>NW_028227274.1:32827500-33127500 GCF_978045245.1 Mus caroli | reverse complement strand
GCTCCTTAACACTCAGACCTACACAAAATCAGGGCTAAAAGGATAAGAGGGCACAACCCTTTTTATTATTGTTATTAATACTTTTATTATCATGTGTCTGTGGGTGTGAGCACATGAGTGCAGGTGCCCACAGAGTCTTGAAGAGGATGTCAGAGCCCTTGGAGATGGAGTTATAGACAGCTGTGAGCCACCTGATGTGGATGATAGGAACAAGGCCAGTCTGGTCTGCATGACAGGTTCCAGGCCTACAAAGCTATAGAGTGAGAGACCCTGTCTCTTTGTTGTTGTTTGACTGTTTGAGACAGGGTCATTCTGTGTGCTGGGATTAAAGGCATGCTCCACCATGCCCTGGGAGTGTCTGTTCCAAAAGCATACAAATAATTGGAAGAGAGAAAAACCACCTGGGAATGGAAGGGACCCAGAATGGTCCAAACAGTTTTTAAAAGAGAACAAAGTTGGAGAAGTGCTTTAATTTTTTTTGTTGTTGAGACAGGGTTTCTCTGTGTAGCCCTGACTATTCTGGCATTAGCTCTCTATACCAGGGTGCACTCACAAAGATCTCCCAGCCTCTGCCTCCCGAGTGCTGGGACTAAAGATACCCACCACCACCACCTGGCTTAAACTTTAAGCTTACTTCAAAAGAACAATGAAGACCATCAGACAAATTTAAGGATGGACATGTAGCTCTGTGGACTAGGCTGAGGAATAACTCTTATGTTTATAGGCCCGTGGTTTTTATTGTTGTTTTTAGATAAGGTTTAGTTCTGTAAGCTCCAAACTTCCAGTAAATCTCTTGCCTCAGCCTACCAAATACTAGCAGTGCTAGGTGACATAAGCCACCAAGCCCGGCTCTAGTCCATTACTTATTGACAAAGTACCTAGGCATTTTAATGGAGGAAAGAACAGTCCTCTGCAAATGTTGACTAGACAATGCATATTCACAGGAAAAGACTGAACCTGGACCCCAGCCTCATGGACAGACACAGCCAGTTGAAGGCAGGTGTGGGCGTGATGCTTATCTAACCCTCAGGAAGCAGGGGTGGGTGGATCTCTGTGAGTTCAAAAAGAGATGAGAGAGAGAGAGAGAGAGAGAGAGAGAATGTAATTTAAAAATATGAAGACTGGGAGGAAAACATCTGATGTTGGTCTCTGGTTTTGATATATATACATACATACACACATACATACAAACATACATGCATGCATGTATATAAACATGCACACATATAAACATATGCATACAAACATACATGCATATATATGTATATATACATATACATACATATATATATATATACAAACATACATACGTACACACACACACACACACACACACACCCCTCACTCAGGGAGTCATTCTCTGCTACTTGGAGAGTTGGAACCCAGCCTAGAAGTAGGATGATCTTTGTGAGCTGGAGGCCAGACTGGTCTACATAGAAAATTCCAAAACAGCCAAAACTACGTAGTGAGACCCTGTTTCAAAACAAACAAAACCCCTTTCCATTATTGCCTGTAGATTTTTGCTACCCCACCTATGCTCTGGGAATGGGCTGAGCTACAAGCCCCTGCCCAGCTTCCCTTGAGTCCATGGATAAAACACACACACACACACACACACTCACACACACAGTTGTTCATTTCAACTTGCCACCTTGGCACAATTGCTGGACACTACTATGTCCCACCTGGAAAAGCATGTCCTTATCATTACTCTTAACTCCGTACTCCCCACCTGCCTTAAACTTTAGTGGCTAGTCCCATATAGCCCATGCTAGATGCCCCTGACCACCTGCCTGTAGGAGTGGCCTGTGTGGCCACTCTGTTTGGAGATCTCCCATGGCTCATCAACTCCTCTCCATCAAAAGCATGACAAAACTCTCCCTCTTCTTCCTTGCATATCCCTTCTTCTCCAGGGACCTGGAAGTCCCACCTGTGCCTTCTGCCCAGCAGTTGACCCATGACTTGCTTTCTTGTGAGATCAAGAACCAATTGGGGGACAGGACCTTAGCATCAGCACTACCCCTACATCCCGTTTCTCCAAGAGAAAACTGTACACACAATTTTGAAAGATAGCCGTAAGGGGAGATGTGAGAGGATGCACACCCATAATATCAACCTGTGGGAAAGGGAGGATTAAGACTTAAAGGCCAGCCTTAGCTGCTGTGAGCTCGAGACTAGTCTGGGCTGCTTGAGATGCTGTCACAAGAAAACAAAATAAATAAGATGGCTCTTGGAGCTTTGCTGTTCTTGGATGAAGTTTCAGGATCTTGGCCTGGACTTTGAAATCAAGGTTAACAGGCTTCTTTTCCCCGGCTATGAAAACAGGAGAGGGGAAGAGTACACCAGGGGGAGCTGTGCAAAGCATGAGGTCTGGGTAGGAAGATTTGAATGTTTCATAATTTGTTCACTAATTCCTTTTAGGTTTGCTTTGGTGCTCACAAGTTGGTTGGATATATTGTCTGGCTGTTTGTTGTACAAATAGAGCCTCTGTATCTTAAAAATGCATATTAATTTTTTTTCTTTTAAGAATCAAGAAGTGCAGAAATTACTATGACATCCTGGGTGTTTCTCACAATGCCAGCGATGAAGAGCTTAAGAAAGCGTACAAGAAGCTTGCCCTGAAGTTTCACCCCGACAAGAACTGTGCTCCTGGAGCAACAGACGCCTTCAAAGGTTTGACCTTGAGCCACGCCCATCTGCCCTTGTAATGTCGGTGGTGGCAAATGTGTTTGTTTTTAACTTTTTAAATTATATTTATTTATCTTAGTAGTGGGCATGTGCATGAAGGTCTAAGAACAGTCTTTGAAAGTCAGTTTTCTTCCTCCACTCTGTGGGTCTCGGGACTCGAACCCAGAGTCATCAGACCTAGCAGCTAAGACCTGCTACCTTCTGAGCCATCTTGCAGGTCCAGGAGCAAACTGTTTTTAGTCTTCCCTGCAGATGGCTTCTTAGGTCATGAGCACTTTTCCTTGACATATGACTTTTGCTTTGTTTTGTTTGAGACAGAATCTTACTATTCATGTATCCTTGTCTGGACAATTCTGCTTCTGCCTTGCAAATGATGGAAATACAGATGTGCACCACCAAGCCTGGATTTTTAAACGTGTGTGTGTGTGTGTGTGTGTGTGTGTGTGTTTATGTGCATGTCCACACATATTTAGAGGCCAGAAGATAGACTCCAGTGCTTTTTCTCATATGCCATCCACTGGCTTCAAGTAGGTTTTGGCTGGTTATCAAACCCCACCGCATCTGCATTACCAGGCTCGGTTATAAGCTTGTGCCTCCATAGGGCCTGGCCCAGGTCATCATGCTTGCAAGGATATCACTTCACACTCTTTCTTTCTCCCTGACTCCCTCCACCTCTCTTGCTTTTTTGAGACAGGGTCTCACTATATTGCTCTGTCTGTAATTCAACAACTGAGCTTATCCTCAACTAGCTTACAAATAAACGAGACTCAGACTATGGCCATTTTATTTGTCTTTGACCATTACTGGAGGTAACCCCTAATCCACTCTTCTAACTGCTGGCCTGGCTACCTCTCCAGCGGGGAGATCCCAGATACGTGCTGTTTCTCCTGGTCATGTGCTCACAATCCATCTCCACTCGTGGCAGCTTTCTCCTCTCCTCTCATTCATCTTCCTCTCATTCTTCGTGGTCCCTCTCCCTCACCTTCTCCTTTTCCCTCCCCTCCCTCCCTCCCTCTCTCTATCATATCTCCATCCCCCACCCCACCTACTTCTAATCTCTCTAGTAATTGGTTTTAGCCAATCTTTTAAAAAAAAAAAAAGATTTATTTATTTTATGTATGTGGGTATACTGTTGCTGTCTTCAGACACACCAGAAGAGGGCATCAGATCGTATTACAGATGGTTGTGAGCCACCATGTGGTTGCTGGGATTTGAACTCTGGACCTTCAGAAGAGCAGTCGGGTGCTCTTACCCATTGAGCCATCTCACCAGCCCCCCCAGTCAGAGCTCTTAACCGCTGAGCCATTGCTCTAGCCCCAAGAGCCAATCTTATTTAACCAATAGTTTTAAATTTAAGGAACAAGCATTACACAACAAAAGCTTGTAAACGTGAGAATTCACTCATAGACCTAGATATCTAGTATGGAATTGAGCATTACAATACGTAGCAACAGACCAAACCCAACAGATCTTGCGCTCTCTCTTTTTTTTATATTAATGAAAAGGCTTTTTCTCTTATAATAATAAACAGTATATAGTAGGAACAATTATGAAATTATTATGAAAATTATTAGGTAAGAGTTACATTAAAAAATCTAGTCTGGGCCTGGAGAGATGGCTCAGTGGTTAAGAGCACCGACTGCTCTTCCAAAGATTCTGCGTTCAAATCCCAGCAACCACATGGTGACTCACAACCATCTGTAATGAGATCTGACGCCCTCTTCTGGTGCATCTGAAGACAGCTACAGTGTGCTTAGATATAATAATAAATAAATCTTTAAAAATAACAATTAAAAAAAATCTAGTCTGGCTGGGCAGTGGTGGCACATGACTTTAATCCCAGCACTTGGGAGGCAGAGACAGGCGGATTTCTGAGTTCAAGGCCAGCCTGGTTTACAGAGTGAGTTCCAGGACAGCCAGAGTTATACAGAGAAATCCTGTCTCAAAAAACCAAAAAATCCAGTCTGTTCATGTCTGGCAACTCAGGAGCAAATATTCTATTATCTATCCTGTCCTGGTTACTTTAGAATTCTATATCTAAATCAATTTCTATTATACCTTGAATTACCATCCTAAAATTACCTTCTTTTTAAGTCCTAAACAACTTAAGCTTATAGTAAGACTGGGACTATTGAGTCTTCAACCCATCAGAGCCCTGAGAAGGAATTAAATATTACCTAAGTGCAGAAAGCACAAGGACACAGCTTCCAAAAATGATAGCAATGACAGACAGCTGGCCACTGGACGGTCCCCAGTGTCCCCTGTTAGGCCAAGAAGATCTGACAGACAGACCTTTTGTGAGGCAGGAATTATGAAGGACTTGCTTGCCTTTCCCTGTCTGGACAGAGCTTGGCAGTCACCTTGCCTGTATCTGTTTGTCTTTTCTGGACAGTATCCTGTCTGTAGATGAAGTTAGGCTATTTTCTTTGTCCAGTGGCTAGCTTGCTACGATTGAAGCAACTCCATATGGAGTTACTGATACCCATCATCTTCTCCCAAGCAGGATGGGGCGCTGTCAGGAGCGGACATGTCTCAATATCATAGCAGCCTTATATTAGTAAAATCACCCTTAAGTGCCATAGTCTGTGAATCTTTGAGCTTTTTGAAGACCATCGATCTATAGCATATCTGAACAAGCTAACACTGCCTGTCTCCAGCTACCTATTATCTGTTCAACCCAGGATTTATAGTTTTGTAATAATTCAGACTAGAATCTGACAAGGCCATGCGTTTGATGGACTGTTTTGTTTTTTGTTTTTTAAAATTTATGTATTTATTATGTATATGAGTACAGTGCAGCTGTTTTCAGACACACACTAGAAGAGAGAATCAGATCCTGTTGGAGATGGTTGTGAGCCACAATGTGGTTGCTGGGATTTGAACTCAGGACCTTCAGAAGAGCAGTCAGTGCTCTTAACTGCTGAGCCATCTCTCCAGTCCTTATACCTTGTATTTTAAAATGAGATTCATAGGCATAATGACTATCTAAATGTTGAAATATACATATATTATGTTGTAACAAAATTAATCTTAAATTTTATATCAATAAAAAAGATGTATACCAATGAAAACCTTAAACCTGTTTTAGTATACAAAATTCTGTACCAATGTAACAAAATATAACCTTCTTTTTGTATCAATATACAAAATTCCAACCAGTGTAAGATTATAGCTATAAAATGTATTTTGGCTTAAGAGTAGATTTAATTGTCTACCTCTGATTGTCTAATTTCTTATAATATTTTTTTTTGTTTTGTTTTGTTTTTCGAGATAGGGTTTCTCTGTATAGCCCTGGCTGTCCTGGAGCTCACTTTGTAGACCAGGCTGGCCTCGAACTCAGAAATCCGCCTGCCTCTGCCTCCTGAGTGCTGGGATTAAAGGTGTGCGCCCATGCCCGGCTCTTATAATATTTTTATAGTCTCCTCTTTTCTACCCCCTTTCCCTTACTTCAAGAAGAAAGAAGGATAGAAAAAAGGAAAGGATATAGAATAGAAATTCCTGAGTCTACATTCCCCATTTTGTTTCCTCCCCACTCAAGACTATAATTATCAATAATCATCCCCTAAATTAGCAACATATCTATTATTAGATATTATTAGGTTATAAAATAACTATTAACTATTAACTATTATTAGGTTATAAAATAACCAAAATCATTCACCCCAACTTGAGGGTCTGGGGTGATGACGGCTTTATTTTAATTTCTTCCTGCTGAACTGGGGCAAAGAATTCCTTTTGTGGGGGGCAAGAAAATTAAAAAATGGTTAGTCTTAATAAAGCTAGCAGAAGCATTTGTTTTCCAGTCTCTGTAAGCTGAGATAGTGTAGGCTTAAGTGAAGTCCCAATTGGAACAGTCTGAAAGGCTGAACCAAGTGTGCTAGCTGTTTTGAAAATGTTTCGGAACCGAGTCCTTACAGGAAACAGCTTGCATGCAGTTGAGGTAGAATCGAGCAGGGAGCTGGTATAGCAGGTCTCAGTATCTCAGCATCCCCAAGGGTGAATTCTGTCAGGACTGCCGTCTTGGTCTCCCATTCTGCAATATACAAACCTCACAAGCATTATGTAGTTCTATAAAGACATTTGTGTGGGATGTGCAGCGTGCACAGAGCAGTTATGGATGATTTCCTATGCTTTGTTTGTGCAGGTGAAAGACAACTGTCTTTCCTCCGAAGTTTGTCTGATGATATAGTCAAACCGCAATATAAATCTCCATTCAGGGCTGGAGAGATGGCTCAGCGGGCAAGAGCACTGACTGCTCTTCCAAAAGTCCTGAGTTCAAATCCCAGCAATCACATGGTGGCTCACAACCACCCATAATGAGATCTGATGCCCTCTTCTGGTGCATCTGAAGACAGCTACAGTGTACTTACATAAAAATAAATAAATCTTTAAAAAAAAAAAGACATCTTTAAAATAAACAGGCTAGCTTAGTTCAGCTGTTTTGTTTTTTGCTTGTTTGTTTTTGATTTTTGTTTTTTTTACTCCCATATTCCAGTGTCTCTTTACAGCTGTAGGTTTTTACTCGCTAGCATTCATAAAATCTAAAGTTAATAAAGCATTATGCAATCCATCTCTGGGGGGGGTCTTTGTAGTCCTTTTTGCTTGCTGAGCATCTTTTAAAAATACAATTGGATCTATATGATTGTTGGTCCTGTAGGATTGTGTGGTATACCTGTAATGTGTTTTATATCATAATATGTAAAAAAATATTTCATTTTATTACAGACATATGCAAGAACATTGTCATAATTTGTCTATGTATTCTCCTAGTGGACATAATTTCTAACAAACGTGTAATGACAGAGTCAGTGTTTTCAGAAGTTAGTGCAGTTGCCCATTGAAATCCTGAATATGTGTCTATAGTATAGTGCATACATTTCAGTTTACTAAACTCTGTAAAATGAAACATAGGCATTTGCCAAACTTCATTTCCTTGGGTGCCTTTAGGATTTCTCCCTGCAGGTAATAGAGTTTGATTATATACAGAATAAATAGGAATGTCTTTGCAATTTGTTCTGCTTATTGCCAAGTGATAGAAATTTCCTTTTTTAAACCTTTGCTGTTAGCATGTGGTTTTTATGAAATTCTGAAGCCTCTAGCATACTTCCTATCATAGCTAATCAATTTCATCATTGCCTTGTGCTAGAGGGCCTGGTAGACCCATATGAGATCTGAGATATACATACACACACACACACACACACACACACACACACACACACATATATATATATGTATATATATATATATATATATTTCTATTTCTGATCATTTGTTGTAGTTGAATAATCAGTGAAGTTAATTCAGAATCATCGTGAATAAGTTCAGCAGTTTCTGTATGCAAAACAACTTTCTGCATATTGAGAGTCAGTTACTATATTAAGAGATTGTTGAAAATCTAATAACATGGAAAGAATTGCATGTAACTCTGATTTTTTAACTGAATTATAAGGATTCTCATTTACTATGTTTTCTAACTTATATTCTGCCTTTCCTGATGTATTTGCATCAGTAAAAATGTAGGGGCTCCAGAAATTGTTCCCCCAAGCCAGGCGTGGTGGTGCACACCTTTAATCCCAACACTCGGGAGGCAGAGGCAGGTGGATTTCTGAGTTTGAGGCCAGCCTGGTCTACAGAGTGAGTTCCAGGACAGCCAGGTCTACACAGAGAAACCCTGTCTCGAAAAACCAAAAAAAAAAAAAAAAAAGAAAAAGAAAAAGAAAGAAAGAAAAGGAGAAACCGAAATTGGCCCCCTTTATTATACAAGGGAGAATCCAATTAGTTCTTTTTACAAACCAAAGTTGCTTGCCTCTGGGGTATTTATTGTTAATTTCTCCAAAATATTACAGCAAGCTCTTTGCCAATATTTATTTTCTGCCATAACAAGACAATCCCAACATTAGTAAAAGGCACCACAATTTCAGATGGATCTATTTCAGCTAGTTGATAAAGTATCATTTTTTCCTTTTAGAATCAGTTCAGAGACCTTTTCAATATAGGCCTTTAATTTTTTTACTCTGTACATGTGCTAAAAATAACTGTCCTAAGATATAATCTTCCCTCTGCATAAGAATTCCATGGGAGAATGAGTAGAGGTCAAGATAACAAAATATAAGCCATCTTTGGGCTAATGAGCTCTATGTGGGCAATTTGTAAGTTTTTTTCTATCAGCCAATTCCTTTTCAGTTTCAGCTGATAGTCTTCTTGGACTAATTAGTTCTTTATCACCTTGCAGGGTTTGAAGTAAATTATTCAGCTCTTGAGTGGTCAAATCAATTGTAGGCCGAAGCCAGTTAATATCTCCCAGTAATTTTTGAAACTCATTAAGAGTATTTAGCTGGTCTCTCCTGATTTGAACCTTTTTTTTTTTTTTAAAGAATTATTTATTATATATAAGTACACTGTAGCAGTCTTCAGGCACACCAGAAGAGGGCGTCAGATCTCATTATGTGTGGTTGTGAGCCACCCTGTGGTTGCTGGGATTTGAACTCAGGGCCTTTGGAAGAGCAGTCAGTGCTCTTACCCACTGAGCCACATCTCTTCAGCCCCTGATTTGTACCTTTTGTGGTCTGATTTCTTGCTGATTTATCCTAGGTAATCAACAAAATCTCCTCTGTATTTCTTTTCAAGAGTAATTAATTAGTAATCCCCAATAAGGCAAATTTTTTTTGCTTCATCAAATGTTTGTTCTAAGGTATCTCTATTTGAATTAGTCAGCAAGATATCATCCATATAATGGTGAATTATGGATTGAGGAAATTGCTTACAAATTATTTCCAATAGCTGTTGGTATAAGGTAGTAAGTATTATTCAACAGTCCTGTGGCAGGACTTTCCATTGGTGCCTTTTGGTTGGCATTGAATGGTTAAATGTGGGCACCTGAAGGGAAATCTTTCTTTATGTTGTTCTTGTAAAGGGGTTGGGAAAAAGCAATCCTTTAGCTCGATCACTGTGATAGGCCATTCCTTAGGTAATGAGGAAGTTAATGAAATCCCAGGCTGTAAATAGCCCATTGGTTGAATAATTTTATTGATTGCTCTCAGATCTGTCAGTATCCTCCATTTGCCAGATTTCTTTTTAATAACAAATACAGGAGAGTTCCAAGGGCTGATGGATTCTTCTATGTGCTCTGGTTTGTCCTTTCTCTTAGGTCATTGCTCAGTCCAAACAGGTGGTTTGATCAGTCAACCACCTTAGTGTAAGGCTATTGGTGTTTCATCAGCAGTGGCTCCCTCAATCAAGATTCTGTCTCTGGATATAGCCTGGACAGTCTACAACTGTCCCTGATAACATCCTTTTAACTTTTTTTGTTTTTTGTTTTTTTTTCCCGAGACAGGGTTTCTCTATATAGCCCTGGCTGTCCTGGAACTCACTTTGTAGCCCAGGCTGGCCTCAAACTCAGAAATTCTCCTGCCTCTGCTTCCCGAGTGCTGGGATTAAAGGCATGCGCCACCACGCCCTGCTTAATTTTTTATCAGAGCTACCTCTCTATCACCTATCTCTGACTTTGGAGGAATGCTAATCTCCATTGTTGGAATAGATTTCGTCCCCTTAAGTTCATGGCTATCTGCTGCATGTGGTCCCTATTTGACCCTTCTGGTCATTTAATCCATTGAAGACTTTGTTGTACCTGAGACAATGTCCCGATCCCTAGGAGCCGAGTAGATACCCTTTGAAGAGGCCAAGCTGGATTCCAGGCACCCTGTGATGTAAAGGTTACATCTGCACCAGTATCCTCAAATCCTTCCATCTCAATTCCATCTGACTGTGATTTTTAACTTTGGTCTCTTATCATTGATAGCAGTCTGCAAAAGAACCTGTTTTTCTGTATCCTTAGAATCTCTTGTTTGGGTTTAAGTTTTAAGCAGCTCTGTTTGTCCTATCAGACTTTGAATTTTTAAATTGTTTTTCAGAAATATCTTTCCTTGGTGAATAGGAAATGAACAGCTCGTGTTGGTTTTTGTCAGTCCTTGAGCAAAGCCCCTTAGTTTTCTGAAATTGAGGAAATGCCTTGTATGTCTTTGGATGAGCTACATTCAGGAGCCATATTCTTTCCACATCTTCCACATCTCATAGGAAAATTTCTCCCAGAGTTATTACCACTGTAGAAGGATTTATCCGTAGGAATTGTTTGGTTCCCGTTGCTTAGGGAATGACTGGATCTTTAAGAGCCACAGCAATGGGGATCTAGTTTTTCTTTCCTGTAATTGTTTGTCCAAACTCCAATTGGACTGTGAGCATTTGCTTCCATGTCCGCAGTCCTTTTAATCAATTCATAAAGGGGGTAGATCTTGCTCCTAATGGTCTAATCGCCTTTTTTGCATTCATCATTAGTGGGTTTTTGTTTTGTCTTGTTTATTTGTTTTTGTTTTTTTTCAAGACAGGGTTTCTCTGTATAGCCCTGGCTGCCCTGGAACTCTGTAGTCCCGGCTGGCTTCCAATTCAGAAATCTGCCTGCCTCTGCCTCCTTAAAGGTGTGTACTGCCTGGCTAAAGATTCAATTAAGATTTCTCTAGCATGTGGATCTGATATTGCTGTATTTACAGCTATGGTTAGTCTTTGTAAAAAGTCTGTGCAAGGTTTTGAACCCTGGGTTATCTTCAGTTCATCCTTGTTCAACCTTGTACCAAGCATTTTTGGAATTGGTTCTCCTACCATGTGGGTTCCAAGGATTGAGCTCAGGTCTTCAGGCCAAGTGGCAAATGCCTTTACCCACTGAGCCAGCTTGTGGGTACCTGAGAAATTTTTAAGTTATTCTTGAGGCTAGAGAGATAGCTCAGTGGTTAAGAGCACTGGCTATTCTTGCAGAGGACCAAGGTTCAATTCCCAGAACCCAAACAGTGGCTCGCAATTGCCTGTAACTCCAGCTCCAGGAGATTCCGCGCCCTCTTCAGGCCTCTGTGGACACTGCATGCATGTGGTACATATATGTACATTCAGGCAAAATGCCCATACACATAAAAGGAAATAAACTTTTTGTTTATTTGAGGAAATGTCACTCTGTGTAGCTCTGGCTGACCTGGGACTCACTATATAGACCAATCTGGCCTTTAATTCACAGAGACCTGCTTGTCTGCTGGGATTAAGGTATGTGCTACCATGCCCAGCTAAAAATAAATCTTAGAAGAAGTCCCTATATATCGCGAAGACAGTTTTTCTGTTGTGGCTCTAGTTCCTAAAGCATCACTAAGGGACCATGTGGTTAACCCATGTTCTCTTATATTTTTGGTTGTGAGCCCAGCCTTTAGTGGCTGAGCCATCCTTCCAGCCTCCATGTTCTCTATATTCATATGGAAGTCTTCTCACAAACCAATGAGAGCCTTTTGTTTTCATCAAAGCAGAAGGAGTTTTGACGATTATTATATTTAGGAGATTGGTTTTTACTTCAACTTAATAGCACTGTGAACTGTTTCAGTAAACTGCTGCTCTTAAGTGAAATAATAACACTGATGTGTGTATGTGTGTGTGTGTGCGTGTGTATCAGATCTTGAGGATCATATGGTAAGCATGCTCCTGAACTCTGAGCCATAGCTCCATCCCCTAGAACAGATTTAAAAAAATTTTTTCATTTATGCCTCTGCATGTGCTTATTTGTTTGTGTGTTCACTCTGTGAGTGCAGGTGTCCAGAGAGGCCAGAATAGAGTATCAAGAAACTAGAGTTACAGGCAGTTGTGAGTCACCCATTATGCTGTTAAGAACTGAACCTTAGTTTTGTATAAGAGCAGTAAGTGCTCTTAACCTCTGAGCCATCTCTCCAGCCTCACAAGTCCCAACATGTCTACATTATTGGCAGCATGAGCTAGGGACAGTGTCTCAACTTCAGTGCACCTGAGAGGTGTCAAGAACTCTTAGGGGTTAACGCTCACTTCAATAGAGTTCGAAGTTGTTGGATTCTAGTATTGTTCTTAGTTTATCAAGACTATGAACAAGCCGGGCGTGGTGGCGAACACCTTTAATCCCAACACTTGGGAGGCAAAGGCTGGCAGATTTCTGAGTTGGAGGCCAGCCTGGTCTACAGAGTGAATTCCAGGACAGCCAGGGCTCCACAGAGAAACCCTGTCTCGAAAAACCAAAAAGAAAATTTAAAAAAGACTATGAAGATCTCTGGGGGCAAATCCTTTGGGGGAAGTTCGTAGGCCTAAGTACCTCTGTTTGTCACCCTGTGAGGCTGTCTAGTACCACCTCTGGGCGTCTTGCTGCTGCTGTGGTCACCCTTGGCAATAGCCAAGGATGTGCTGATGTTGTTTCTTGTTGGTTGCAGCAATAGGAAATGCCTTTGCAGTCCTGAGCAATCCCGACAAGAGACTCCGCTATGATGAATATGGAGATGAGCAGGTGACTTTCACTGTCCCTCGAGCCAGATCTTATCATTATTACAGAGACTTTGAAGCTGACATCTCTCCAGAAGAATTATTTAATGTGTTCTTCGGAGGACATTTCCCTTCAGGTTGGTTTTTTTGTTTGTTTGTTTGTTTGTTTTTGTAAAGCTTTGCCTGCATGTATGTCTGTGCACCTTATACATGGCTGGTGACAGAGGAGGTCACAGGAGGGTCCTGGAACTGGAGTTACATCTCTGAGTGGCTGTGGGTGCTGGGTCCTCTGGGAAAGCAGCCAATGCTCTTGGCCACTGAGCCATCTCTCCAGCCTGAGGTTAGTGTCTTAAAGTGAAGATTCTTTAGCCAGGCGTGGTGGTGCACACCTTTAATCCCAGCACTCGGGAGGCAGAGGCAGGTGAATTTCTGAGTTTGAGGCCAGCCTGGTCTACAGAGTGAGTTCCAGGACAGAAACCCCGTCTAGAAAAACCAAAAAAAAAAAAAAAAGGATTCTTTATACCGTTTATTTATGGATCTCAGCAGACTCTAGTTTGAAGGACATTGGTGCTGGAGAAACAGCAAGGATTTGAAGTGGGCTGCAGGGAGTTGGAGGAGTCTCTAGCCTCCAGCTGTGCATAAAGTCGGCTGTATCATACATTTCTCTCACCATAGTCACCCACCTGAGAAAATGGCGGTGGTATTTCAGGGTTGCTTTGAAATATATATCTTTTATATTACATGTATATTGTTGCAGGACTATACATTGAACCCAAGGCTTACAAATTCTAGGAAAGACAGATTAAATAGCTGCTCTGGCTCATTTTGAGCCCCTTATGTAGCCCAAGACAGTCTGGAATTTGCGGTCATGGGCACCACATGGTAGAAGGAGAGAAACAATTCCTGAAAGTTGTCCTTTGATCTCCATGCGTGTGCTTTGTGTGCACGTGGACACAGGTGCACGCATGCAGGTGCACACATACACACATGCTAATGTCTATGTATTAAATGAATAAATGTAATATTTTTAAAAGTTCTTTAGGGGCTAGGGAAATGACTCGGTGGTTAAAAAGCACTGGCTGTACTTGCAGAGGACCAAGGTGTAATCCCAGCACCACATTGCTCACAACCATCTCCTCCGATTCTAGAGACCTCATGCCCTCTTCTGGCTTCTGTGGGTACTGTATACACATGGTGCACAGACATACATGCAGACAAAACACCCATACACATACAATTAATTAATTAATTTTTAAATGTCACAACTGATGACTGGCATATAACTACCTACAGTTCCATTACTTGATGGGGAGGCAAGCAAGAGCATCAGAAGTTCAAGGTCATCCTTCCATACATAGCAGGTTTGAGACCAGCTGGACTCCTGAGTCTCTGTCTCAAACAAGGTAGAACTTAAAGGGGAGCTCGGCTTGGTGGTTAAGAGAGCCCAGCTGTTGTTCCCGAGGACACAGGCTGGATTCTCAGTACTCACATAGCGACTCAGCATGTGTGGCTTCACTGTCAAGGGGTTGATCTTTGCAGGCATGCCTGTGGTGGACATAGAGACACGCAGATCAAATGCTCAAACACTGGAGAGATGGCTCAGTGGTTAAGAGCACTGGCTGGAGCCGGGCGTGGTGGCGCACGCCTTTAATCCCAGCACTCGGGAGGCAGAGGCAGGCGGATTTCTGAGTTCGAGGCCAGCCTGGTCTACAAAGTGAGTTCCAGGACAGCCCGGGCTATACAGAGAAATCCTGTCTCGAAAAACCAAAAAAAAAAAAAAAAAAAAAAAGAGCACTGGCTGTCCTCCAGAGGTCCTGAGTTCAATTCCCAGCAACCTCACAACTATCTGTATTGGTATCTGATGCCCTCTTCTGGCATGCAGATAGAGGACTCATGTATATAAAATAAATAAATAGATCCTTAAAAAAAAAACTACTCAAACACATAAATAAATCTTTGTTGTTGTTTTTTAAAATTATTTATTTATTTTATGTACATGAGTACACTGTAGCTGTTTTCAGACACACCAGAAGGGATCATCAGATCCCATTACAGATGGTTGTGAGCCACCATGTGGTTACTGGGAATTGAACTCAGGACCTCTGGAAGAGCAGACAGTGTTCCTAACCACTGAACCATCTCTCCAGCCCTGTCATTGTTTTTTGAGACAAAGTCTCTCTATGTAGGCTTGGTTGTCCTGAAACTCAAACTCAGTCTGGCCTCAAACTCACAGCCTGTCTGTCTGCCCCTGCCTGTATCTGCCTTGAGTGCTGGGATTAAAGGTGTGTAAAAACCATACCCAGCAACATAAAATAAGTAGATATTTGAATGAACAAATAAAACCACCTAAAAATGGCTTGTTCTTGTTGAGGACCTGGGTTCTATTTCCAGCAGCTCGCATCATCTGGAATTCCATTTCCAGGTGGAACTCCATTTCCAGGTGGGGCTGATGCCCTCTTCTGGCCACCCTGGGTACTTCATTCATATAAGAGACACAGGCAGGCACATCATCCAGGCTCAGTTACTGCTCTGTTGCTGTAAAGAGACATACAGCCAAGGCAAGTCTTAGAAAGGAAAGTATTTAACTAGGGGCTTGTTCACAATTTCAGAGGGTTAGTCTGTCATCATGATACTGGTGAGAGACAGGCATGGTGCTAGAGCAGCAGCTGGGAGCCTTCCACCCTGTTCTACGAGCAGGGGGTGGGGGGGACGGGACTGAGCCTGGGGCAGGTTTTTGAAAGCTCAAAGCCCACCCCCACTGTTACGCTTCCTCCAGCAAGGCCACAGATACTTCAACATGGCCACAACAAGGCCTAATCCTTCTCAAACAGTTCTACTAACAGCTCAACTATTCACATGTATGAGCCTGTGGGATCCATTTTCATTCAAACACCACAAATGCATTACATAAAAATAAATCGTTTTTTAAAAAATCACAGTGAGCCCCCGCCTTTTTTTTTAAGACAATCAATATGTGCAATAATACAGAAAGCCAGAAAGTATATCACAGAGAGCTGGAAGTTGAGAAAATTCAATGCCAAGACAATAACTTGAATTTTTTATGTTGCTAGGGATGCAGCCCTAATCCTCCAACATGCTAAGCATGTACCCCATGCTGAGATACACCTCAGCCCCATAAACTGAATTTCATGAGTGGCTATTAAAGATGTCACTTAGAACCGGGCGTGGTGGTGGTGGTGCATGCCTTTAATCCCAGCACCCGGGAGGCAGAGGCAGGCAGATTTCTGAGTTTGAGGCTAACCTGGTCTACAAAGTGAGTGTCAGGACAGCTAGGGCTATACAGAAAAACCCTGTCTTGAAAAAAAAAAAAAAGTGTCACTTAGTACTATTGGGCACAGAAGTATGTCAGATAGGATTCATGGCCAAAATGCTCTCTGGCTTCTGGCCTTTTAGAGTTTCCTCCCACCATACTTTCAAAGGACTGTCTCCATGAAGTCGGGAGTCTTATGCATCCTGTGCCCAGCTGGCCCCCTTGACTCACATTATTTTTCTGCTGGGTCAGACCGGCAGGTGCCCCGTCTTTAGCCTTGTTTGGAACGAGACTTTGCAAAGGACAGAAAATGAATAGCCGCCTCATGAGTGTTCTCTCTCCCAGTCTCTGCCCTCCCTCTCTCTCTCTAATCATGTCTCTTTTCCAGGAAATATTCACATGTTCTCAAATGTGACAGACGACAGTCAGTATTATCGCCGGCGGCACCGCCACGAGAGGACACAGACACATAAGAGAGAGGAAGACAAGTCTCAGGTGTGTGGGGAGCGGAGGTCACACTCATGGCCATACTGAGCCTGCTTCTGTGGGGGTGAGGAGTCTGCGCCTACAGGGCCGCTCTGTGCCTGCTCCTGTGGTATAATCAGTGCTAGACTCCCATTTGAGCTGTGCTGGTAAAATGAGCTGGATAAATGTTGGTGATTCCTGGTCCCTTCTGTAGACACCAGCATCCCAGTCTTCCTCTCCCGGCTCACTCCATCTCCCCCACTACTTTTTGGTTTTGAGACAGGTTCTCTCTATGCAACTCTGGTTGTCCTGGAACTCACTGTGTAGACCAGGCTGGTCTTGAATTCACAGAGGTCCACCTGCCTCTGCCTCCAAAGTGCTGGGACCACCGTTGGGACCACCGTGTGAGCCACCAGGCCCAGCTTGTGGGGCTGTCCTGATTGAACTCTCCCTTACTACAGAAAAGAAGAAGCTCCTTAAAGATATTCAGAACTAGCCAGGCTGGTGGCACAGCCTTTGATCTTAGCACTTTGGAGGCAGAGGCAGGTGGATCTCTGTGAGTTCGAGGCCAGCCTCTACACAGTGAGGTCCAGGACAGCCATGGCTACACAGTGAAGCCCTGTCTCAAAACAAAACAACAAAAACAAAAACATTTCAGAACTAAAAGTAGGGTACACAGGATGACCTCAGGAAGCTCATAAGGCAAGAAGTACTGCCGGGATTGAGCTAGGTTCTCCAGCTTGGCAGCAAGCACCTCGACTTGCTGAGTTATCACAGACAACAACTACTATGCCTCTGGCTGGCTCACAGTATTGGAAAGAGTGTGTCCCTTTCTAAACTGTAGTTAATGAAGGAGGGGGATGAACCTTGACCCTACATTGTCAAGGAAGAATGTGATCGTCTCTGACAGAGTTAGATACCATTGATTGCGGGCAGCTGTGGCCAAGTAAGAGTTGCTTAGCAGTGACTGCTCCCGGAGCCCAGTCCCTGTCTGGCAGAATTGCCTAGCGGCGTAAGGGACAGCGGGATTATTGACAATGCAGGTTGGAAGCTTCCTTTAGCTTGTCAGCAGAGAAAAAAAAAAAATGTGTTGTTTGCTTGTAAGCTGAAATCCACCCTTTGTGGTAACGGTTGGCTTTGTGGGCGTTCCTGCACTGTGCACTAACAACCTGCATTTCCTTTGGGATGTCTTCATCCTCTCAGGCACTTCTCTGTTCTTTTGCAGACTCCATATTCGGCATTTGTTCAGCTGCTTCCGGTTCTGGTGATCGTGACTATTTCTGTCGTTACTCAGCTGCTCGCTGCTAACCCCCCATATAGTCTGTTCTATAAATCGTGAGTGGAGTGTTTCTAATTTCCCCCTAGCAACAGTCTGAAAGACAAAAGACTTAATGCTGATTCATGCTGACATTTCATCTCACCTTCCTGTGGAAACATACTGCTGACCTTATGTTTCAGGGAATAGCTACCCAGAGTTCCCCTAGTGTTTCCTGTGGAGGTGAGAAATACTAAATTCACTTACTCGAAAACAGTTAACCTAAATGGAAAGGAACAGCCCAGCGATAACAATGTGGATGCTGGGTAGCAGCTGCCTTAGGAGAGGGACTGTTCTGTCACACAGTGACACCCTCTGGTCAACTGCAAAACAGTCAAAATTCATTTAGAAGGATCAGCGCCATCATTTGAGATTCACAGTAAATCTTTCTTTCTCACCATGGTGGAGTTAGAGAGGACCCCAGTGAAGGCAGGAATGAGGGCTCATACCTGTGGTCCAGCACTGAAGAGGCAGGGGCAGAGAATTGCTGTGAGCCGGGAAAGCCTGAGCTACAGTGAGAGAGAGAGAGACAGACAGAAAAGAGGGGGGACAAAGGGGGGGAGGGAGAGAAGAGAGAAGATGAAGGGGGGGAAGAAAGGCAGATTGTGATTCGTGGGTCTGGAATGACCCATAGTCACTGGGACCGAGTGACTTCTTTTTTTTTTTTTTTAAAGATTTATTTATTTATTTATTATATGTAAGTACACTGTAGCTGTCTTCAGACACACCAGAAGAGGGCATCAGATCTCATTACGGGTGGTTGTGAGCCACCATGTGGTTGCTGGGATTTGAACTTCGGACCTTTGGAAGAGCAGTCGGGTGCTCTTACCCACTGAGCCATCTCACCAGCCCCCGAGTGACTTCTTAAAATACTTTTTAATTCCAAGGAGGAGCTGTAGAGACGGCTAAAAGGTCAGGAGCACTGGCTGCCCTTGCAGAGGACTGGGTTTAATTCCCATTGCTCACATGGTGGGGCATAACCATCCATAACTCCGGTTCCAGGGGAATCTGACGCCCTCTTCTGTTTTCTGCATGCAAATGGTTCACAGATATACGTGTAGGCAAAATACTAAGACACATAAAATTAATGCTAATTTTTAAAAAATTGCAAGAAGGGACATTTGTTACCCATAAGGACACAGAGGTGACGGCAGTCATATTTAGAGGCCAGAGCCAGAAGTAAGATTGCAGCTATTACAAGCTGATGTGAGATGCTCTCTGTTTCAGAACCTTGGGCTATACCATTTCTAGAGAAACGCAGAACCTGCAGGTGCCTTACTTCGTGGATAAACACTTTGACAAGGCCTACCGAGGCGCTTCCCTTCGTGACCTGGAGAAGACAATAGAGAAGGATTACATTGATTACATCCAGACAAGTTGTTGGAAGGAGAAACAGCAAAGTAAGTCAGGCCAAACAGGCCTCCCTGTGGCCATGACCCACTCTCATGAGGTCTCCCCAGTCTCCTGACCCCTCTGTTCTACTGGTTTGGATTATGTGTTTGTGTCAACAGAGACAGAGAACAGGCACCCACTCAGATACTACAGCAAGGAAGGAAGGCTTATTGACATGTGACTGGGATTGGAAAACTTAAAAACTCAGGCATCTTTGTATTTACCTATTTACCTATTATACTCTCCTCTTCCCCTCGGGTGGGGATGTGAGGTCGTGGGGGCTTACTACATAGCCCTGGCTCAGCCTAGCTGACTTAGAGCTCACGGCATGGACCAGGCTGGCCTGCCTCTGCCTCTAGGCTGCTGCTCTGTAGTCCTGAATTTCTGTTCCTCCCAAGGACTTAAGATTACAGCTAGACATGAGCTCTCCCATCTTACTACCTTTTTCTTTTCTTTAAAAAAGATCTTGCATTTATTTATTTTTACAAGAATGTGTGCACGTGCCACAAAGTGCAGTTGGCGCTCAGAGATGCCTTGTGGGACGCTGTGGTTTTGGTTGTTGCTCTTGTCACTACCTTGAGATCCCCCAGCCTCACTAGTCACTGACTGACCCCATGCCGCATCCCAAGCTTCCTCTTGAAGTTTTCAGTGCTATCTGCTTTCCTTCACAGTTCCTAAATTCAGAAAAATCTGATTGAACCAGCCTAGCTTTTTGAGTCAAGTCAGAAGTTTAGAAGTTGTGGAATATGGCTTTAATCCCAGCACTTGGGAGGCAGAGGCAGGTGGATCTCTGAGTTTGAGGCCAGCCTGGTCTACAGAGTGAGTTCCAGGACAGCCAGAGCTACACAGAGAAACCATGTCTCGAAAAACAAAAACAAACAAACAAACAAAAAATAGCAAGAAGGAGGAAGAGGAAAAAGCAAAGTCGTAATAGTTGCTGTGGCTGCTGGCATGGGGTCTCCTGTCCCCTTGTCCCTTGTTCCTCGTGGCCTCCTGGGTCTGGCTTTTCAGTAGGATGAATGTAAAAATATCTGTCTTCTCTTTCCCTCACAGAGATCAGTGGGGTGACAGTGTCTGCCACTTGGCTTACAGCTCCAGTTGTTACTAAGGAGTGCTGGTAGGACTGGTGGTCCTGTCTCAGCCAGTAACTTCATTTTTAAATCCCATTCAACCCCCCAACACCCTCCCCCACAACATACATGGAATAACTGCATCTTGGCTTTGCAAACTGGGTTTGGGGTGATTTTTTTTTCAAAGCAAACTGTAACTCATCTTCTAACCTTTACTTTGGATGTCCTTAGATGTCTACTGGTTCAGTTTGCTCTTTGTGCTTGTGCCCTTGCTGAGCCATCCATCATGTCCTCCTACCCCACCACTGAGTTAAGCTGTCCCTCTGGTGTGTGCCTAAGGCACTTCACTCTTCCCACTAGTAGTACTGATCACTAGCTTTAGAGGTTCATGGGTGTGTGTCAGTTCCCTCTGCAGGGCTGCTAGCCCTGGGGAGCAGCCTGTGTCCTACTAATTCTGTGTCTTGGCTGCGGGCACAGTCCTGGCTTCAGAGCGTGTGCTCAGCATGGGTCTTCAGAGAAGAGTCTCATACTGAAAAGCAGAGAACTGAGGGCGCAGTTAACCAGGATGCATTGTGAATTAGTTCGTTTCATTTTGTTTTGTTTTGCAATAGGGACTCACTTTGTAGCTCTGGCTGTCCTGGATCTCACTATGGAGACAGGCTTGTTTAAGTTAGCTTTTTTCTTTTTAAAATTAGGGAAGAGCTAGGTGTAGTGGTGTAGGCCTGTAATCCCAATAAGTGGAAGGCACAGATAGGAAGATTTTGAGTTTAAGGTCCAATTGAGCTACATATTAAGACTCTGCCTTGGGCAAAAAAATGAGGCTGGTGAGATGGGTCAGTGGGTAAGGGCAGTTTACACAAAGCCTTACTTGAATTGCATCCAGGATTGTGAAGTAGAAAATACTCCCAAAAGTTGTTCTCTGACCACCACGTACATGTTATGGTACACGAAAGAGGGTGTGCACACACACAAATAAGGGGAATTAAAAAAAAAAAGCAGCAAGGTAGTGACGTTGCAAACCTTTAATACTAGCACTTGGGAGGCAAAGTCAGGCAGATTTCTTGAGTTCGAGGTCAACCTGGTCTACAGAATGAGTTCCAGTACAGCCAGGGCTACACAGAGAAACCTTGTCTCGAAAAGCAAAAGGAAATAAGAAAGAAAGAGAAAGAAATCCGTGTAAAGAACAGGCTGGCCTCAACCTCACAAAGACTCACCTGCCTCAGCCTCCAAGTGTTGGCTTAAAAGTGTTCCCCAGCACAGGGGAGAATTTAAGAGCAAGAGTCTATGTGTGTCTAAATCAGGGCAAAGGCAAAGTAAGCTGTCCTAAGTGTCCCCTTTGTGCTGGGCACTGGGATGGTTTGAAACTATTGCTTTCTGCAAGAACTGCATGAAAATCTGTGTTTTGCATGTTTCACACACACAAGCACACATATACCACACACATACATGCATGCCTGTGCACCATATTCTACTCTGGCATTAGGATGCTGACTAGGCCAAGAGGTTAAAGATTATACCAAAAGCGGCATCTAAGCTTTTGTTTCCATCCACATGAGCCTTGTTCAGAACTGTCGCCTTCTTTAAGTATAAGTGAAAATTCAATGTGGGCTAGACCTGGTAGAACAAGCCTGTAATCTCTTGGGAAACTAAGGCAGGAAGATCACAAATTCAGGGCCTCTCCTCACCACAGAGTGAGTTCAAAGCTAGCCTGGGCAACTTAATAAGCCCTATCTCAAAATGTTTGAAAAATAAACTGAAGGTATGGCTCAGTGGTATAGCTCATACCTAGGATTCGTGAAGTTCTAAGATCTATCCTCAGTTAAAACACACACATACACACACACACACACAGAGTAAACAAATCCATTGAATGAACCCAATGTGTGAATGGAGGAACCTGAATGGAGGTTGTCAGCTCATACCCCTGTAAAAATCTATTCCTAGCATTTAAACACAATGGTTCTGTGGAGCCTCCACACCACCCAAGTGCCATTTGAGAGCAGGCAGCATCTGCCCTCTGAATCCAGCAGCAAGTACGTCCAGGAAGGTTAAATTTAGCACTCTGAGGTTGTAAAAATAAACTCACTTAAGAACAAAGTTCACTCATGGCAAAATACCAAATGGGAATTTTATCAAGGCCAGCTATTGTCTTTTAAAATCTTTATTATTCCTTTTATCCGCTTTTCCTTAGAAGGCCTAACGTGGGTGATCTTGTCTGAGTAACCCTTTACTGTGGATGAGCACCGTCCTGTTTACCCTTCCATGGATTGCCTGCGTATTACACGAACTGTCAGGGAAAGTGGCCGTGGCACTGTACTGGGCAGGATACAAGTAACAGGCAAGACCTGCCTCCCCGCCGCTCCAGCAGAGCCTGAGTGAGCCTGGAGTGAGCACTTCTTTCCACGACCTTGAGCAGGATAACAGAATAACAGAGTGGGCAGAGTCCCAGGCTTTGCCGTGCAGGGGCAGTATTGTGAGATTGGATGATGTGGATGTAGCTTGGCACAGTGCCTGGCACACGGTGAATACTGGTTCCTGGTGAAGCCCAAGCTTGAACAGCCTCACACAGTAGACTGAAGTGCTGTGTCCCACGGAACCAGGCCCTGGGTAGTTGAAATTGAAGGGGACATTTTGGTAAGGGGAAAAGGTATTTTTTTGGTCCTGTTGCTCTCAAAGACTTTTTTCCTTCAGTTTACTTATAAGTTACTGAGTGTTGGGACTGGAGAGATGGCTTGGCGGTTAAGAACACTCGCCGTTCTTCAGAGGACTCTGGTTTGGTTCCCAGCACCCATGTAGGGTGACTCTAAAGGTCAGCCTGGTTTACAGCGTGAGTTCCAGAACAGCCAGGGTCACAGGAGAACCCTGTCTAGAAAAAAACAACAAAATTCAGTAGAAGGGATTGTTCTAGTGAAGAGGAGAGCCAGTCTGTTCTGGTACAGCGGTGTAGCTGTGACTCGAAAGGTGCAAAGTGCAGACAGATTTCACAGAGGCCTCCTGCATAACCTTCCTACCTGCCAAAGAAGCCCTAGAAAGGAGTGCTGAACACCCGGTGGGGCACAGGAGCCAAACACTTGAGTGCAGTACAGTCCCCCACAAAGCCCTATCACCTGCAAGGTGATTGTGCCAAGGCAGGCCCTGGCTAGGAGGCCCTGTGGGCGCCCGCACCAAGAGTGAAAGAGAGAGAGAGAGCACATTGTTCTGCAGCCTGAGAGACACACTGCCTGCCAAGCCACTGCAGGCCAGAGTCCAGGCCCTGCACTCACTGTCCAGGGAGGGCTGTCATGCTTCCCCACCCTCACACTGGCATCCTGCGTGCCATCTGCACTTTGGGCCTGCCTCGGTGTAAATAGAACCATTGTGAGCTGAAATGCTAGGCAGTGTTTTGTGTTGGTAGAAACTTATCCAGTAGTCTGTGCCCATTGTTCCTCCTGGCGAGTGCGAATTCCTTTGTCCTGGCACTTTGCTGATTAATCAGACCGGTGCATCTTGTTCCACCAAGAAAAACAAAACCTGTTAGCAAGGTGATTAAGAACGGGAAGGCATATTTCAAAGTGATTAAAATAGCATTTTCAGAAGCACAGTCCTTTAAAAGCTGCCTTCTGTTGGAGACTTTGGGAAGCCCATGCCATCCTATTAATATGCAGCACCCATCTCTGGTCTCTGAAGATGCATTTCCTAGGCTCCCCGCTAGGGAGGAGGGGCTTCCAGAGAATCAAAACCATGGAGTTAGAGCAACCATGGAGTTGGGAAACACAGCAGAGATTATATTCCAGTTAAAAATAGAATGGCCTTCTCTATCATGAGGAGAATATGAAATTTATTTAGTCAAGGAAACAAGAGGCCAGTGGGCCAGGTGCTTTGACTTTTGGAAGAGCAGTTTGCGTTGGTGACCTCCATATGAGGTGAGGGGATGGAAAAGCTGCCAGCCTGGCCTTCTATAGCTGTTCATCTATCAGAGCAGCCTGTGCCATGTGTGACTTAGGAGTCTGCGTGCTGAGGGAAGAATGCAGCAGCTGTCTTTGTTCAGATGACAGGAATAGGCGGTTGGGCTCCAGTCCCCCCAACTGCCATCTGATCCCCACTGGTAGCCAGGCCGTGGCAGTCTCCTCTTTCTGCACATGTGCAGGCTTCCTAAGCCTGTGCCAAATGGTTTGTTGATAAGAAGTAAGCCTGGTACTCTTATAACACACAGACTGCAGGGCTCTCAGGCCACGGGTAGCCTTAACCCTCAGAACCTGGTGCAGTGCCCAATCGGTTCCTCTAGGGTAGAGGAGTAACGCTTGCCCAACAGAATAGAATAAGGTCGTTTGAATCTAGACACGCTGAAATGAACCATTTCCTGTTGTGTCTTTCAGAGTCGGAGCTGACCAATTTGGCGGGGTTATACAGAGATGAGCGACTTCGGCAGAAAGCAGAGTCACTGAAACTCGAAAACTGTGCAAAGCTTTCCAAGCTCATTGGCCTGCGCAGGGCCGGCTGAGAGGCCAGCGACCCTGCTCTGGGTGGGGGGTTCTTACCCGTTACGATTGCATTGCAAATCCCATTTTATAATACAAGTTAGGAGATATGAGCACTTTACTATCTGCTGACTTTGTTGGGCAGAGCTGCAGTGATTGGAGACTTGTCCCCTCCGGTCCTTCCCCAGGCCTGGCTCCCAGGGCAGGACAGTTGGTCTTAGTCACAGGCATGGTAAACTCTGGACCCGACTCCTCTGTGAAGTAGGTCAGGGCATCCCAGAGACGACCCACATTCCGTCCTTCATCCTGTCTGCAGCAAAAGCCCACTACGTAGGCATGTCTAGGCTTAGCCAGTGCACTGCAGAGTATTGGTGGTGTCTGCCAAGAATTATACCTCTCCTGCTGTAGAGTCACCACCTCCCCCGATTTTCAGTTTTCTACTCCCTAAGGACTGTAGAGAAATTGAACTATGTAGCCAACAGTTCAGTGTTATCCAAATCTCTGTTGAGTCAGGACCATAAGCAAAGCTGCCTGATTTGAGGTTTCATTTTTGAGAGAAGGGCTCACTCTGCAGCCCACACCAGCCTGGAACTCACTACCTAGTCCAAGCTGGCCTGAGTCTGCAATGATTCTCCTGCCTGAGCCTCTTGAGAGCTGGGATTTCAACGGTGAGCCACCATAGCCGGTGAGGCACCTTTATTGTCTTAGTCTTCTCTTTCAGACGCCTAAGAAGTCAAACCTGGCTGAGCAGGCTGGGTGTGGTGGCCTGCATCGTTAATCTTAGCACTCAGGAGGCACAAGCAGGCCATTCTCTGAGTTCTGGATTACATATCAGTTCCAGACCAGCCAAAGTTACATAATGAGACCTTGCCTCAAACAAACAAACAAACAAACAAACAAAAAAACCTGCTGGGCTGGGAGACAGCTCAGTGAACAGCCCAGCAGCAGGTAGCGGGGCTAAGGGAGAAGATGAAATCTAAGACTGTCAGCTCTTCACTGTAGATCCCCTGGTCCATTTCTGAACTGGAGAACACTCCCTGTGTCCCTCCCTTTAAATCATCATTTAGTGTTACCAGTTGTATGATGAGCACAGGAATGCACAGAAGGGCAGGAGCCAAACCCAAGAGGAGACACAGGCACAGAGACACAGAGGGAAGAGTCTGTCACCATGGCATGGGAGGCTCAGAGTCAGCAGCCATTTTGTCTGGTGAGTGCCCTGCACATTTTAGTGTGAGATAGTGATGTGACCTTTCACCCATTCAATATTTATGTAGTGCCTACTGCAAAGAGGCCTTTCACTCACGTGGTGTTCTGTTTTGTTTTTTCACTTATTCCTCCTAAGTTTGTGAAACTGGTGTGTTAGCCCTTTTATGAATCAGAGCATTGGCCAGAGAGGATGAATGGTCGGCCTAGGTCATATGTCTAGGTGAGGAAATAATGTGTGAGAGAAGTCATCCTTTTTCTCGGGTGATTCTAGCCAGGTTGGCAAAGCAGACTTACCCATCCTCCAGGACACCTCCGCCCCCACCTCGAATCCTTTCCAGGCCATCCTTAGTCCCTACAGGGCTGCTTCCCAGCTGGGCTTTTAGAAGCAGGATCAGGGCTGGAGAGAGGCTGGGCAATTAGAAGAGCACTGGCTGCTCTTCCAGAGGACTCAGGTTCAATTCCCCGCACCCACCTGGTGGCTCCCAACATTCTGTAACTCCAGTTCCAGGGGACCTGACCCTCTCTGGCCTCCACGGGCACTGCCTGCACCTGGTGCACGGACACACATGCAGGCAGAACAGCCACATACATTTTTTTTTTTTTTTAAAAGCAGGACACTTGATTCAAATCCTTTAGAGGCAGAAAAAGCAACCCTTTCTAGAACTAAGTCAAGGATTGCCTAGGCTGTGTGGTTGGGCCTTCCTGTGGAGGGCGGGTTTAGATGTGAGTTCCTGAGCTGCCCGGATTATCATGAAACTGAATTTAAGAGAAGCCGGTAACTGGTTTATAGCCCACAGTCTTTTTTTTTCTTTCTTTTTTTTTTTTTTTAAAGATTTATTTATTACATGTAAGTACACTGTAGCTGTCTTCAGACACACCAGAAGAGGGCGCCAGATCTTGTTACGGATGGTTGTGAGCCACCATGTGGTTGCTGGGATTTGAACTAAGGTCCTTTGGACGAGCAGTTGGGTGCTCTTACCTGCTGAGCCATCTCACCAGCCCTCTTTTTTTTTTTTTATGTAGGGTCTCATGTAGCCCAGATTGGCCTCCAAGTTCATATACAGTCAAAAACCTTGAACAACTTCTTGATTGTTTGGGTTTTGTTTTGTTTTGTTTTTTAAATTTTTTTATTTTATGTAGCCCTGGCTGTCCTGGAACTCACTGTAGACCAGGCTGACGTTGAACTCAGAGATCTGCCTGCCTTTGCTTCCTGAGTGCCGGGATTAAAGACATGCACCACCATGCCCGGCCTTGTTTGTTTGTATGTTTGTTTGTTCGTTTTTTGAAATGGTTTTTCTGTATAGCCCTGGCCATCGTGGAACTCACTTTGTAAATCAGACTGGTCTTGAACTCACAGATCTTCCTGCCAGTGCCTCTGGAGTGCTGGTTATCTGGATTCAAAGTGTGTGCCACCACTTCCCAAGACTTTGGACTTGTGATTCTCCTGCCTCTACCTCCTGAATGCTAGAGTCAGACCTGGTTTCTGTGGCGCTGGAGATTGAGCCCAAGGCTTTGTGCATGCTAGCCTACTGAGCTACATCCCCAGCCTTACCTTCCTAATTTTTTGAGAATTTCTTTAACTTATGAGCAGCAAGGAGTTTATTTTGTAAAATGTGTCAGGCATGGTGGCATATAGCTTTAAACCCAGCACTCAGAATTCAGAGGCAGACGGAATACTGTGAGTTCAAGGCCAGTATGCTCTACATAGAAAGTTCATAGCGAAACCTTGTCTCAAAACATACATTGTAAAATGTACCTATGAACCAAACTTAAGGAAAGCTCCTAGACATGAAAGCTTCCCTCTCCCAGCCCCAGGCTCTGCTAGAAAATGCACTGTTATGAAACTGTCCTGACAGGGTAAGGCCCCTCCCACTAGAAGACTTTTACTAATTCTGTAGATTTCCTGGCACTGAGAGTTATCTGTGAGGTGATGATAACCAGAGACAACACTAACAGCTCCGTCAACTGTTGCACCTATTGTCTGTTCTTACAGCCTGGTGGCACTGTTTTATTTATTACTGTTGCCTACTGTACTCATATCCTGTTTCCTTGCATCAGTTGAAAGATAAAATGGCACTATCTAGAATAGTGTTAAACTCTTAATTCCTTGCTTACAGTTTAGATATGTTGTCTGTGTGTTGGTGAGCTAAGCTTTGTTCTCCTGCCTACATCTTTTAGGAGACTTCCTGGCACAGTGAGTTCTCTGCTGCGGCTGTTCTTGCTCTGTGTGTGTGTGTGTGTGTGTGTGTGTGTGTGTGTGTGTCTCACAGATTGAGACCACAGAATGGAGACTGACAGGAGTGAGGCTCACACAGGAGTGGAAGCTGCCATTCCCGAGAGGTGCTTTCTTTAGTGAGAGGGAGACAGAAAATCCTTCTTGTTATGGAACAGTAGAGCCTGAAGGGGCTAGTTCATCACTCAAGCCAGGAAAACATCTCCGCTTCACTGACCGGCGCCAGGCCTCACAGCTTGGGAGACTCGACCTACGGTAAGGAAATAGCATTGCTCTGCATGCTTATGGGAACTGTTAGAAAGGACAAGAAGTGCCGAGCCCTGCTGGAGCCCGGATCCAGCCTGCTGCTGAATTCTCCGTCCTCAGTCTCCATCCTCACTCCTCTGGACTGGCGCTGCCAGAGGCACCTTGGGAATCCCAGCAGGCTCCTGTTGAAAATGGCCCTCACAACCTACTCATTGTCTCTGCATGCATGGCTCCTCCCAGGGGCTGGCATTAAATCTGTACTCACTTAAGGTGTTAGATTGGTGTCCTGATCCCTTTATTTTGGGAAGGGGCCAAGTTACTATACATCTTGACATTTGGGCCTGTACTGTTGATACCTCAGGCAGCATCAAGTAACTGTTACATCCTGAGTACATTTGCATCACACATTTGGGGAAGTGGAGAGGGAATGTTCTGGGACCAGAGTCGGGGTTGACATATGTGAAATCAGTTGGCAGTGAAAAATGCTGAGAACTCTGGTCACCTGACCCATGACATTTGGTGTGAGTTTTAACAAAGTGAACATTAAACGATTTTACATACAAAATGCGACTTTATGACTCCTCTTTCCTCAGCCACTGCTGCCAGCTTCAGATACTGAACACACGTGGAGCCATTTTGGACACAGTTGTTACTGTGCAATAGTTTGTGTTTAGAACAGCACATAATACTGATGGCATGAATTCTAGGTCCGTTTGTTTTTTAATGTTTTTGTTTTTGTTTTTTGTTTTTTCGAGACAGGGTTTCTCTGTATAGTCTTGGCTGTCCTGGAACTCACTTTGTAGACCAGGCTGGCCTTGAACTCAGAAATCCACCTGTCTCTGCCTCCCAAGTGCTGGGATTAAAGGCATGCGCCACCACTGCCTGGCTCCGTTTGTTTTGTTTTTCAAGAAAAGGGAGCAGTTGTGAACCATCATGAGGGCAATGGAAACAGAACCTGGGTTCTCATAAGAGCAGCAAGTAGGGCTTTGTTTGTTTTGTTTTTTAAACACTTTATAATTTATATATCTAATTTCAGCAAGAAACAATTTAAAATGACAACAGTCTTACATTAACAGTGAAAACAAAATAGAATTCTATTTATTTATTTTCTTATTTATTTACTTATTGGTTTCTTGAGACAGGGTTTCTCTGTGTAGGCTGACCTCAGAATTCACAAAGATCCACCTGCCTCTGCCTCTTGAGAGCTGGGATTATAGGTGTGAGCCACTATGCCTGGCTTTTAAATAATTGTTACTGACTGTTTATAAATGCTTGTTGTGATTTTTCTTAACCCAGATAGCTCCCAAATAATTGAATCTGGACTATTTATTTCAAGCTTTAAGGACACAACAACTGAGCAGTATTACTCTATCTTAATCCTCTAAACTAATCTGGCTGCCTCCTAGGCAAACCCTAGTGATGCTTGCGTTTAGTATTCATGGGCTCCCTGGCTCCAGGGGTTTTCTCCTGTCTCCTGGACCATCTCCCCGAAGTGAATCCCCATTTCCTCTTCCTTTCCCCCTCCCCTGGCTAGGAGGAAGTCCAACCCTATTTATTCCCCTGCTCAGTCACTGGCTGATCAGCTTCTTTATTGACCAATTGGAATAATTGGGGAGCAATGTTTTGCAACCAGATAGGGGTGCACAGAAATCAACATTTGAACACAAGGATAGTCTTTACACAGAGCACAATAACATTATGCCTACAAGTAATTCTTTTTTGTTATTGTTTGTTTGGTTATTTTTTTTTGAGGGAGGGTTCCTCTGTGTAGCCTTGGCTATCCTGGAACTCATTTTATAGATCATACTGGCCTTGAACTCAGAGATTCCCCTTGCCTCTGCCCTCTGAGTACTGGAATTAAATGCATTTACCAACTTACATTAAATTAAAAGATTTATTTAATATTTTATGTATATAATATTTTATGTACACTGTAGCTGTACTCAGGACCTTCTGAAGAGCAGTCAGTGCTCTTAACGGCTGAGCCATCTCTCCAGCCCGTAGCAATTCTTTAAGAGCTTTGGTAGTGTTAGAGAAATGGTTCAGCAGTTAAAAGTATATACTGTTCGCCGGGCGTGGTGGCGCACGCCTTTAATCCCAGCACTTGGGAGGCAGAGGCAGGCGGATTTCTGAGTTCGAGGCCAGCCTGGTCTACAGAGTGAGTTCCAGGACAGCCAGGACTACACAGAGAAACCCTGTCTCGAAAAACCAAAAAAAAAAAAAAAAAAGTATATACTGTTCTTCCAAAGATCCTAATCTGGGTTCCTAACACTCAAAATGAGTGGCTCACAGTCACCTGTAACTGATATTGAAGGTGTGTGCCACCATCACCCAGCAGAAGCTCAAATTTTAAAAAGAAAAAAAAAAAAACATAATCCAGCAACAATGAAAAATTCACACACAATGTAAATTTTAATTTTAAAACAAGAGTGTAAACAAAGCATTTAAAATTATCTCAATCATTTAGTAACTCGTAAGAAATCAATCTGGGGGCAGGGGGAGGCTGGAGAGATGGCTCAGAGATTGAGAGCACTGACTGCTCTTCCGGAGGTCCTGAGTTCAATTCCCAGCAACCACATGGTGGCTCACAACCATCTGTAATGGGATCCAATGCCCTCTTCTGGTGTGTCTGAAGACAGCTACAATGTACTCATATGCGTAAAATAAATCTTTAAAAAATAGATCTGATCTTAAGAAAATATTAGTTTATAAAAACTTAAGCCAGGTGCGGTGATGCATGCCTTTAATCCCAGCACTCGGGAGGCAGAGGCAGTCGGATTTCTGAGTTCAAGGCCAGCCTGATCTACAAAGTTTGTTCCAGGACAGCCAGGGCTGCACAGAGAAACCCTGTCTCGAAAAACCAAAAACCAAAAAAACCAAAAAAACAAAAACCTGTTGATAAGATCAGTTCCTATTCTGAAAAACAACATGAGATCCTGAAGCCCTATAGCTAGGAGCAACCTAATCCTATTTCTCGTCATCGAAGGGGACAGTATGGAGATGTTGTGGGGGGTGGGGGGCAGCAGAGAAGAATGAACCTGCAGTGTGTGCCTGTAGGTGATGGATGTGGCTTTAACTGAAGCAGTCCCTTCTGTTAAGGATTCCGTCCGATAGCAATGGCAGCATACCACAGTCAATCTAGATCAAGACTAGAATTAGCTCTTTTCCTGGCTTCATTCCACATGGCCCATATTTAGCAAAGTTTTGGCTTTAAAATATCATTCCTGGCATTTAATATTTACTTAGTCTAACTGGTTACATGTCCTTCTTGGACCAACATGCATGTGAAATTCAGTTCAGCAGAGTCTGTGAACGTTCCTGTGTTCCAGGTGGGTCGGGTCAGGGAACAAATGTCCCAGAACTCCTAGAGCCTAGAGCAAGTACCTCGTGCAGTGACTCTCAACCTACAGGTCACAACCCCTTTGGGAGACATGTGTCAGATATCCTGCATATCAGATATATTATGATTCATAACAGCAAAATTAGTTATGAAGTAGTGAAAATAATTTTATTTGGGGGGTCACTACAACATAAGGAAGTCTCATTCATTAAGAGGTCTCAGCATTAGGAAGGTTGAGAGCCCCTGTCTTCATTAGTTTTCACTTTGCCTTGGCATCGGTAGTTTCAGGATCACAGGTGTGTGCGACCCTGCCCTGAAAATCTTAGTTTTTACCTCCAAAACATCCCAACGCTCTCTTCTGATACCATTAGATGTGCACTTCCATATTCCCATGCACTTACACTGCAGTAGCTTCACCCTCTTGCCTAGGTTATTTCAGTAGCTTGCTTTGGTCCCCAGTACTAAAATCATCAAAGTTCTAATCACAGCTGTCTTAGCGTTTTACTGCTGTGAACAGACACCACGACCAAGGCAGCTCTTAATTGGGGCTGGCTTATAGGTTCAGAGGTTCAGTCCATTATCATCAAGGCAGGATCATGGCAGCACCAGGCAGGCATGGTGCAGAAGGAACGCTCAGTTCAACATCTTGTCTGAAGGCAAACAGGAGAAGACTGGTTTCCAGACAGCTAAGATGAGGGTCTACAGTGACACACTCCCTTTGACAAGGCCATACATACCTCCTAATAGTACCACTCCCTGGACCAAACGTTCAAACCACCACAATAGCCAACATTTTGTTTTGAAGATATTTTTGTTTTGTTTTTTGATACAGGGTTTCTCTGTGTAGCCTTGGCTGTCCTGGAACTCACTCTGTAGACCAGGCTCAGAATCATTGATAACTAGATTGTTGCTGGCAGCAGGAAGCTCAGGCTGAGGACCATCAGTCCCAGTTTCTCCACAGGGGCTGCCTGAGGTGGGTCGATGAGAGAAATCGCCTAGAGTGACAGTAACAGGAGCTGCCAGTGTCTGAAGGCCTTTTGTGTGGGTGGGGATGTGGCACGTATGTGTATGTGTATGTGTGTCCAGTGCCAGGGATTTGAACTCTGCCTTCATTTATGCTAGCCAAGGTTGTGCTGAGGTTGCAGACATCATCAGAATCAGCTGGAAATTGATATATTTTATTTTTTGGTTTGGTTGCTTGGCTTGGGTTTTTTTTTTTTTTTTTTTTTTTTTTTTGGATTATGACAGAGGCTCTCACTCTGTAGTTCTACTGGTCTGGAACTTGATATGTAGACCAAGCTAGCCTCAAACTCACAGAGATCTGCTGGAATTAAAGGTGTGCATCAGCACCGCCCAGATAAACCCTCTTGCTAAAGTAACTCCTTACACCATGGATGCAATGCCACCAGCTCGCTTCCAGCTCCTGCTGCTGTGCTTCTCCCCCACACCCCACCGCTGTGATGGACTGTGCTCCCAAACTGGGTCAGAGTAAACCCTCCCTTCCTGTCTTCCTGCCTTCTCTCCTTCTCTCCTTCCTCCCTTCCTCAAGATGCTTTTCTCAAGCACTTTGTCACAGCAGCAAGACATGTGACTAATGGAGGTGTTCTTTCCCATGCAGGAGCTCAAAACTAAGGTGTCACACCACACCGAGTCTCACTGAGTCCCGAATGCCTACTGACAGAGACACTGTGATGGTGTCTGACAAGGGTGACCAGCCTTCATATCCATGTTGGATCCAAGGTTCTCTCCTTGTGACCTCCCCCTAACCGCAGAGGCTGGTTACTAGAGCCTCCTACCCTTCGGGGTGTTGTCCCAAATACATATGAGGGAGCCTAGTCAGACTTATAAGGTGAGCACTGAGCGGCAAGGACATGAAGCAACAGCTCACGAAAGATCTGAGGGGTGAAACAGGCTATGTTCATGGAGGAATACTAAGGATCACTGCCCTGGGGGACTCTGCAGCCTTCTCTGGAGTAACTCAGGTGAGCATCCTCATTCACTAGACAAGGTCTATACAAGAAGCGCTGTGTTGAGGCCATAAACTTCAGGGCCCCACAGGCACATGCTATCCATCGCAGTAACCACCGGTTACATGGAGCCATTGAAAATGTGGGCTGAGGGTGAAGCACAGAAGTAGACTGCTTTCCTAAAATGAAAATTATAACAAGTTTATTTAAAACAAATTCAATAAAAATCGTAGGCAGGGGGCTGAAGAGATAGATGATTCAGTGGTCACAGACTACATTACTCTCCTAGAGGACCAGAGTTCAATTCCCAGTGGCTTACCTGTAACTCCAGCTGTCTTCCCTGAGTGGTGCACCACAAAAGCTGCTGCACCACAAATGCTGTTAAAAAGCAGGGGCAGGCCCCTCCTTACCACCCCAGCCTACAGTTACTGCAATAAAATGTCCTATAGGAACTGTCCAAAATGGCAGCTCCTGTCAAAATGGTGGCACTATGGTATCTCCTCAGCCTATAGCTATCACAGGAGCTGCGGGAGCTGTCCACAGTGATGGTCCCTCTCCTGCCTCAGCCTATAGCTTTTGTGAAACTGCCCCAGAGGAGCTGTCTACAGTGGCAGTAGCTCCTCTCTAGCCCCGTCACCCATATACACACCAGCAGCTCTACAGAGCTGACACCTCAGCAAAAGCCAGCTACAGCTGGGAAGTCTTCTCACCCTAACCCTTGGGCCGCATGTGGGGAAAAAGGGTTGAAAACCAAGAAAACCTACCAATCTCTGAGCTTACAACAACAACAACAAAAAAAAAAAAAACCACTGATCCCTGAGTCCCCAAGCTCAGGACTTGAAATTTCACCAGTCCCCACTCTGGAAATCTCTGCCCCGAGAAGCTCTGCCCTCTCAGAAATCCTGTATCAGCACTGTCCCTTCACCAGTTCCCTGCTGTCCACTCCCAGGAGCAGAGGGCAGCCATCCCTGGAGTAGTCCTTCCTCCTCCTCCCCAGCCCTTTCTCCTCCCCCTCCTCCTGAATTCTTCCCTTCAGTAAACCTCCTTTATGAGATTTGCTGCCTGGAGTTTCTGAAGAAGCTGAGAAGAAAGGAAGCAAAGAAAAGAAGAGCGAGCCGGGCGTGGTGGCGCACGCCTTTAATCCCAGCACTCGGGAGGCAGAGGCAGGCGGATTTCTGAGTTCGAGGCCAGCCTGGTCTACAAAGCCTGTGGGGGGGGGGAGAAGAAGAGTGAGCAAGGGCTGAGTCTCCTCAGCTCCTCAGCTCAGCTGCGGCTACCCTCCCCTGGGAGCTGTGCTACCTCTCCTGAAGATGCAACCTCAGACCTGTGAGGTTCCTGAGCTGTATATCAAGATACCCTTCCTTTGGGACTCTGTCCCACCTCAGAGCTGTGAGGTTCCTGGGCGCTTTCATCCGAGCAGAAACCAGTTGCAGGGGATCCAACTCCTCCATGGGCACCTACACACATAATGCACATGCCCACAACACACACACAATTAAAAACCAAAAAAAATCAATAAATCCTTAGGCATAGAGTTGGAGAGAGAGCTCATTGTTTAAGAGCATCCCCCCCCAGCTCTAGCAGAAGCCCCAGATTCTGTTCTCAGCACCCACAAAGTGGTTCACAGTCATCCCTAACTTCCCAGGAATATGAGGCCCCACTTCTGACTCCAGTAGGCACTAGGTGATACGTTATCTTGGCTGATAAAATGAGCTAAGCCAAGCCAAATTAAATTATAAAGGCAGGTTTGTTGGGGAGAGTTCTTGGGTGAATTCGAGGGCCACACACCACACAGCAGGGGGTCAGTGAAGTGCAGAGGGAGACAGAGGAGAACAAAAGAAAAAACACGAGCACACAGAGAGAGGGGGGAGAGAGAGGGAGAGCGGGAGAGAAAGAGAGAGGGAGAGAGAGGGGGAGAGAGAGGGAGAAGAGAAGAAGGGGAGGGGAGGGGGGAGAGGGGGAGAGAAAGATATTGAGAGAGAGAGACCCAAAAGTCTGTGTTATATAGTTAAAAGCCACTGAGAGGGGAAACCCAGCCCCTGGGCTAGAAAGTTCAGCATAGAGGGCAGGGTATGCCAGTCATGCCCTGTAACAGGCAGGGACTGAGGCTGGTGAGATGGCTCAGTGGGTAAGAGCACCCAACTGCTCTTCCGAAGGTCCAGAGTTCAAATCCCAGCAACCACATGGTGGCTCACAACCATCTGTAACAAGATCTGACTCCCTCTTCTGGAGTGTCTGAAGACAGCTACAGTGTACTTACATATAATAACTAAATAAATCTTAAAAAAAAAAAAAGAAAAGAAAAGAAAAACAGGCAGGGACTGAAGGCTGCTGGGAGATCCTGTAGGTCAGATTCACTGTTATTCACTTCAGCTACTTGTCCCAGAACTGAAACCCAACACCCCAGCCTTTTGTTGATAGTAAATGAATAAGGGGCAACATAATTTTCTATGGCTACTCTGCTGACATTGAGGCGCCATTATTGGGACATCCTAAAGCTGGACTGTTGGCCAGGTCTGGGAAGAGAGCAGCGTGCTGTCCAGCCTCTGCAGGACCTCTGGGACTAGGGATGTGAAGCAGTTTGGACCTGTACTGGATGCAGGTATTGAGTAAACACCTGCATCTGGCTGGATGCTGAGAGATACACATGTTTGGGGCAAAAGATAAAGTTAAGAAGTTTAGAGAGAAATTTTTTCTTGGCTGTACATTTGAAAACTTTAGGCCCATGGTTTTGGTACTCTGAGGGGGGTGGATGACCCAGAACCAGGGAAAGGGGACTAGATCCCACCCTCAGGAATAAGGCAGGTGGGGAGGAAACAAGCTATTGACAGTACTCTTATCTGAAGTCCATTTGAACTATGAGAGATGGACCAAAGTAGATTTCCAGAAGCTTACAAGAATTTTTTTTAAAAAAGATTTATTTAGTTTTATTTATATGAGTACATTGTAGCTGTCTTCAGACACACCAGAAGAGGGCATCAGATCCTATTACAGATGGTTGTGAACCACCATGTGGTTGCTAGGAATTGAACTCAGGACCTTTGGAAGAGCAGTCAGTGCTCTTAACCTCTGAGCCATCTCCAACCCCGCCCCCACAAGAATCTTTTAAGTTTACAAAAAGAGATAAACTTTAGTGGTTTCACTATGTAGCTCTGGCAGTCCTCGAACTCACAAAGGGCAGGGACTAAGGGCATCTGCCACCATGACTAGATTTTTACAAAGGTTTCGTTTTTATTCTTTGGATTTGTTTTGGAGACAAGGTTTTTTGAGCCCATACTAGCCTTAAACTTGCTATGTATGTTCTTTTCTGCCTCTGCCTCCAAAGTGCTGGGATCTGTTTGGAAACCAAGATTCTGTGTATGCCAAGCAAGAAATCTTCTTCTCTATTTTTGTGGGTTTTCTTGTTTTGAGGCAGGACTTTGTATTTATTTATTTATTTATTTATTTATTTATTTATTTTTGTTTTGGTTTTTCGAGACAGGGTTTCTCTGTGTAGTCCTGGCTATCCGGAACTCACTCTGTAGACCAGGCTGGCCTCAAACTCAGAAATCCGGAGGCAGGGCTTTTATATGTAGGCCAGGATGGCCTTGAACTCACAATCCTCCAGCCTCCTGAACGCTGAAGTTACCAGTTTAAGCTATCACACCCTGTCATTTGTTGCTGCAGTGTTGGGGGATGAAATCCAGTCTGGCTCCACACGCCCGGCTCTCAAGGGGCGTGGAGCCGGGCCTGGGCCTTGTGAACAGAGGAAGTCCCCGCCCCGGTTGCCAGGGTGCTCTGTGGCGTCGCATTCTCATTGGCCGGCGACGGATGAGGCACGCAGCAGGAGGTCATTTCCAACGAGCCGGCGGGGGCAAAAGATGGCGACGCCCCTTGGGTGGTCGCAGGGGGGCTCTGGATCAGTGTGTCTCGCCTTCGATCAACTGCGGGACGTGATTGAATCTCAGGAGGAACTGATCCACCAGCTGAGGAATGTGGTAGGCAGCCAGGGCTTGGGGAAAGGCGGCGCTGGACGCCTCACCGGTGGGGGCGGGGCCAGGCGCTCGTGGATGTAGGGGGCGTGGCTAGTATACACCGCAAAGGGGGTCATCCCAGAGGCTGGGCTCCCTTAGCCAGGGGCAGAACCAAGAAGAGCAGGCTGCCTTCCTGAACTTTACCAAATCGGGCAATATTCCCCACTCTGCCTAGTTGGTGAAGGGACTGGCAGATACCCAGTGAACTTCAGTGTCTCCACGTTTAGCGGTAGAGACCTCACCGACTCCCCAAGGCAACCTGCGCACCGAAACCAGATCATTCCTTAAGCTGCACACCTCTCCAGTGTCAAAGGCAGTGCGAATACAAGCTTGGCCTTTCACGGTGCAGATTTAAGGGCCTCTAAACTTTCCTGTGCCCTCCTGTTTCCAACCTCAGTTAGTTAGTGGGTGCCACGCTAATGGCGTCATAGTTACCTCAGTGCCGGGCCTGCTGGAGCTCATGGGCTTTGTGGTTGTTGTTTCTCTTTTGGTAACAATGTTGGAATGCATCTCTCTCTCAAAACAAACAAAAACAAAACAAAAAACTGGTTTCACATCTATTTTCCACTCTAATGATTTTTAGACAGTGTCATCCTTTCTGAGCAGTTAGATTCGAGGGGGATTATGAGAGGCATACTCTATGTCAACAAAGTGTATGCCAACATGGGCGCTGAATTGCCTTCAAGTCCCAGAGGGTCCCCAGATCTTTCTCTTGGCAGCTCACTCCTACTATCTGGAACGTTTTTTCTCTCTCTCCTCATCCTATTTAGCAGTCCGATCTCAGGATTAATGTCATTTTCTCAGAGAGCAGTCCTGATCCTTACTAATGCTGGGCCCAGGGGTCCCTCTGTGTACCACAGCCCCCTTTGTCCTTTTGCCTAGCACATACAGTGTAAAGAGAGGGCTGGCTTTGTGCAGTCTCCATGAGGCTAGTTGGTCTTTGTAGGCAGCACTTAGAGCCAGGCCTCAGTAGATCTGTGAGACTAAATTTTCCTGTCCTAAGACCTGTCAGGACCTGTGTGCTTTCGACATGGCTCCATTACCCATCCTTTGTCCTGGTCCTTAGACGGCGTCCCCTTCCCACCCCAGCCCCCATCCCTTCCTGAGCCAGGCTCTGTTGCAGATGGTTCTCCAGGATGAGAATTTTGTCAGTAAAGAAGAGTTCCATGAAATCGAGAAGAAACTGGTGGTGAGTAGCATCCTCTGCTCATTCCTCCCACTTCCCGAGATCCCCGTGGCTGGGCAGAATCCTTGAGTCTTGGCCTTTCAGAACTTCAGCCCTCTTAGCGAGGCTACATCTTCCTGTATCCTAGCTGCAGCATGCACCTCTGAAAAGGGGTTTAGTTAAGGGATCCTAAGAGACCCAGGGTGGCTTGGGATAAAGCGAGCCATCACCTCCCTGGCAGGAAGAGAAAGCTGCTCATGCCAAAACCAAAGCCCTCCTGGCCAAGGAAGAAGAGAAGTTACAGTTTGCTCTGGGAGAGGTGGAGGTGCTGTCCAAGCAGCTGGAGAAAGAGAAGATGGCCTTTGAAAAAGCGTGAGAGAGTGGGCCTCAGGAGGGGGCTTGGAGCTTGGGGGGGGGCTCACCTGCCTTCTGCCTGCCCACCCTTTCGTTCTAACTTTCCCCCAGGCTCTCCAGTGTCAAGAGCAGAGTCCTGCAGGAGTCCAGCAAGAAGGACCAGCTCATCACCAAGTGCAATGGTAGGCGGGAGGCCCGTGCTGCCCCCCAAGTTAACATACACGGGCTCTTTACCAACAGCCCAATGATGGTGCCAAAAGCAGGGCTCTACCCCAACTTCTGCCCCCGGCTGAGGATACAGGCAAGTCCAGGCGGGTCACACCTTCGAAAGTGCCTTCAGGGACCAGGCAGGTCACGGAAATGATGGACGTGATCAGATCAGCGTGCGGTATTCTTCACAGCCATAAAGGAACGGGCTCGCTCCCATTTTTCTTGAAACATACAACCTTCTTAGTCCACCTTTTGTTTTATCCCATTTTTGATAAGCGTTAGAAATAGTATATTCTATTTGTAACCTTGCTTCAAGAGGAGCCATAGAGCAAACACAATCCTACAAGGGGTCTTAAGACTCAGAGTCAAAGGACTCTCGGGTTGGAGACTGGGGTTACCAGAGCCATGCCCCTCCCCTGGGAATAGAGCCTAGGATTGTCAGATCTTAAAAAAAAAAAAAAAAAAAAAAAAAAGAATCTAGAGGCCAGATGTTGTGGCACATGCTTTTAATTCCAGCATTCAGGAGATAGAGGCAGAAAGATTGGGAGTTTGAGGGCATTGTGGGCTGTGTAAGACCTTGTCTCAAAAGCAAAACAAAACAAAAGAATCTAGAAGTCAATTTTAATGGAAACTTCTGAATTGTTAGTGTAGGCAACTAACTTAGGCAGTTTAAAAGTAGTGTATTCAGCCAGGCGTGGTGGCTTACGCCTTTAATCCCAGCACTTGGGAGGCAGAGGCAGGCAGATTTCTGAGTTCGAGGCCAGCCCGGTCTACAAAGTGAGTGCCAGGACAGCCAGGGCTACACAGAGAAACCCTGTCTTGAAAAACCAAAAAAAAAAAAAAAAAAAAAGTAGTGTATTCACTGAGTAAAATATGGCTGGGCCACTGAATTTCAACTCTGCTAAAGGCATGCTCACAGCAGAGTTGAAACCAACCTGAGCCCAAGAGAGTGAAGATCCCTCCTCATAAGTTTCCCACTTAGGGCTCTGGGCAGCTTTCACCCACCCACAGCCTTCTGTCACTCCTGGTGAACACTCCCTGAGAATTGCCATCAGGCTTGTCTTGATGAGGGCAAGCAGGCTGACAGGCATCATGGGTGTTTGAGCAAGGCTTCCTGAAGCCTAATTGGTAGTCGCTGTCTCATACCCAGTGTCCCTACACCTCTCGGTCCTATCTACCTTTGCACTTCCCCTCTCTGGAAAACCCAAAGAGCTGGAGTTATATCCTGGTATAGCCATAGACACTTTACCTTAGGGTATCTCCTTGTACCAGAATCAGCCCAGGTTGGTGAGAAGCCGGGTCTGAAAAGGCAGCTAGCCCAGCTTGCTAACACTGCCGCAATGCGAGCCTTCCTCCAGTGCAGCCTCATCCTTCCTCCTCTGATTATTTCCGCTTCTGTCTGTCTGTCGTTTTTATTTTCCTCTCTTCTTGCTTCGGTGCAGGAAATCAAATTCAAGACCCTCACTAGGCAAGAGTTTTAGTAACAAGCCACATCATCAGCCTTCAACTCTTCAGCATTTATTTATTTATCCACTCATTCCTTCCTTCCTTCCTTCCTTCATTCATTCTGCTGAGATGGGGGTCTCAGGTAGCCCAGACTGTCCTTAAACTTGGTAAGATGACCTTGGACTGCCCATCCTCTTCCCAGCGCTGGGATTAGTAGCATGTGCCTCCACTCCCAGTTTGAGTTTTGTTTTTAAGGTTTATGTGTGTGACTGTTTTGCTTGCATATATGTGTGTGCACCATGTGTGTGCCTAGAGCCTGTGGAGATAAGAGGGTGCCAGATCCCCAGGAACTAGTGTTAGCATGCTTACAAACTACCATAGGATACTGGGAACCAATTCAGGGTCCCCTGGAAGAGCAGTGTGAGCCGTCTTAACTGCTGAGCCGTCTGTCCAGCCTCTAGTTCCTGAGTCCGACTCCTCCTTTTGAAAAGTTAGCCACATGTCTGGCATAATCAAGGACCTCATCTCCCACCAGAGGCCCTGTATAACGCAAGCCTGGGCATCCGTCTGCTCTTGATAGGTCTGGCTTAACTGAAATGGCCAAACTTGGTTTTTGGTTTTTGGTTTTTTGTTTTTTTCAAACTTGGTACTTTGAAGCCCAAAGCTCTTAGGGTCATCTTGTTCACAGTATGCAGATCTATGAGCCAGGCTCTTTTAGGTCTGAAGGTTAACAGTGACAAAGGCAATAGTCCCTGTCCCCATGGACCTTATGTCATAATTCTAGAAAAGGCCAACAATTGATGGATGAGACACTTAAGACAGTGGCACAAGGAAAACAGGGACAGGAGATGGGAATAGGACATACTGGGAAGGGCTGCAGTTTCTAGACCAAGGGTCTAACCATGGAAGTGTAAAGTCCTGAGGGCCAGTCAGAGCTATGACAGGACTCTCTGCTTCTCTCCAAGGAGTTTTGCCCATCCTCACCTTGGTGAGGTTCATAATACAGTGGTAAAGTTACTGACAGAATCGTTTTCCCTACTCAGGAGACCCTCAAACATTTGCTGATGTGGCAGGGTCTTGTGGTGAACACCAAAGCCTAGCTACTCAGGAAGCTGAGGTAACCGGACCAAAAATTTAAGGCCTGATAGTATTACAGAGTGAGTTTAAAGCTAGCCCAGTCAACTTAATGAGCCTCTGTTTCAAAACCAAGCAGAAAGTGGAGATGGGTGTGGTGGTGCTGTTGGGAGGAGGCTGAGGCAGGTGGATCTCTTACAGTTGGGACCAGCCTGTTCTACATGGCAAGTTCCAGAACAGCCAGAGCTAGTATAATAGACCCTGTCTCAAAAAGAAAGGAAAGAGAGAAAGGAAGGAAGAAAGAAGAAAAGGGTTGAGTATGGGTTGGAAGGTGGCATGGTAGCACACCTTTAATCCTAGTACTTGGGAGGCAGAGACAGGAGTTATCTCTGAGTTCAAGGCCAGCGTGGTCTACATAGTGAGTTCTAGGACAGCCAGGGCTATGTAGAAGGTCTTGCCCCCCACCCCTCAAATTGAGGCTGGAGCTCCATGGTGGGAGCTCTTACTGATCACGCGTGAGGCCTTGGGTTCAGTCTCTAATACAGAAAACCAAGTTCCTTCATTCTAAGGTACAGGCAACGGTTGAAGAAGAACTCCTGGGCAGGGAGAGCCACACAAAGGAAGACCTCGACTCAGAAGCCTGAGGGTGGGAACCACCCCTCCTCCCTGCCTCTCTCCCCCACAGAAATTGAATCCCACATTATAAAGCAAGAAGATATACTTAATGGCAAAGAGAATGAGATTAAAGAGTTGCAGCAAGTTATCAGCCAGCAGAAACAGAATTTCAGGTGAGGGGCTGGGCCAGGCTGGGGGTTGTTGATGGAAGCCGGGGAGCCTGACTCCTGGCCCCTACCCAGGGCTGTGCAGCCTACGACCAGCTGGCTCCCTTGCAGGAATCACGTGTCTGACTTCCGGATCCAAAAGCAGCAGGAGACCTACATGGCCCAGGTGCTGGATCAGAAGCGTAAGAAAGCCACAGGAACACGTCGGGCCCGTAGCCGTCAGTGTTCCAGGGAGAAATAAACTGCTGGTTATCTTCCTGTTCTTTAGCTGTAATGCCCAACCTCTCTCTACCTTCTCTGTCCTGGAAGGGAGACTAGCTCTCCCCTTCCATCCCTGTGTCCCTAACCCCTCCATGAGCAGTTACACTGGCTGTCTGCCTCTTATAGCAAATCAAGACACCGAGGACTAACTGGGAGTCAGCTCTGGAGACCCCCACCCCTGCAGCCGCCTCTACTGAGCTTAAGAGGGAACACTGCTCATGTCCTCAGCCCCTACTGCTGCCCTCGTTTGGGATGGGTTAGAGCCAGTGAGAGTGAGTGGGAACTGCATCTCTGTGGGTCATGCTGGAACCCTGGCTGAGAAGGCACTGCTGCTTGCTTTGGGTAATTAGGTTTGTTCCTACATACACAACCCCAGTTAGCTCAATCACACCCTACCTGAACTCGAATAAAATGTGATTCTCTAGGGTTAGTTATAGGGTTAGAGCAGAACAGAGTGTGGGAGTGTATTTCTGTACTTGTGCTTATGCGTTTGTGTGTGTGTGTGTGTGTGTACTCATGTCAGCCCTGATCAGAGAATTCAAACTGAGTTCCAAGACCGCAGTGAAACTGATAAGCCAGACGCCATCTGGTAATGAGAATATGTGTATACTGTCGGTACACATCACATCTGCACCTTCTTACACTGCTGAACAAGAACCTTCAAACACGTGAGGAAACTTTCTAAAGCAGGGAAAAGACAGCCTGTTCAAGTTGCTTAGGCAGATCAGAGAGGATGAAAGGTCAGCTCTGTTCAGAAGGGGTCACTGAGTGTCCCTAGGGAGTCGTAAGTAGGGGAGCATAAGATCCACAAAACTCAGATTGGTTAAGCCTGTGCTGTGTCACTGTGAGGCTGTGTGCAAAGGAGGGGCGGGTGCATCAAGGCCAGCTGGGGCCTGAGTCACAGGACGGTCCTGCCCTATTGTCTGTCATAAGACAAAGACAGCTGGTGACTGCTTCTCTATGAGGGAAGGAATGAATTGGGGGTGGGGGGGACTGGAGTAAGGACCTTGTGGGCCTAGGACTTTAGAGGGAACCCTACAAAGACTGGTGTGTCTCCCAGGTTTGTTGGGGGTGCTAAGCTGCTTGTGAAAGCTAGCTAGGGAAGAGCCTCCAGCCTTTTCTTCCTAATGGGCCGAAAAGTCTGGCCAGCACTTACCTGAGTCGGGAGAGCCCTCTGATAATCCTTAACCCTATCAAAGGTGGTGTGGGGTGTGTGAGGAAAGTCGAGGCATAAGGAAGGCGTGGAGGATGGAGGAGAGTTTGTGATGTGAAAGAGTTGGGGGCTGAGGATATGGAATTTCAAGATCTCACACTCTGAACCTCATCTCGGGTAAGCCCCTTGCAAGGCAGGAGTTTTCTAGAATTGGGCCTAGCTGCTGCCTCCTTACTAAATAAAGCTTGCCTTCCTCTCCAATGTCTGTCGGCCGGAGGCCGGAGCCCCACCTCCACGCTGCACCTGTGTTGGAGAAAGTTCGGCATGGGGTCTTCACCCCTAAAAGCCCACAGCTTAGGTTTCTCTGCTGCCAAGGCCGCTAGCTCAGGCGTTGACGCTGGCGCTTTAAGACGCTTTGACCCCGCGGCATCCAGGCGGGGCGGGGACAGTGCAGGAGCCACCAGCAGCGGCACTGCGCGGGAGGTAGTGCTAGGTGTCCTGCCCACCATGCTGACTGCGCTCGCCCCGCTAGCCCTTCCTGGGCTCTCAAGGCGGCTGCCTGCCCCAGCGGGGCGTCAGGACTCGTCCGGTTCGTCCGGCTCCTACCACACAGCTCCGGGTTCTCCGGAGCCCCCGGACGTTGGGCCGGACACAGAAGGCCAGGGGACTTGGCTCTGGGTGGCTCCTGGGTGGGGGGCGGGCGCGCAGCCTGTCCTGTCCGTCAGCGCCCAGAATAGCCGCCAGCAGCACGGCTCCGGCTCGGGTTTCCCACGAGGCCCGGGCTCCGGCCCGCTGCCGCCCCGGCCCCAGCTGCGCATGCTGCCGTCGGGGGAGATGGAAGTCATCTTCGGCGCGGGGCCTCTGTTCAACCGCTCCGACGCGGAGGATCTGCAGGAGCAACAGCTCATGGCGCCTACCTTCAGCAGTCCCCAGCTGCCCGATCCAGCGTCTCCTGCCTCAGTCTCGTCGCAGCCGCAGGTCCCCGACGGGGGCTCTCGCTGGGCCACCTACCTGGAGCTGCCGCCCCGCGAGCCGAGTCCTGCCGTCTCAGGCCAGTACGAGTGTGTGGAGGTAGCCCTGGAGGAGCGCACCGCGCCCGTTAGACCCCGCACTGTGCCGAAACGTCAGATCGAGCTGCGCCCGCGGCCTCGGAGTCCCTCGCAGGACAGTCGCGCGCCGCGTCCCCGACTGCTCCTGCGCACGGGCTCCCTGGACGAGTCTCTGAGCCGCTTGCAGGCCGCCGCGGGCATCGTGCAGACGGCGCTGGCTAGAAAACTAGGCTCTGCGGTCCCAGCCCCCAGCAACGTCACTTTTAAGTCTACCGCCAAGCCAGAATCCACGACGAACTCTCAGGAGACGGCAGGCAGCACTCGTGTGCTCCTGGAAGAGGCTAAGTCTCGGCCGCCCCGCGCGCACGATAATTCCTCCTCTGCCAGAGTCCCGCGGCCTTGGCCTAGCCTCCGAGAGCGAGCGATTCGGCGGGACAAGCCGGCTCCCGGGACCGAGCCTCTGGGTCCAGTTAGTTCCAGCATCTTTCTGCAATCAGAGGAGAAACCTCATCAGGCTTACAAACAGGAATCCAAGACCCAGTTTCCCCGTGAGACTCCCGATCGAACCGTGCCGAGAGCACGGAGTCCTCCTTTTCATTCTAGAGGTTCCCGGGTGGTTCCCAGTAGGGTTGTGAGGCCGAGGAGCCCCTCTCCTCCGCAGCAGGCTCCAAACGGGGCCGTGCGGGGTCCTCGCTGCCCGTCTCCCCAGAACCCCCCACAACCTTCTAAGATTGTTTGGAGAACGAGTAGCCCGGCCTTCCCTGGCGGCACATCCTCTGCGTGGGAAAATCGGAATGCCTCCGTCGAGGAAGTAGTCAGCAGAAGGACCCCTTCCCCACCACCACTTCCCCAATGGACTCAGGGTGTCGCTAGAGTTGGGAACCCATGTCCTGAAGCTCCTCTTGTGTGGAAGGTTCCGAATTCGAGAGGCGGAGATGCAGTAGGGCTGAGTAGGGACTCGTTGCCAGCCCTGCTCCCGCGAGAAGCACCTCATCCTATTGAAACGGGTACCCAATCGCCCGGAGAGACTTGGAGTCCTGTTGTGCAGGGTGCATCGACAGCACTGCATCAGGAAGCTATGAACGGTCTAACCCAGGAGCTGGAGCCGCCTACACCATCAGCACCCGCGACTCCAGAGCTCACAGAGGCTCTGTGTCTGCTCTCACTGGAAAATGCGGGTATCGCCATCAGAGGCGGTCAGCGGTCTCCAGATGTGGATACACCGGAACAGCCCCGAAGTCACCTCACAAGCACTCTGGACGACGATGTGTGCCCGGAAGCCGTGGGCTCGGGAGAAGCGGCTTCTGAACGCCCGCGAGTGACCATTCCGCGGCCGCGAGACGTGCGCAAGATGGTTAAGACTACTTATGCGCCAAGCTTCCCTGCAGGGATCCCAGGCTCCGGGCTTCCCGCGCCTCCTGCGGACACCTGCGGGGAGGACGGTGATGCATCCAAAACTCACAAGCTCCCCGCACTTGAGTCGCCCGCCCCGGCTCATTACACTTCCATTTTTCTCAAGGACTTTCTGCCTGTGGTACCTCATCCCTACGAGTCACCAGAGCCTTCACTCCATGCAACCCCTAAGGATGCCTCCCAGTCCAGCGGGGTCCCGAGGCGGCGGGCAGAGAACAGCACCGCGAAGCCTTTCGCTCGGAGTGAGATCCGCTTGCCTGGCGCTCTAGCTTTCGGCCAGCGGCGGGAGAAAACCCCGACTGTCCAAAGACGCGGTCCTGGAGGAGAAAACCCGGATGCTGAGGCCCAGTGCCTGGTCCCGAACCCTGAGGGTCGGACCAGCCCTTTAGGAGGCGCTCGCACCTCAACCCAGTGTTCCCCTTTAGAGTCGACAGGGACCCGACCACCTCGCCCCGGCTCCCCGCAGGCGTGTCCAAACTCGAGCCTTAGGGCAGCGCCCGAATTGGAGACACCGCTTGTGACTCCAGCAACTGCGGTCCAGGCGCCCCGACTTCCCGATCCTCCGGCGACGGCAGCCAGAGCCGCTGCACCCTTCCCGCGAGCTGCTTCTGCGCCTCCCACCGACAGGCTTCCCCCTGCATCTTCCCAGGGGCGGAGGCCTCCGGGAGCCGCGCCCGCGGGGAAGGTCCTCTTAGACCCGGAGAGCGGCCGGTACTACTTTGTGGAGGCGCCGAGGCAGCCGAGGCTGCGACTACTTTTCGATCCCGAGAGCGGGCAGTACGTGGAAGTACTGCTGCCACCCTCGCCCTCTCCCTCCCGGCAGCCACGCCAGCCCTATGCCCCGCTGGCCCTAGGGCCAGGCCTCTACCCGCCCGCCTATGGGCCTATCTCTGGTCCATCACTGTCGCCGCTGTCCCCCAACCTGCCGGCCCTTGGTAGTCTCCAGCTACCTTGGGCTTCTGAGGCTGGACCCCTGGAGGGAATGTATTACATGCCCTTGAGCGGGACCCCTAGTCCAGCACCACCAATGCTCTTCTGTGCCCCACCCTCCAGTTCTGGTCCCATCCAGTCAGGCAAGGGTTCTGTGTTTCCTTTGTGAAGCCTCAGCCCTTATTCCCATGGAGTTGGGTTCCCTAGAAGGCATTGGAAGTTCCAGATCCCAGGCTCTTTAACTTTTTTTCTCCCATCAATTCTTTGGCCAGTTCCAGCCAGTCACCACACCAGAAGTGGCCTTAAGAGAGTGTATCTGCTACCTGGGCTAATTGTGGCAGAGCATCATTAGCAAATGGCTGTCTGCCTACCCCTCGGCTCCAACAAAAATATGTTTCCCTTTCCCAGACCTTCCCAGGGTGTGGTGTATTTGTGTATTTGTTTATGTAGGCAAGCAAGTCTGTCAAAGTGAGAAGCCAGTCTAGGAGGTGTTGGGGTTTCCCAGAATAGCAGGTGTGGGAGCAGCAGGACCCGGGCTGCCTGGGTCAACTGTTTGTATCTCCCTAACACTGGGCCCAGTTGAGTGGAGCCCGACAGTGGGTGCTGCTGAGATGGAAGGGATAGGTGACAGCCATCAAATCTGGATGTGCGCTTTGTCCTGGGAGCCTATGGGAGAACCCAGTGTGGCCCTAGGGCAGCTTGGGGCAGCCAATGAGAGCTACGAGGATAGTAGCTGGAGTTGAGGTATGGATGTTGTTTAAGGAGATGTGGAGGATCAGCCTGGATTGGAGGTGAGAGAAGAGGATGAAATGGCCCAGGGTTGCTGTAGAGACACCCAATGGGACAAGCAGCTCCTGGACAGAGAGGCGGCAGGAGGCACTAGGAAATGTGGAGGGGGAGGAAGATTACTTGTCTTTGGGTTTTCTGTGGCTAGAGGTGACTAGGGACAAGTAGTGAATTAAAGAATCTCAAGTGGTCAGCAAATGTTTCTCTTGTTTGCCCATTTCTGGAGTTGAGAGGGCAGGGAGAGCAAGAATCTAGAAAAACAAGTTACTTTAGTTTTGGGAATTGTTGTTTAACCAAAATGGAGATGCTTCATAAAATGGTGTGACAGCTGGCCAATCCTTTGATCCCAGCACTCTGGAGGCAGCGACAGGTGGATCTCTGTGAGTTCAAGGCCAGCCTACAGAGTGAGTACCAGGACTACTCAGAGAAATCCTGTCTCAAAAACAACAAACAAATAAACAAAGACACTGACTAAAACTAACAGCCCACAGCAGGGAACCCAGCTCTTCCCTCAAGCCCCAGGCCTGTCTTCTGTAGATCCTAGGAGCTGAGCTGGCTTATCTTGACGCCTTCATTAAGTAAGTTAAATCAACAGGAAGACAATAGGGAGGAAGGCTGTCATCACACCAGTGAGTTAGAGCTGGCAAGAGGAAGGGCATTCCTACATGGAGTAGGCCAAGAGTCCCTGACCCTTTAGCTGGTTCCATTCTCCATGTTCCTCCAGGAGCAGAGGCAACAGAGCCCACACAGGGACTGGTCCTCCCGGCTGCTCACAGCACAGGAAAGACCCTAAACCTGTGCTCTATCTGCTCTGAGCCTGGGGTAAACTGAGGGCCAGAGACCAATCTCTGTGAGGTGGGAGGTGACCTCTGTCATTTGGAGCCTTGCTGGAGGAGTGTTTGACAGGAGGTGTTTGGGAAGGATAGTCCCCACGAGAAGCAATGCCGGTTAGGCATTTGATAGCTTTCTGGTTCCGAGCCTGTGTAGCTAAGATCCCTTGGAGCTTCTGTCAACCTTGCCCTAGACTGGAAATCGGCTAAAGTACAGCATCAAAATAACCTCAACATCTCTACCAGAGACACTGGTCCTAGTGACATGGAGGGACCAGGCCCACCCCTAGAGTGTATCATCTCACCCTGGTGTGCAATAAATGGCTGACCATGGAGAGCCATGGTGGCCGAAATGACAACCAAGTGTGTAGTCCTAATTTCCTGCTGCCACCTTTTTAAAACAAAACATGACAAAATAAAAAAAAAAAATCACTTCTACCTTGCATGATGGTATACACCGTTAATCTCAGGACCTGAGAGGCAGAAGCAGGTGGATCTCTTTGAGTTAAAGGACAGCTGAGGCTGTCTCAAAAAGTCAAGTAAATAACATTTAAAATATTTATTTTTATTTTCTGAGTGTTTACCTGCATGTATGTATGTGTATCACGTGTATGCTTGAGGCCCACGAAGGCCAGAAAAGGGCATTGAATCCCCTGGAATTGGAGTTACAGGTGGTTGTGAACCATTGTGTGAGTGATGGGAACTGAACCCAGGTCCTTAGCAAACTAAGCAATTGTTCCTAACGACTGGGCTTTCTTTAGCTTGCTGCTTCTTAAACATCCTCTGCAGAGAGCCCTCATGTCTGGCTCTGGCCTAGGGAAAGGGCACCCTAGGATTGGAGGAAAAGACCACGTATGCTCTCATAAACTGTGGTCTCCAGTAACTCTGTTTTACTACAGTTAGAGCCCTAAGCCAGCCACCACGGCCATGACCACAGTCCTCCTGGAGACTGTGACCTGTGGGCACTGGGACCACTTTCAACATGGCTTCTCCAGCTGGAGGAGCTGTCTCTTCTCTCTTGAGCTTTCACATCCTCTAAAGTAGAATAAAGATGACTGCAACCGGCCACCTCACCCCACAGGATGTTCGGTCAGGTTCCTACCGCTGGCTCAGGTCACAGTATGTGCTCTCCATCAGCGGCCTTGGCCAGCCTCGGCCTCTCTCCTTGCATCTTCATCCTCTACGTGTGAAATGGAGCTGAGTCATTAGAAAAGCCAGGCCCCCTGCATGCGTGGCGTTTCCAGGGCCTCGCGGCAAGGGAAGAGGGTCAGTGAGGTGTCAGTTCCCTATTGGCCTACACCACAGATAATTCGAATGCACATCTGCGCCCCGGACCACAGCCTGTGCTCCAAGAAGTAAGTTCAGAGGCCATGAGACTGCCTCTGCCGCTGTTGCTACTGTTCGGGTGCAGGGCTATCCTGGGGAGCTCCGGGGATAGGGTTTCCCTCTCGGCTTCGGCTCCCACACTGGATGATGAAGAGAAGTACTCGGCTCATATGCCTGCTCACCTGCGCTGCGATGCCTGCCGGGCTGTGGCCTTCCAGGTAAGCTCTGCCTGTCCCCTAGCAGGCCTGGCTCAGGCCACTTCATCTGTCTTAGACCTCACCATTGAGCCTTCAATCCCCAGCCCTCAGCCCGAATCAGCAATCTTTCCAGGATATTACCAGCCCCCTTCTCTTGAATTGCCATGCCTCAGTTTACTCTTTTGCCTGGTCACCAAAGAGCAGATAATCTGAGATGGCCCCATCTTGTCACCCCAGGGAAATCATTCTTCCTCTTAGAATTCTCCCCGTCTGTATCCTTTTTCGTCTGGACACCCTCCCCGGGTCCCTGAGATGCCTTTATTTTACACATGTTGAGTTTGTATGTGTCTATGTGAACCCACCAAGTTTGTTCACCTCAGGCATGCCTGTGTGACCACGTTTCTGTGTGTACGTGGGGTGAGAGGGTACATGAGTTATTAAAGACTGGTTAATTTATTTGCTTATCATCATCATCATCATCATCATCGTCGTCGTCGTCGTTATTGACTTTCCTTGTTCTCATGGTTTAAAAATAGTATGTGCTACTGGGCAGGAGGGCCAGGTCTTTCACTCAGCATTTTTTCCCCTAGCCCCAGGAGAGCAGGTCCTGCCCGAGCTGGCCCAGCCCAGCTGTGGGGCCTAGAGAGGGGCCCCTGCAGCCTGCCTTGCAGGTGCTTCCTGCTCAACAGCTCCTCTGCCACCTCCTTCTCCCCAGAGACTTGGGTGTCTGTCCTTCTCTCCTTTCCCCAATTGACCAGCAGTCCCCAAGTCCAGCCTCTCAGCACCCCCTCATTCCAGATGGGGCAACGTCTGGCGAAAGCAGAGGCTAAATCTCACACTCCAGACGCCAGTGGATTGCAGGAGCTGAGTGAATCCACGTACACAGATGTCCTGGACCAGACCTGCTCTCAGAACTGGCAGTCGTGAGTTGTTGATCCAGTCCCTGCCACCTTCCTTAAGGGGAAGGGCTGGTGGGTACAGCCCTCCTTCTTCCCATTGATGCCTCATGCTAATTCCATGAAGGCTCTGGTCTGAGGGAGGAGGTCGGCTGGGCTGAAATCTGGGCTACGGTTGCTGCTGGGAACACCTGGGTGAGCAGATGGCCACAGAAAGATCATTGTGAGATCTTGAGACAAAATTAATTCTGTCTGAGCTCAGCCAATGTCCAGTATACTTAGCCCTCCCTGAGCAAGTCCCTCCCTGAGCTGATCCGCACTGATCCTACATCCCTTGCTTCCCATTACCATCAGCTATGGAGTCCATGAAGTGAACCAGATGAAGCGTCTCACGGGCCCAGGACTTAGCAAGGGGCCAGAGCCAAGAATCAGTGTGATGATTTCTGGGGGTCCCTGGCCCAATAGGTAATAGCATGTGGGAGAAAGAGCCCCTGGAGTCCCGCTTTGCTCCTCGACTTCCCCAAGGGCAGGTTAGAGCTCAAGGTGCCTAATGCTCCCCTAGGCTCTCCAAGACGTGTTTCCACTACCTGGGTGAGTTTGGAGAGGACCAGATCTATGAAGCCTACCGCCAAGGCCAAGCGAATCTGGAGGCGCTGCTCTGTGGGGGCACCCATGGGCCCTGCTCACAGGAGATCCTGGCCCAGAGAGAAGAGCTTTAGTCCAAGCTGCTGCACTTCTGGATCTTCTCTAATTTTATTATTATTAATGGCTGATTAGAGACAGGCTCTCATCATATAGCCCAGGCTGGCCTTGAACTTGTCCTCCTGCTCAGCCTCGAAAGTGCTGCAATTAAGTCCTGAGCCTTTTTGTGCTTGACCCTCCTATATAATTTTTTCAGCAGTGGTGGTGGGGAGGGGACAGGGAAGCCTGACTCTAGCTGTCAACCTTCTCCCTCCACCTCTCCTGGGTACTGGGACAGAGGCTGCCTTTCTAATTTCAAATAAAGCTTTGAAAGACTTTGAGTAGTGTTGGCTGTTGGAGGAATCAGGTGTCTCAAGCAAGCCTGAACTCTTAGATACTGAGAACTGCCCTGGTACCTGGCAGCATGGATTAGTTCATGAAAGAATTGTTAGGGTCTGAAAATCCAAAACAACCCAAGCAGACACAAGAGTTCACACAAAGCAAGATCTTTATTTGAATGAGGGGGCAAAAACTGACCAGTCAGGGACGACAGCAGCACAGACTCGGGAGCTGACTGCATCTTTTAATGTTCATCTTGGTAGCTCTTTAAGCAGATGACAAAAATGTACTGTACTTGGGATGAAACTGATCGATGAGGGTCATAGAACCAGGCTCCAGGGCTGCCCCCCAAGCCAGAATGTTAGCTTCAAATTCATAAATATCTATGCCAAGTTACAGTTACAACTTTCCATCAACCAGAAGAATTTGTTCTTTCACAGTTAGGAACAATTGTTATGTTTTGGGAATAGAAGGTGGAGGAAGAGGAGGAAGAGGAAGAGGAAGATGAGGAAGAAGAGGAGGAGGAGGAAGAGAAGGAAGAGAAGGAAAAGGAGAAGGAGGAGGAAGAGGAGGAAGAGGAGAAGGAGGAGAAGGAAGAGGAAGATTAAGAAGAAGAGGGGGAATAAGAAGAGGAGGAGGGGGCTGGTGAGATGGCTCAGTGGGTAAGAGCACCCGACTGCTCTTCCGAAGGTCCAGAGTTCAAATCCCAGCAACCACATGGTGGCTCACAACCATCTGTACCGAGATCTGGCGCCCTCTTCTGGAGTGTCTGAAGACAGCTACAGTGTACTTACATATAATAAATAAATAAATCTTTAAAAAAAAAAAAAAAAAAGAAGAGGAGGAGGGGGGCTGGAGAGATGGCTCAGTGGTTAAGAGCACTGACTGCTCTTGAGTTCAAATCCCAGCAACCACATGATGGCTCACAACCATCTGTAATGAGATCTGATGCCCTCTTCTGGTGTGTCTGAAGACAGCTACAGTGTACTTAGATATAATAATAAATAAAAATCTTAAAAAAAAAAAAAAAGAAGAGGAGGAGGAGGAAGTTGGCCGAGCCGTCAGGAAAGCTTGTCCCTAACAAAGGGCTTGACTCTGTGTTTATTGTTTATTTTGAGATAGGGCCTCACTATGTAACCCTGGTTGTTCATCTTGGCCTGGGATTCACAGAGCTCTGACTGCCTCTGCTTCCCCAGTGCTGGGTTTATCGGCATGTGCCACTAAACTGAGCTGGGAATGAGGAGTTCTTTATAAAAATATTTAACAGCGTTTTACAAGGGGAAAGGCCACTTGCTGCTTCATTGCCTCCAACTGACGCAGGCTAGTAACTAAAGCTGCAAGCATGTTCTCAGCCTATATTCATGCATCCGTTGAGTGTGTATTGGGGATATTTGTTTTGAGGTTTCTTCTAGCCTGTTGTCTGTTTTCAGTAAAAATGTACCACCATGAATACATGCATACACACATATAACATTATTCTGGGTCAGGGCATTGAAGAGCACGTAATTTAAAATTAAAGCTATGCATTGGTGTAGCTTGTAAAAGCTGACTGCATGGGAAATCTAAGGCAAGTAAGCTTGGTTACAGAGCTCTCCTAAAGGCAGGTTAAACTTAAGCAGGCTGAGGGGGCACACAGTAGAATAACAGGCTAACTATATAGTCTTTTGTTGTTGATGTTGTTGTTTGTTTGTTTTTGTTTTTTCGAGACAGGGTTTCTCTGTATAGCTCTGGCTGTCCTGGAACTCACTTTGTAGACCAGGCTGGCCTCGAACTCAGAAATCTGCCTGCCTCCCAAGTGCCACCATGCCCGGCACTATATAGTCTTAAATGATCTCAAGGGGTGTTATTAACTTTGCTATGAGGGTTGCCAAAAGTTTAGACTATTGGGACGCCAAGAAATATATTTATAAAAATGTATTGCTGCATCTCACATCCCATTGACAGTATCTAGGGATCTCAATTAGTTCTTTGTTTTTTGCTTTTTGGGTTGTTGTTGTTTGTTTGTTTGTTTTTCTGTTTTGTTTTGTTTTTGTTTTCTGTCATTTAAAGAATTAAAAGCCGGGCATAGTGGCGCATGCCTTTAATCCCAGCACTCGAGAGGCAGAGGCAGGCAGATTTCTGAGTTCGAGGCCAGCCTGGTCTACAGAGTGAGTTCCAGGACAGCCAGGGCTATGTAGAAAAACCCTGTCTCAAAAAAAAAAAAAAAAAAAAAAAAAAAGCATTAAAAGGTGGAGATCTTGATTGCAACAGTAGCAGCAGAAAAATCTGACAGAAGCAGCAGCTTAAGAAAGGTGCTCTTTGGGCTGGAGAGATGGCTCAGTGGTTAAAAGCACTGACCGCTCTTCCATAGGTTCTGAGTTCAATTCCCAGCAACCACATGGTGGCTCACAACCATCTGTAATGGGATCTGATGCCCTCTTCTGGTGCTTCTGGTGTGTCTGAAGACAGCTACAGTGTACTTACATAAATCTTTCTTTCTTTATTTTATCCTTTCTTTCTTCCTTTCATATTTATTTATTTATTTATTTATTTATTTATTTATTTATTTATTTATTTATTATAAGTACATTGTAGCCACCATGTGGGTTCTGGGATTGAACTCAGGACCTTCAGAAGAGCAGTCGGTGCTTTTTGTTTTGTTTTTGTTTTTGTTTTTGCTTTTCGAGACAGGGTTTCTCTGTGTAGCCCTTGCTGTCCTGGAACTCACTTTGTAGGCCAGGATGGCCTCGAACTCAGAAATTCACCTGCCTCTGCCTCCCAAGTGCTGGGACTAAAGGCGTGCACCACCACCGCCTGGCTTACATAAATCTATCTTTAAAAAGAAAGTAAAATAACAGAGTTAAAGAAAGAAAGAAAGAAAGAAAGAAAGAAAGAAAGAAAGAAAGAAAGAAAGAAAGAAAGGAAGAAAGAAAGAAAGAAAGAAAGAAAGAAAGGAAGGAAGGAAGGAAGGAAGGAAGGAAGGAAGGAAGGAAGGAAGGAAGGTGTTTATTGGGAATAGGAAAACACACTCAGCAGACACATAGAGAAAAATACCCCCAAAAAAGCAGAAGAGACCTTGGGAAGCTGAAAATCTGGTCTCTTCCCAAGACTGGGATTTGTACAATCTTTGAAGAGTTTCCCTGCCTTAATTTAGGGTTAGTCAGTTTAAAGAGAAAGACAGGATGATTGAGTGGCCCACAGCTATTTGTTCTAACCCAGCCTCTAACTTGTTCAGCCAGTCCATCACCTGGCCTGCTGGCAAGAGGAAGAACCCACAGGGCCTTTGTTTTAAGCAGCCAGATCAGGAGGGTGGCGAGGACAAAGTCGGCCATCTTGGAAGTTCACCATCTTTATTACTAATCATGCCCCCCGTCCTATCTGTTTACCTACCATGGAATATGTCTGCTAGGAATATATAAGTGAAACCTGCAAGAGAGGAGCCAATCACGAGGTTGGCAGCTGGGATATGAGCCAAGCCCTGGTAGGCTCTGATATGCTAATAAACTGCAAGTGTCCATGATTTGATGAAGAATGATACCCGGACTCAGATAGTATGTAAAGGCAAAGAATGTTTTGTTCTGCAGAAGTCCAGCAGGCTGGGGTCTCCCATTGCCAGAATTGAGAGACACCCATGGGAGCTTACAGGCCTGATTTAAACTAAAGCATATTAGGGAATTCCAGGGTAGATACCTCTATGTTAATCTGTTGGGTCCATCTCTACAGACATTCCATTACCAGGGTGTGAGGGCTGGAAACTTGCTGGGGAGGTCTGGAAACTGTTACTGAGGAAGTAGCTGAGGAAGTCTGGAAACTGTTGCCGCCCCATTGTCTTTGCTTGAGGCCAGGTGGCTGGGCCATTCCATTACCTGGGTATGAAGGCTGGAGCTTGGGTTTTTTTTTTTTTTTTCTCTTAGCAATTGACTTGTCTGGGCTTGCCTGGACTTGCTCAGTTTCTAGGCCTAGTCTCCTTAACTGCCAGTTTGAAGTCTGTCATGGAATCAGCCTAACCTTCTCAAAACCAACCCCAACATGCCATTGAGCCTAATGAACCAGCCCTAAGAGGTGAGCCCAGATGGCACAAAACTAATGCCCACTAGACGATACAAAAAAACTGGAGATGCGGAAGTGACCCAGGCACTGCACAGCCATGTTCCTCAGTCCGGCAGTTTGAGCCTCTGTGCAGATACCCACTGGCAAGGGGACTTTGGGACTGGCCACTGTAGACTGTTGAGTGTCCAGTGTCGTTGAGTTCATGCATATCTTCCTGTCAGCATTAACCCCTGGCTGAAGCTGTCAAGGACCTCCTTCCTGGTCCTTTCCCCCCAGCCTGCCACAAATGAAGTACCTCATGGCGATGCCAGTTGAGTTTGGAGGCTGCTGAAAAGTTCTAACTGGAAAATTCTCTGGTGGAACATTAGCTGTCTGATGGACCATGGCGGCTAAATGAGGTATCTGTTTATGTGAGATTGCTACAGCCTTTAGAATAGCATTGTATTGTAAAGAAACGTCTGTGTGGCTAAACTGAGCATATTTCAAAGGCAAATCTGCTGTGGACATTGGAACTGCTGGGCGCCTCACAGGCCACTGGGCATGCTCTCCACGCTAACTCTTAGTCCCTCCCCACTCTCACTTGCCCTAGGATCTACACCCACCATGCCTCCTTTTCCTCCTGGCCCTCACCCTAGCAAGAAACCCCAGAAATCAGAAAGCCAGGGCCAGGTTGCTGGCTGGACCGTGAGGAGGGTGACCCATGGAAGTCTGGGCAGGCGCCTGTGAGGAGGCCTGAGTGATCTTATCTGATGTCATCCGGGAAACCGGGTGTTCCTGCTTGGTTCTTAGCCTTATTTATTTTCTTTAGATTTTATTTATTTTTATTTATTCAGACACTCCAGAAGAGGGAGTCAGATCTCATTATGGATGGTTGTGAGCCACCATGTGGTTACTGGGATTTGAACTTCGGACCTTTGGAAGAGCAGTCGGGTGCTCTTACCCACTGAGCCATCTCACCAGCCCCTTAGCCTTGTTAATAAAAGTATTTTTTCAAGGCTACTGATAGGCTGGATAGATGGTTCAGAGGTTAGGAATACTTGGTTTAGTCTCCAGTGCCCATATAGTGGCCCACAACCATCTGTAACTCTAGTTTTAGGGGATCCAATAACTTCCTCTGACCTACTTGGGTATTAGGCGTGCACAAACTGGCAAAACATGCAAACGTAAAATAAAAATAAATCTTTCTTCCTCCTCCTCCTTTTCTTCCTCCTCCTCCTTTTCTTCCTCCTCCTTTTCTTCTTCTTCCTCCTCCTTCTCTTTCCCCTCCTCCTCCTCCTCCCCTCCTTCTCTTTCTCCTTCTCCTCCTCCTTATTTTGAGACAAGGTCTCACTATGTAGCCTTGCTGGCCTGGAACTTGCTATATAGACTAGGCTGCACTTGAACTCACAGAAATATATCTATCTCTGCTTCCCAAGGGCTGAGATTAAAGGTATGTGCCACCACACCCTGCTCAAAAATAAATAAGTCTTTAAAAAGTTAAAAATGACTAAAAGCAGCCTCCTAGCCAGCCATGGTGATACATGCACTCCTTTAATTCCAGCACTCAGGAGGCAGAGGCAGGCAAATATCTGAGTTCGAGGCCAGCCTGGTCTACAGAGTGAGTTCCAGGACAGCCAGGGCTACCCAGAGAAACCCTGTCTCAAAAACAAAACAAAAAACAAAACAAAACAAAACCAAAAAAATACAAAAAAACAAAACAAAAACAAAAGAATAACCAAAGTGTCTTGGCCTCTCCTCAGAAGTGAGACCACGTCTGATGTGTGGGATCCTGGGCTCTTACAAGATGGCCAAGGGGTAACTCTAGAGATGAAGAGAATCTTCAGGGCAGCTCCCCGCAATCTGGGGTGGTAGCTGCCATCAGAGGCTTCCATAGGCCTTATCAGTGAGGTCAACTTTCCTGCCCAGAGAGTCAGTCTACCTGAGGCTTTTAGGTAATTATCTTTTCCCAGACTGTCAGGGAAAGCATTCTTAGGCTTAGTATCCAAAAACAAACAAACAAACAAACAAACAAACAAACAAAGCAGAGGAAGGGTTATGATTTTCTGAGTTAGTACTCAGAAAAGTAGGCAGGTTCTATGTGGTAGCACAAGAAATTTGACTTCTGGAAAGGACATTGTCTCATTTTTTTTTTTTTTTTTTTTTTTTTTTTGGTTTTTCGAGACAGGGTTTCTCTGTGTAGCCCTGGCTGTCCTGGCACTCACTTTGTAGACCAGGCTGGCCTCGAACTCAGAAATCCGCCTGCCTCTGCCTCCCGAGTGCTGGGATTAAAGGCGTGCGCCACCACGCCCGGCTGGACATTGTCTCATGAAGGGGCGAGCTCTCCTCTAGCTCCTTGGCATGGCCTTAAGTGAATCCGCCTTCTTGACCAGTGGGTTCCCGGCCAGGTGACTGACAGCCCAGCTGGATTGACTCGCTCCGATTCAGTGTGTGTTTGCATGTGTGCTCATGTGGAAGTGGGAGGGTGACTTGCTGGAGTCAGCTTTTCCCTTCTACCTTGTGGATCCAAAGGATCAAACCCAGCAGCAAATCTCCCAAATCCCTTTTTTCTTTCTGAGACAGGGTGTCTTAGTATTCTGTCGCTGTGAAGAGATAGCATGACTGAAGCAACTCTTAGTTTTTTTGTTTTTTTTTTTTTATTCATTTAATTGGAGCTGTGCTTAACAGTTTCAGGGGGTTAGTTCATGATGACCATAGCAGGAAGCAGATACAGCAGGGTGCTGGAGCAATAGCTGATCGGCAGGCAATGGGCAGAGAGAGACACTGGACATGGTATGGGCTTATGAAAAACTCACATCCACTCCCATTGATAGACCTCTTCCAACAAGGCCTGCTGGAATTGGTCTGCTGCTGCTATGCATTCAAATGCTATAGACTGTATTCCAAGATATGATTGTCCCAGAACGGGTGAATTCCCATTCTCGAATATAACAGCTTTTGTTGTGCAAACCTTCCCTGGGTTGGGCAGAAAAAGTGGGAGGAGCAAAGATTGCAGGGCTTGGTGTCTGAGGTAGGGACCAGGAGGAGAGGAGGAAGGACACTGACCATGGGCACAGGGCCATAAGGACAAGCCTGAAGGAGTGGGAGCTGCCCAGGTAGAACACGACACCGAGGGCTGCTCTCTGCCCTGCTCGGATGCTTTTAAAGCTTATTATAAATCTAGGGCTGAGATGGCTCAGCGGGTAAGAGCACCTGACTGCTCTTCCAAAGGTCCAGAGTTCAAATCCCATCAACCACATGGTGGCTCACAACCATCTGTAACGAGATCTGGCGCCCTCTTCTGGAGTGTCTGAAGACAGCTACAGTGTACTTACATATCTTTTTTTTTTTTTTTTAAAAGATTTATTTATTCATTACATGTAAGTACACTGCAGCTGTCTTCAGACACACCAGAAGAGGGAGTCAGATCTTGTTAAGGATGGTTGTGAGCCACCATGTGGTTGCTGGGATTTGAACAAGGACCTTTGGAAGAGCAGTCGGGTGCTCTTACCTGCTGAGCCATCTCACCAGCCCCCATAAATAAATCTTTAAAAAAAATAAATAAAAATAAAAAAAAAATAAATAAATCTAGGGCTGGAGAGATGGCTCAGTAGGTAAGAGCACTGACTGCTCTTCCAAAGGTCCTGAGTCCAAATCCCAGCAACCACATGGTGGCTCACAACCATCAGTAATGAGATCTGATGCCCTCTTCTGGAACGTCTGAAGACAGCTACAGTGTACTTACATATAATAAAGAAATAAATCTTAAAAAAAAAAAAAATCTAAAGGTTCCTGTGTCTTATATTTGGCAACTAAATGATCTGAAGTGGGGTTCCTAAATAAATAAATATTTAAAGACAACAAGGGGGTGTGATAACCTCCAGAATAAGAATAACCACAATAAGGCCACACCTCCTCAGCCTAGTGAGCATGCATTCAAAAATATGAGCCTATGGGAGACCACTCATATTCCAACCACCAATTACTGGAGAAAGAAAGAGAGAGAGACTAGAAATGGTTTGGCAAACCTCAAAGCCCACCCCCAGTGGCCCACCTCCTCTAACAAGGCCACACCTCCTAATCCTTCCCAAACCATTCCATTTCCCAGGAATTAAGCATTCAAACTTATGTGCCTATAGGGGCCCTATGTGTCTATAGGGGCCATTCTCCTTCAAACCACCACACAGGGTGTTGTTAGTCAGGGTTTTCTAGAAGAGCTGTATTTATACACTGAGTATCTATCTATCTATCTATCTATCTATCTATCTATCATCTATCTAATAGCTATTTATTGTTTATCTATCCCCTATTATCTATCATCTGTCTATTATCTATCATCTATTTATCATTTATATATCTATTATCTAACATCTATTTTCTATCTATCTATCTATCTATCTATCTATCTATCTATCTATCTATCAAGGGCAAATTAGTGATAGGATAAAAATTGTGAGCAAAGGGTGATAGCCCGTGTCAAGATGGACCACTGAGAAATGATTCCACGCAACACATCTGATGTAAGAGGTTTACTGGGGAAGGGAGAGTGAAAGGCGTCTCAGAGTGGGAGAGAGATGGAGGCTGACAGGCATGGAGACAGAGAAAGGGATTGGAAAAGAGGGCTCTAGAGACAGGGAATGAGGGCAGAAAGAGAAGCACGGAAGGAGGCCGTGAGAGGGACATGAGGACATAGAGTGATATCTGGGGTGGCTGGGGGCCCTTTATGCAGCACATGTCTGCCTCACCTGGTGGTAACAGGTGATCATGTAAGCTGTTGCCAGGTCCTGAGAGCAGGCCAGCAGGATGCCTGGCTACTAATGAAAGGGTCCAAAGATTGCTGAAGGAAGACCCCAGACTCAGAGAGGTTAAGACTGTTTATTCTGCAGAAACATCCAATGTGTATGGGTCAACCATTCTTCAAAATGGCCACCGCAGACAAAGGCGAGCAAGGCCTTCTTATAGGAAAACAGGGGAAACTCCCTAGAAGGATCAGATAATTTAAAATTTCATTGGTGTGTGCTGGGGGCGGGGGGTGTCATATGTTGTCAGTAGTCTGCATTCCTGTATCATGACCATTTAACCATAGGATGAAATAGGGCTGCCCAGCACGGATGACCCATTCTGAGATATTTCCTCTTTTTTTGGTTACCTCCAGGCTGTTTTTGGGGAGGGGGTTTTATGACCTTGTTTATGGTCTGTTCCTGGAGATTTTGCCTATGGCCTTCTTTTCGAAATCAGACCTGGTCCTTAAATGGAGACAAATAGGGCTTATGTTGTTCCTTCACTAACAATTAGAATGGCTTACAAGCTGTGGTCCAGCTAGTCCAACAATGTCTGTCTACCAAAGGCCAAGAATCCAGTAGTTGTTCAGTCCGTGAGGCTGGTAGTGTCAGCTGGTCTTCAGTATCTGCCAGAATCCCAAAGTTGGCTCTAATGCCAGTGAAGAAATGGACTTGCCAGCAAGAGCAAAAAGCAAGTAGACAAAGAGAGCAATGCCTTCTATGTCCTTTATATAGGCTGCAAACAGACAGATGGCGTGGTCCAGATCAAAGGTGGATCTTCTCACCTCAGTGTTTGGTTTCAAACCCAGGGACAGGGACTGAGATGCATATTTACCATACCAAACCAGACCTGGTTTCCCAGTTCTCCCAGCATCCTTGGGTCCTGACCTGGCACACCCTACCCCCAGTCCTGAGCTTTCCAGCCCACAGACTGGGCTGCCCTTCCCCCAGAGGCTCTTCTCTATAGAATCCAGATACTTTGATCTCTTTCTCTCTTTCTCTCCCTCTCTCTGTCCACACACTCTTTCTCTTTCCCCTCCTGCCTTTCTCTCTCCTCATGGCAATAAACCTGCCTTTGTATATATGTTTTGTATATGTTAATCTGGCTTGAATTGGCTCATTTTACCAGCAGAGAAATAATGTGTCACTTTGAGGATCCAGAATAAAAGTGGGTCTTCCCACTTCAAGAGACGTAATTAGGGCTGGAGAGATGACCCAGCGTTTAAGGGCACTGACTGCTTTTCCAAAGGTCCTGAGTTCAATTTCCAGCAATCATCTGTAACAGGATCTGATACCCTCTTCTGGTGTGTCTGAAGACAGTGCTAGTGTACTCATATACATCTAAAAAATAAAAATAAAGACGTAATTAAGAAAAAAAAATCTCTCACAGACCACTTGAGTTTTAGTTAATTCCAGATGTGATCAAGTTGACCACCAAGAATAGCCATCACACAAGCTAGTCTGAAGCTCACTATGTAAACCAGGCTGTCCTTGGCCTCACAGAGATCTGTCTCCTACCTGCCTCAAGTGTGCTGGGGTTAAGGGAGTGTGCCGCCATGCTAGCTCTGCCTGAGGTAACTCTTAGGAAAGGAAACAATGGGTAATGTTCTACTCTTTGGAGCAGATCAGAATGTTGTCCCCACCCCAGGTCAGAGGTCTTCTATTCTTTTGAGCATTAGGCTTAAGGAACAGTGACAAAGTGGATGTTTATCTTCCTAGTGTTGCCTGAGAAACAGGAGGTGGTGTCCAAAGCTGACCATTCTCAGCGGTCTCTAAGGCTACACTATCCTAAAGACATCATGGGGGGCTAAGGGGGAGCTAGTGTCATGGCCCACGCATGCAAGGGGACATTTTTCCAAGCCTTGTAATGCACATGTCCTGGTCAGGTTTGGGCTGTATGAAGCTGTGATTGAAGAAGTGGGGGTAGGGGCTCCCTTTCTGCCACCCGCGGAGAGCTGGGAGGAGCTGCGGAGGCCCGACAGGTCAAACCACTTTGAGAACTGCAGTGTAGAAACCTGGAGAGGAGTGGACCAAAAAGCAGAGGAAAGGCGGGAGCTGGACGGGGAACTGCACTCAGGACGGCCATGAGGCTGCTGCCCAGCTGGAGAGCCATGCTGCCCACTCGCCCCTTGCCTGGCCTGTGCCCCTGTATCCCAGCTCAGCCATGGGCACAGCAACTCACAAGTAGGTAGCCTCTGGGGTGGTTGGGACTATCCTAACCCGACTGCCTCTGCTAACAGTCAGGCTGTAGCCCAGGCTAGAAAGGAAAAGAGCAGACAGACTGAACACGGGTGAAGTGCTCAGAAGGGTCTCATGTGATTGATTGATTATTTTTTTACCCTTTTGAAATGGGTGTGAGGTGTGTGTGTGTGTGTGTGTGTTTGCTTGTTTTGATTTTATAATCTGAGTATATATTTTTTTTTAAAGAGACATTTATTTTATGTATATGAGCACACTGTAGCTGTATTGAGACACAACCGAAGAAGGCATCAGATCCCATTACAGATGGTTGTGAGCCACCATGCGGTTGCTGAAAAGTGAACTCATGACCTCTGGAAGAACAGTCAGTGCTCTTAACCGCCAAGCCATCTCTCCAGCCCCTGAGGGTCTTACTATATAGCTTTGGCCTGGAACGCATTCTGTAGACCAGGCTGGCCTCAAAATAATAGAAATTTGCCTGCCTCTGCCTCTTGGGTGCTGGATTTTAAAGGCATGAGCTACCAAGATAGGGTCTTATGCAGCCAAGGCATTTGGAGGCAGTCTTGAACACCCGATCCCTTGCCTGCATCTCCCTTTTCAGGATCACAGGCATGCAGGCATGTGTCATCATACCTAGCTTATGTTAGTTTATACAGTTAATAAATTGTATTCAGTGTGTGCGCTCTAGCATGCATAATGATGTGTGTGTGTGTGTGTAGCGGGGCAGGTGGCAACTTGTGAGAGTCAATTCTCTTCTAGCATGTGGGTCATGGGGAGAAGACAGAACTCAGATCATCAGGCTCGGCAGCAAGTGCCTTTTCCTGCTGAGCTATCTTGCCAGCCCCTAGTTTGCATGTGTGTGTGTGTGTGTGTGTGTGTGTGTGTGCGCGTCTGACTGCCTGTCTGTCTGCCTTCGTTTGTGTCTGTGTTGGTTGAGTTTGGGTGTTTTGCCAGAGGGTTCTATGTGGCAGTCAGAAGACGAACTATGGATGGCAGCTCTCGTCCTCCTGCCCCAGAGGTCAAGGCAGGTTACTGGGCTTGGAGGTCTCTACCTTTACCTGAGGAGCCCAGCTAGCCCTTCCCTGTTACTTTTCAGATAGAGTTTTGCTATGCTGTGTATTCTTTTTAAGTGCATAGTCCAGGGTGGCCTAGATGGAAATCATTAGGTAGGCTGGGCTGGGCTTGAACTCCCTGGGATCCGCCTGCCTCAGTCTCCTGAGTACAGGGATAACAGGCATTAGCCACTAGACACAACAAAAGTCTTAATGCTTCTGCAACAAGAGGCCCCTTCTCATTTTCACAGGGTCCCCCAAGCTGAGTAGTTCTTCCTGACTAAGATGCTCATCCTGACACAGGGGCAGAGGCCTGTCTGTGGATACCTCAGGAGTCCTATGTGCTGAAGGATGGCAGGGAGGGGCGCCAAAACCAACCTGAATTTAACCTTGGTTTCCTGAATTGAACCTCACTTCCTGTCTGACCTTGGTCATAACACTACTAAGCCTTTTTCTTTCAGCAGTGAAAGAGTTAACATATGCAACCCCAGAGGGTCCATGTGACAGTGCATATACAAACTCAGGTAATGGCATTTGATCCTCTCCCTGAAGAGCAGCGATGGTGATAAGATAACCTTCCATTAATAAGTGCAGAGGGTTTGGAGAGCGGGGGATGAGTCATGTCCTCTCCCTCTCCTCACATGTCATCCCCTGACTGTCCCCTCTTCACCCTGTAGACTCTGGCCCTCACTAGGGAAACAAGAACAGGCCTTGTGCCAGGCTGGGATGCGGGTAGCATAGAAGAAACTCAGCAGATAAACGTGCCCCTTGCTTGGGTGGCCTTTACCACCAGAGACAGAGTTAATACCTCACCTCTGTCCGGTCCCCTTTCGCAATCTGGAGCTATGGACCTGGTTACAGATTGACTTCGAACAATGTCTGATGAGTGGAGTAAAGTCCTCCTTGGCCTTGGGAAAGCCCTCTTCTTTTCTCCTCAGAGGTTTCTCAAACTTGTGCCTCAGAGATGAAAACTCCGGAGGACCCCGGGAGCCCAAAGCAGGTGCTGGGGGAATAGCGGAGCTGTGACCTGGGCGAGGGGCACGGCGGGTGGGGGCTGGGGCTGGACTGGCCTTTCTGGGAAGGCAGAGACAACATTGCCAAATGGCAAAAAGTGACAGTCCTGAGCCTCGAGTGGCACTCGGGGAACGGAGTGGAGGGAAGGGGTGAGGGAACCTTAGGTTTAGGGGCTGGCTGACTTGGGCTTAGAGGTCAGTAGGGGCTGGGCCTTCTCACCTTGTGGCACCTTCAGGAACCTCTAGGAGATAGAGGTGGGCCAGGAGGGGGCTTTTTCACAGTCTAGACCTGCCCAGTCTGATCCCACTCTGGTCTGATACCTTCCCCGTCTTTTGACTTAGGGGCCTCGCTAGAAAGCCCTTAAGGGCTCTGGAAGCCAGGACACTGCTTTCATCCCCACAGCAGGGCGTGGGAAGTGGGAAGGACCACTGGGAACCAGCTGGGGAGGGTAGCTGCTGCTGCATCCTGCCCTCACCGAGTTGCTGGGAGACGGCTGTAGCTCCCTTAGTCCAGGCAGCGTGGGCTTTGCGGGTTGGTTCATCGCTCTGCCCTGAGCGGCCGTGACTCCCTACTTCCCTGAGCAGAATGAGGTCGTGGATTCAGCAGGGACTTCCACCAGGGACCGGCAGGCACCTTTGCCCACGGAGCCCAAGTTTGACATGTTGTACAAAATTGAGGACGTGCCACCATGGTACCTGTGCATCCTGCTGGGCTTCCAGGTGGGTTTTCACAAGACCTCCCCAGCTCTACATGAGGTACTCCCCTGGGATCCCGAACCGCCTCTGATCAGGAAGGTCATTTCAGGCTAGAGAAAGAGACAAGGTCAGCACAGTCACTGTCACCAAACAGCTGTGCCAAAGAAGGTTAAGTGGCCTGGGAGAATTGTGGGTAGTATTTGACAACAGGAACGGTAGGGTTAACCTGGGGGAGACTGGGCTCCGAGTGGTGGGCGAGCAGTAGCTCTCTGGGACTCCCTTGTCAGGTGGTGGGTAATGTCATTGCAAGTAAGCACCCTGTCAGTATGGTCCAGGTTCAGGACACAGACCCGGGTGCCCATGGCCATGTGAGTGCTATGGGGTCAACTCTCGACCGTCTCTCACCCCAGCATTACCTGACGTGCTTCAGTGGCACCATCGCTGTGCCCTTCCTCCTGGCTGAGGCTCTGTGTGTGGGCCGTGACCAGCACATGGTCAGTCAGCTCATTGGTACCATCTTCACCTGCGTGGGTATCACCACCCTCATCCAGACTACAGTGGGCATCCGGTGAGCGGCCCCTCCCCGGCTCCCAAGCACACACACTCGCATGCTTGCACACGGCAGGACAGGTGGGCTGTGACCAGCTGGCTTCTACCCTGTCTGTCGGCCCTGTCTGCCTGCCTAGCCCTAGGGCTAGGTAGCTGGGTTCCTAGGAGCCCTGCGGTTCCCTCCTCTCACTCTGCCCCAAAGGTTTAGAAGGACTGCTTCCCTGCCCACTGTCCATTCTTGTGAGCAGGTTTTTTCAGCATCCATACGTAGACTTGGGGATTCCTAGGCTTGAATGAACAAGTCTGTTGGGTTCAGTGGTGGTGGCTGGGAACAGTCACAGGCAGCCCTCAGATTCAGAAATGTAGCAGCCTGCTTTTGAGCACATGTCTCTTCTTGGCACTGAGATGGGGGAGCTGAAGGCAAGGTGCAGGGTTTGAGCTGGAGGATCCCTGAAAATGTGGGGGCAGGACTCGATGTGGTTCTTAGGGACTTCCCTTTCTCTATCCCTTTTCCTCAACCCACTCCACCACTGCTATGTGTCCCACCTTCCAGGCTGCCGCTGTTCCAGGCCAGTGCCTTTGCCTTTCTGGTTCCAGCCAAGTCAATCCTGGCCTTGGAGAGGTGGAAGTGTCCTTCAGAAGGTGGGTTCAGTTTGCCTGTATGCACTGGTGGGGAGGTCGTAGAGGTCTGGGCAGCTTCCCAGAGTCTAGGCACCAGGGTGTGTTTGTTCATGGCAGTGTGTTCTCTCCGTCTGTCTCCAGAGGAGATCTACGGTAACTGGAGTATGCCTCTGAACACCTCCCATATCTGGCATCCTCGGATCCGAGAGGTGGGTGAAGAGATTGGGTTTGAAGGAAGAGCTGGAAGGGCAGGCCACTGCTAAGTTGTATGCAAGAAGGTGGCTGAGGAACTTACATATTGATAATGCCAGGTCAAAGTGACTATAGCTCATTTTGCCTTTTTAGGTCCAGGGTGCAATCATGGTGTCCAGCGTGGTAGAGGTGGTGATTGGGCTGATGGGGCTGCCTGGGGCCCTGCTCAGCTACATTGGGCCTCTCACTGTCACCCCCACTGTCTCCCTTATCGGGCTCTCTGTTTTCCAAGCTGCTGGTGACCGAGCTGGCTCTCATTGGGGCATTTCAGCTTGGTGAGCAGGCAACAGGACTATTTTTGCCTAGTCCTAGGCGCTACCCCACATCCCCTTCATTCCTATCCTCTCATCTGTTTCTGGGCCCCAACCTGGCCCACCAGCTATTTTCTTCTTGTGTCTCTGCCTCCAGCTCCATTCTACTGATAATCCTGTTCTCCCAGTATCTACGCAACCTCACCTTCCTGCTGCCTGTTTACCGATGGGGCAAGGGACTCACTCTCTTCCGCGTCCAGATCTTTAAGATGTTTCCGGTGAGGAGCTCGCAGGTGCTGCGAAAAAGGGACCTGAGCCAGGGAAGGTTGGGGCCGGGGGGGGGGGGGGGGGTGGGGGGGTGGGGTGGAGTTCCCGCCAGAAGCTAGGAGTCAGCCAGGGCTCTGGGGCTAACGCAGAAGCAGGCCACTCTGCACCAAGGTCTCCAGTGCCTGCAGTGCCCTGTCACCCCATCACCCCACCTACTCCAGATTGTGCTGGCCATCATGACCGTGTGGCTGCTCTGCTACGTGTTGACCCTGACAGATGTGCTGCCCGCAGACCCCACAGTCTATGGCTTCCAGGCTCGAACTGATGCCCGAGGGGACATCATGGCTATCTCTCCCTGGATCCGAATCCCCTACCCATGTAAGCAAGTCTGCTTGGTCCCTTCTGCTTCTAACTGAAATTCCTAAGAGACTCCTGATGACTCTGGGTTCAGCTGACAACATCCATCGCATCAGCCCTGTTTGTGGATGCCCCTGAGGGGTGGTTTGCATCTCAGTCTTGTTCTGGGCTGGTGTATCAGTGAGACTCCCCGCCAGCTCCTTTCCCTTTCTTTTTTGTAAATTTTATTTATATATTCTTTTTTTTTTTTTTTTTTTTTAATGTAGGAGTTCTCTGTCTGCATGTACACCTACATGCCAGAAGAGGGCATCAGGTTCCTTTATAGACGGCCATGAGCCAGCATATGGTTGCTGGGAATTGAACTCAGGACCATATGGAAACACCACCAGTGTTCTCAACTGCTGAGCCCTCCCTCCAGCAGCACCCCACCCCTTCAAATGACCCCATCTATTCCCAAGCCATTACAGCCTCCTCAAGAACCTATCATGTTCCCTCCAACAGGTCAGTGGGGCCTACCCACAGTGACTGTGGCTGCAGTTCTGGGGATGTTCAGTGCCACACTGGCGGGCATCATTGAGTCCATCGGTGATTACTATGCCTGTGCCCGGTTGGCTGGAGCACCACCCCCTCCAGTACATGCCATCAACAGGTATGCCCACCTCAATGCCTGATCCCAAGGAGCTACTATGACAGCAAGTGTGTGGACAGGACTGGGTCCCACACTTAGGAGGCTTAGGCATGAAAGTCACCCTCACCTCTAGCCCTCATTTCCCTGGAGCCTGGAATGGAGCTTACTTGTTCTGTAAATGCTCGGAACCACTGAGGATGCCAGTCCTGAGGAAACCAGTTACTGACAACTATCTGTGCACCCAGTTCGTGCAAACTTGTATTCAATGGCTAACCATTCTGTGAGGTCGGGCCCCTCATCATCTTCCTGGTACAGAGGGGGGACTAAAGCTCAGAATTGCCCCAGGGAGTAAGCAGTGGAGCACTGAGTGCTGGTACTGACACCTGGCTTCCAGGCTCTAGATGGTACCAGTCTGTCTGTACAGCTTTAGAGGGGTATGTAGCGGATGGACGAAGGTGATGATAGACTGGTGAAGGGGAGGGGCCAACGCCCCACTCACCATTTCTTTACAGGGGAATTTTCACTGAAGGCATCTGCTGCATTATCGCTGGGCTACTGGGCACAGGCAACGGGTCCACCTCATCCAGTCCCAACATTGGGGTCCTAGGGATTACCAAGGTGCCACAAGCCACTTGCCAGAGCACTGCAGTCCTGTTCATGTGTTACAGGCCCTGTTCTAAGCCATCTTGGCTTTGGCCTAGCCCCATCCCGTCTTTGAGAGCATCCCACCTTTATCCTACCCCCTCCTAATGCTGGAGTCCATTTATTCGCCTAATACCCTGCCCCCTGGAACTAGCCCTGCCTCTGGGCCTACCCAGCCCTTGGCTTCCTGCAGGTGGGCAGCCGAAGAGTCGTGCAGTATGGTGCAGGTATCATGCTAATCCTGGGTGCCATTGGCAAATTCACAGCTCTCTTCGCCTCACTGCCAGACCCCATCCTGGGAGGAATGTTCTGCACTCTTTTTGGTGAGTGTCTGAGGCCTCCCCAGGGGGTGTGGCAGGACCTGGTCTGGCCAGGCCCAGCCTCCAGCAGTTCTGCTGTGGCAGGTATGATCACCGCGGTGGGACTGTCCAATCTGCAGTTTGTCGACATGAACTCCTCCCGCAACCTCTTCGTATTGGGATTCTCCATGTTCTTTGGCCTCACACTACCCAACTACCTGGATTCCAACCCAGGTGCTATCAACACAGGTACCTTGTATTCTCTGCTATCTCCAGAGATGAGGGAATGGGGGTTGGAAACCAGTCCAGTGACAGCACTTCCCTAGCACCCTCAGTGAGGCTGAGATTATAAGCAAGAACCTACCTGTTGAGTTTTTTAATATGCTCATTTAATTTTCCTAATAGTCCCACGAGATTCTATTATTACCTCTGTTTTCCAGAGGCCATGAGTTCACAGAGGCTAAGTGACTTGTCCTAAGTCAACAACTAACAGCTGTCAGAAGTTTCTCCCCAAAGATGGGAGAGAGAGAGGTACAGACAGGCTTGAAGGTCAGGCTTTGGAATATTCCAGAGCCATGACAGTTTGTAAGAAGTCAGGGGACCACACAGGTAGTAAGTCCCTTGAGCTCTGCATTCCAGTATAGGCCACTAGCCCACTGGCCCCTGACTTATTCCACAGGCATTCCTGAAGTGGATCAGATCCTAACTGTGCTGCTGACCACAGAGATGTTTGTTGGCGGATGTCTTGCTTTCATACTGGACAACACAGTGCCAGGTACTGCAATGGTCAGCTCTGGGAGGGAAGCAAGAGAGCCAGGCTATACTATCATTAATGTATATGCTCATGATGGTTTGGTTCCTGAGATGTGGCCAGGCAGGCCTGATGCAGGCCAGAGTGCAGTAGAAATGGGCTGCTGGAGTGTCCGCTGGCTGGTGGAGGACACTGAGGCACACAGCCTATCTCCTAGGTCTTGAAAAGGATGAGGTCAAGAGAGCCCTCTGGTTTTGGGAGTCCTTGCCTCACCAACTCTTTAGCACCACCAGGCTGAGAATACCTTTATCTTCACAGAGCTGGATAGGTAAAAATGCAGCATTGGTTTGTGGGAGAAATCTATCAAGAATGGGAGCAGCCTGCTGTACAAATAGAAGAGCCTCCCAAATGAACCTTGGATGCCCAGGTTTTGTTTTGTTTTTTTTTTTTTTTTTGCAAGGATTGTGGAAATGTGACAGTCCAGTATGCATATGCTCAGTATATATATTTTAAAAACTGATAGCCGGGACTGGAGAGTAATGGCTTGGCGGTTAAGAACACTGACTGCTCTTCCAAAGGTCCAGAGTTCAAATCCCAGCAACCACATGGTGGCTCACAACCATCCGTAAATGAGATCTGACGCCCTCTTCTGGTACATCTGAAGACAGTTACAGTGTACTTAGAAATAATAATGAATAAATCTTAAAAAACAAAACAAAACAAAACCCTGATAGCCATCAGATGTGAGTCAGTAGAAGAGTGACTCATATCATCCTTAAACCTGACAAGCAAAGTTGTTGCCCAGTTCTGAGGTGCTATAAAGTAACAAAAAAGTGACCCACAAAGTCGTAACATTTAACTGCCAATCTGAAATAGCATGTATCCTAGCCATCATACTACAATGCCTCTGCAGATGGGTTTGGGGAAACTGGGTGGGCAAAACTCAATGAAAAGAACAGTCATTAACCACGTCTGAGACATGGCAAGTTCAGACTGACTTGAACCTCTCATTCTCTTGTCTTTATCTGCTCAGTGCTGACATTATAGCTGCCTCACACCTCAGAGAAGAGTCAAATGCAGTTTGGGACAAGCTGGTGGAATTTACCAGCTTGGCCCTGAGCCACATTGAGGAGGATGCGCAGAACTATTGACCACATGCCAATAGCTCTTCCCTTTCTACCCTGGCCACCTGATTCCTGGTCCTGTTCGAACATCTCCAGGCAGCCTCTTCTGATGTTTCTTGCCCTCCTTGATGAGAGCTTGTGTCTCATTTAGCTGCAGCAATCTGGGCTACTCTTAGCTCTGGCTGCCCTCCCGCTAGGTGAATGATTTCAGTCTTTGTCAGCTCCAGCTGAAAACCCACAATCTCTAGGACTCCTCTCCAGAGGTCCATCCCTACCCCATCAAAGGTCTCTTGCTTAGCTTGGCTTTCATTCATGCTATAAAAATGCTTTATGCCCTAAATTTAGAACTGTAATAATGAATCCTAACACTGATAAAGTATTTCAAGGTCTATGTCCTCAGGCAGGCGGGTAACTCAGCAGGAAAAGGCACTTGCTGAACCTGATCAGAGTTCAATGCCCAGGGCCCACATGATGGAACAAGAGAACCTACTTCCTGTGCCTATCCTAAGACCTCCTCACTCTCATAGTTCCATAAATTCTAGATAAACAATAAATGTGATAGAAAATGTAAAAACATGTACCTTACTCAGAGGTACAGCCTGGACACTATTTAGGTCCCACGAAGCAACCACACATTAGCCCCATATTCAGGCAGTGTAAAATGACTTAGCTTGTTTCTTCACCTTAAAATTTTGTGCCTATGCACCTCCCAGGGGTGTTCAGAAATAATGAAATGATTTAGCACAGGACTTGATACTACAGCTAAGCAGTATTAATCTTTTCAGGTTTCGCAGAGCTCTGGCAGGTAAGGCATGCAGAGTGGTAGAGTGCTTATCCAGCAGGCAAAACTGCCCTGGGCTCCCTTCTGACTAGGCAAATTCATACTTGATTCTAGAAATATGCCTTAGGACTGGCTATGTGCAGGAAAGGTATTTTATTCTCCTAGATGACCTCACTGTCCTCTTGCAGGGAGCCCAGAGGAAAGAGGCCTGATACAGTGGAAAGCTGGAGCCCATGCCAACAGTGAGACGTCAGCCAGTCTCAAGAGCTACGATTTCCCCTTTGGGATGGGATTGGTAAAAAGGACCACCTTTTTCAGATACATCCCCATCTGCCCAGTCTTCAGAGGATTTTCTAAAAAGACACAAAATCAGCCTCCAGTTCTAGAAGACACTCCAGACAATATAGAAACTGGGTCTGTGTGTACCAAGGTCTGAAGCCACCTCAATGAAAGGTAGGATGTGATATGGTTCTTGTGGGAGGTTGAATAATCAAACATCTGTTTAAACAAAAAGAAAAAAAAAATCAAACTAGCAGTTTTGTAATCAGTTACAAGTTTCTTCAAGGGGAGATTAGGCAGGGTAAAAAGTCCTTTGGATCTGGGTAGAATTTCTTAGCCATGTTACAGTGAGAGCCACAGATGGTCACAAGTAAGCGGGATTATCAATCCTACCAGATACAGGCAGCATCTAGACCAACTAGAGTCTAAGAGCAGTCACTGCCAGCCTGATCTCTCTGTGTATGCATGCATGCATGCTTCTCAAGTACTGGCATTAGCACAATCAGATCACCCTTCGCCAATTCATGATCCTTCTTTTTTTTTTTTTTTAAAGATTTATTTATTTATTTATTTATTTATTTATTTATTTATTTATTTATTTAATGTAAGTACACTGTAGCTGTCTTCAGACGCACCAGAAGAGGGCATCAGATCTCATTATGGGTGGTTGTGAGCCACCATGTGGTTGCTGGGATTTGAACTTCGGACCTTCAGAAGAGCAGTTGGGTGCTCTTACCTACTGAGCCATCTCACCAGCCCTCATGATCCTTCTTATTCATAGACTCTAAGTGAAGGAACTAAAAAGTATGTATTTTATGTACATTAGTGCACATCATGTGCTTGTCTGGTGCCCACAGAGGTCACAGGAAAGCACAGGATCCTCTGGATGGCTGTGAACCACCATGTGGGTACTAGAAAATCAAACCTGAGTCCTTTGCCAGAGCAACAAGTGCTCTTATCTACTGAGCCATCTCTCCAGCCCTTCAAACGCAGGAATTATAGGTGTGTATTACCATTACCATACCTAAGTAATATCTTTGAAACTGGAAAGGTTGGAAACACCAGCAGTGCCATAAACAGGAGAGATCCTTCTACATGTTATTTTGTTTCAATGTTAGTAGTCATAAAATTACAATCACTTACAGTTCAGTTACCAGAAACCTGCTAATAATAATAATAATTTATCTTTAAGCTTCAAAACATGTAGGCAGCTCTAAATCCTAGTTTTGCCTATAATGGAGACACTTGGCTCTAGTTAATTCAAATATTTTCCCCCTCAAACAAGAAACATTCTAGTGAAAGTTATGAGTGGTGGCTTAACCCTGTAATGCCTGCTCTAAGGAGTCTGAGATTAAAGCTAGCTTGAGTAGTACCCCTTGTACACTTGATACTGAGCAGTTAGAGAACAAAAGGACTGAAGGTGTTATTCCCCAACCCCCAAGTGCTAAGTATGCCTGTCTTTTCTAGAGTTTCTTAAAAAATTTGCCTGTGGCCAGGTGTAGTGGCACACATTTAATCCCAGGACTTGGGAGGCAGAGGCAGGCAGATTTCTGTGATGTGAAGCCAGCCCACCCTACACAGTAAGCTCCAGGACAGCCAGTGCTATGGAGACCTTGTTTCAAAAAGCCAAACCAAACCAAAAACCAGGAACAGGAGGCTACTCTTCTAGGGGACCTTGTTTCAATTCCCGGCACCTATGTGGCGGCTCACAGTTGTCTGAAACTCCAGTCCTAGGGGCTCTGATATCCTGTTCTGGCCTCTCTGGCTACCAGGCTTGAAAGGGATACACAGACATACCTGCAGACAATAGTCACTTATCTAATAATAAAAAAAGAAAAAGAAAATTAAAACGCTTGCTTCTTCATTAGTTTAAGGTAACTGTTTTTAAGAAGTAAAAAGACTTTTGGCAGCACATGGTGGCATAATCCTAGCAGAGGCATATAATCAAGGCCAACTTAGACTATAGAATAAGTTCCGGGACAGTGAGAAGTACATAGAACAAAGACCCTTCCTGGATGAGGATGACCAGTACAGTGGTTGGTTAGCATGCAGAAAATAGCTCAAGTTCAACCTCTAGTACCACGGACAAAAACCAAGCCAAACCAAATGAACACCTTAAAAGCTTTTCAGAAAGAATGAGCCAGAAATAACCATACAAAAGAGCAAGGTAGTCCCAGAACCCAGAAACTTGAGGTAGGAGGACCCGAAGTTCAGAGCTGGCCTTGGCTATTTAGCAATACAGTGTCTCAAATACAATAAATGGCTACATGGCCTGTTTCAGTCTGCAACTCTAGCACATCAAGAAACATTCATGCTGCTACGTGTACTAAGCAAGTGCTCTGCCATTAACAGATATCCCCAGACCAACCCCAGCTTTCTACCATGGCTGGCTAAGATTGCTGACAGTGCAGTCTTGGGCAAGGGCAAGTCAAACACTTGACAGACACCTTCTTGGCTACTGTGGACTGGAGCACACCTTCCTGTCAGCACACCTCACACACAGGGCTGCCCACTGTCCACACTAGGCGAGCACCAATGCTGGAGTCTGTTGTCTGCACCAATAACACAAGCACCAGCTCGGTTCTACTATCATTTATTTTTTTTAAATATTTTTGAAAAAATATAATTTTTTTACAATATTTTCAACTTAAACACTATTCACACTGAACACGTATGGCAGCTTAACCTACTCAAATATGAAGTTTAAGAAGCCAAAACTGTTCTAGCTTTGTTAAAAGAAAAGTTGTGCTGCAGACTATAGTCATGATGGTTAACAAAGCAAGGAAGAGCACCAGAGTCATGCTACCGTCTTTCGAGTGCTTCAGTTGGATTATGGGCTGGTGTGGGTCCTGTGTTAGACTTCACACACGGTGGCGATGATGCAATCAATCTTCAGAAGATGCAAGCCTCAAAATGTATTTCCTCAAGATTAACACTAGGAGAACTCAGTATTCCTAACATGATAATACACTAGGCAAAAGCCAGACTAGCTCCTATCTGACCATCACCTTGTAACCTCAAAGACATTCTTGTGAAATTACTTACTTCAAAATTTAACAGATTTTCTCCAGAAGAGGTTATTTTTGATGGACAAATGCAACTGAGAAATCTGTTTAACAATCAGAACCTAATTTAAATTTATACAAAGTGTAGACATTAAAGCGTGTCAACTAACCCTTAAGGGACCAGTTTAGCCTCAAAGACAGACAATTCAATGAGATTTGGAGGTGATTTAATTTGGTTCTTTGTCACAATTGACTGGTGCTTCTTCCATTGCTGTCTTTACATTAAGCCACATGGCAATTCTACTTTCAGTAATTGTGTGACAGCTTCTTACTTAGTAACAGTCTCAGCACTTTTATTAAGCATGCAAGACTAACAAAAACTTTGGCAATGCGTAAGTGTAACACAGTGACGAGAGCTTTTACAATGGAGTCTTCTAACACTGCCTTCCCAGTGTGGAAACTGTGCTACATCCACCAAAAGCGGCCGGCTGCTCAGACATGTCAGTACTTCACCCCAGGAACAAACTCCTTTGCATTGGGATTCAGATTGCTCTTGACCTGAAAAATCATATATTAAAAAAAAAAAAAAAAAAAAGAAAGAAAGAAATTAAGAGAAAGAGAAAGGAAGTTCATTACAGATCACTGTGAATTCTCAGAAGTATTCAGCCTAGACCTTTATGTAAAAATTATCTCCCAGAAAATACAAAAGGTCGAACTCTAAGGTTCTTCCTAACCCCCAAACTCATGGCAGAGAAAGAATGTCATCCGGCTGGCCACAAACTCACGGAGACCTACCAGCCTATGTGCTTCCTAAGTGCTGGGACTGAAGGTGTGCACCTCCTGGCCTCTACATCCTATTAAGTATAACGAAATGCACTAACCTCACTTAAGCTATAAGAAATAGCATGAAATAAGATATTTTTTTTTCCAAGTGTGCCTGATGCTCTGAAAATACTTCCAAACATGTTAAATACATGTTCTCAGTCTGATTAACTGGGGCATTGTTTGCTATTAGGGAATTTTATATGGGATTGTCACTGAAAACTTGGGGGTTATCTTTCTACAACTGCTGTTTTCTAATTCCCATAGGAGGCACTGTAACAGGAAAAGAAAACTACATAGGAGACAGAAGACATGAGTTGGAGATCTCAGCTCTACCTATTCCAAACACCCATGGAAGCTCGGACAGATCACCCTCTCTGTGACTCTGTTTCCATGTCAGCCCAAGTCTCCAAGACCTGGACTGCATTCCTCTGTCTCCTCATTTCCACTTCCCTAAACATGAAGTCAATATAAAGAAGAAGAACTGAAGATCCTCTATGCTGAGTGTTGATAAAAAAGAAACCTGGAGATATTCCAGGGGTTGATGAAGACAGGAAGATTAAAAAACAAAAAACCAAAACCAAAACAAACAAACAAACAAACCCACCCCTGAATTCCAATGCCATGTATTTTAAGACCAAAACATAATATTAAATGACATACTGGACCAATAATTTAAATAAGTTTAGATAAGTGTTCTCCCTTCACACAGGGGAAATAAATCTATACTTTCAGACTAGCTCAGTAATAAAAATGTCTATTTAGAATGTTCTAGGCCTGGGCTTGACCTTCAACATTAAATATACAGAAATAAAAATCCTTAAAAGGAAGAAAAAGTGCCGGGCAGTGGTGGTGCACACCTTTAATTCCGACACTCGGGAGGCAGAGGCAGACGGATTTCTGAGTTTGAGGTCAGCCTGGTCTTCAGAGTGAGTTCCAGGACAGTCAGGGCTACACAGAGAAACCCTGTCTTGAAAAATCAAAAAAAAAAAAAAAAAAGTAAGAAAAGCAAGCATGGTTTAATTGTTAAAAAAAATAAAAACAACCAAAAACGAAAAAAGGGCAGAATTCTTGAATATGTAATCTTCTGGAAACTAGAGAAGTCTAAAAATGAATTAAAGTAATCTTGAAAAAATTGAGTCAAACAATTCAGTTTCTGTGTTATGGATTTATGCAAATCTAGTCTATACATTAAGCCTTTATTCAAAGCATTAGTAGTATGTGACATGACTAAAAGCAGTAGGCAAATATGTCCCAACAGACCAGATCATACACCTATTCAGTCCAGTCACAGTCATTTACTGCAAAGGGTATGCCACAATGTGGATCTTGGTGTTTTCTGTATTGTTTTTTAGCAGCAGAATGTTTTTCAAAAGCTTGATGTGGAGGAGAACTGTAAAGCATACTTTGGGATGCTTAAACTCTCTGAGTATTCAAGTTTAGGTGATTATGATGAACAGCTTAGTAAACTAATCCATAATAAACAGAAGCTACGAATTCTAGGTCTCAGCAGTGTGGGGAAGAGGATTGCTCATGTTTGAGGCTAATCAAGGCATTGAGTTGCAGGTTTGAACTAGAGTGAAACTGTTTCAACTACCCACCCACTTCATCAAACAAAAAAGTCTTTTATCTTAATTTTAATAAAAGATTCCCTGGGGCTGGAGAGATGGCTCTTCCAGAGGTCCTGAGTTCAATTCCCAGCAACCATATAGTGGCTCACAACCATGTGTAATTGAATCTGATGCCCTCTTCTGGTGTGTCTGAAGACATCTATACAATGCACTCATATACATAAAATAAATAAATCTTAAAATAAAAAAAAGAACTCCTCAGGTTCTACATTAGCGATGATGTAAAACTTTATTGCAAGCACATTACCAGTGACAAGACTGAGAATAAGAATATGAACCTAGGGCTGGTGAGATAGCTCAGCAGGTAAGAGCACCCGACTGCTCTTCCAAAGGTCCTTAGTTCAAATCCCAGCAACCACATGGTGGCTCACAACCATCCTTAACAAGATATGACTCCCTCTTCTGGTGTGTCTGAAGACAGCTACAGTGTACTTACATGTAATAAATAAATAAATTAAAAAAAAAATATGAACCTAGGTTTGTATTCTTTTTCTGCCAAGAGCTTATAAATGTATCTCAAAGAAACGCAATCAGGAGATCTTAGATTTTGTTGTTGTTGTTTTTTTGTTTGTTTGTTTGTTTGTTTTGAGACAGGGTTTCTCTGTGTAGCCCTGGCTGTCCTGGCACTCACTTTGTAGACCAGGCTGGCCCTGAACTCAGAAATCCGTCTGCCTCTGCCTCCTGAGTGCCAGGATTAAAGGGGTGCGCTACCACACCGAGCTTTAAAACTCTTCTTAAAGAGAGAGCAGATTTATTTTCCACTTAAGGGAGATGAGGCAGGGTCTAAAAAAAGAAAAAGATGAGAAATGACTTTTTACCACAAGATCTTCCAGAGAAGAGCCATCACTGATAACAAGGTCATTAAACTGGTCTTGGATTTGGTCCATAGTTTGTGGGAGATCTCGAGCTGGAATAAACCATTCATGTTCTTCTTCCTCTTCCAGCATTTCTTGGAAACAGCGTTCAATAAATTCTTCCTCCCACAACTCCTCTTCTATCTAGATTTATAACAAGAGAGGTTAATTACAGCATACGGCTTAAAATATCTGAGACTATGCCATCTGAAATCATAATGTAAGGGCAGGTAAGGTAGTGCATGCCTTTAGTCCCAAAACTCAGGAGGCAGGCAGGAGGTATCTGAAAGTCTAAGGCCAGCCAAGGCTATATAGTGAGACTCTGTCTTAGCAGAACAGAACCAAATCAAACCATAATGTGCCTGGCTGTGTGGTTTACAATTATCATCTCCACACTTGAAGAATAAGATAAAATGACTACCTCAAATTCTAGGGCAGCCTGTGACACAGTTTGATGAATTTGTCTCTCAAATGTTCTCTTAACAGCCAGGCACAGCTGTAACCCCAGGATTGTGGAGGATGACTGTGTGGCGTTCACATCTACACAAACCCCATGTCAGAGCTGGGATGTGAGTCATTGACATAGTACTCATTGATGCAGGAAGTCTTGGGTCTGATCTCCTAACAACAAAATGTAAAAAGGCTAAAAACTTTTCTCCCTGCCTCTGTACTACAGGAAAAAAAGCCCAGAACTACCATAAAGACCTAGCAACATCTGTTTAGGGCTATTCCAAGCCTCTACTCGTCTCTCCATATGGTTTTCTCTATTGAGAGTAGCAAAGGAAAAAGTAATGGATGATTTCTTTAAGGAATTTTTCAGAATTACCCATGAAGTCTTAAAATATCCAGGCCTTAATCCAACCTCCATAAAGACTAAGAAAAATCTCTAAAAAGTAGAGATTAAAAACAGCTCAAAACCCCTCAACTGATTTCAGTATGATGGAGACATGGTCAACTCTCAAAGCAAAGACAGACAGACAAGACAGATGACAGACATCCACACACCCACACCCCTCTAAAGAGGTTGAAGAAAGGGCTCAATAGTAAAGAGTGCTTGCTGTCAATGCAGTCTGGTTCCCACACCCACACTGTGCAGCTCACAACTGCCTCTAATTCCAGCTTTAGGTGACCCAACGCCCTCTACTGGCCTTTGTGGGAACTTGCACACACATAAATAATAAAAATAATCTAAAACTCAGGCTTAATAGCTCACGCCTTTAATTCTAGCATTTGGGAGGTAGAGGCAGCGACTGCCAGGTGTTCTTGATGTGTCCCAGGCCAGCCTAGTCGATATAATGTAGTCTATTCAGTCGGGGCTACAGGGTGAGATATCCTGCCTTAAAAATAAACAACAAAATAACTTTTTCTAATGTAATAACCACCCCTCCTCCAAAAGACCCCACCCTCAATTGACTCTCACAGAAACAAGACTGAACTGTTTTACTCTGGAATGTCCATTACAGGATGCAGAGAAGTTGAGCTAACTACTAATCACAGAAACCATGATCAGGATTGGGAATGAGAAAATGATTAACAGTAGAAACATGGGAATAAAAGATGACATCTATCAATTTATCAGAGCTCTCTTAAAGTGGGGCAGTAGCAGATTTTTCAGGCTGATTAGGACTGAGGCTCAATGAGACTGGAGAGATGGCTCAGTAGTTAAGAGCACTCACTGCTCTTTCAGAGGTCCTGAGTTCAATTCCCAGCAACCACATGGTGGCTCACAACCATCTGTAATGGGATCTGATGCCCTCTACTGTGTGTCTGAAGACAGCTACAGTGTACTCATATAAATAAAATAAATAAATCTTAAATAAATAAACACCCCCACCCCCAACAAAAAAGGTTGAGGCTCTAGTGAAAAGCAGATAATTTTGAACCAGGACATCTGTGGTCTGTCTGTCCTAGTTTCCTAAATATTTTTGGATTTGGATTGTAATAGAGATGTGATTGGTTCAAACACTGGTTTCCAAACTGAAACTATCTGGGAGCTCTTTTCAGTTTCCCAGGCTCCACCCTACTATTCTGAATCAATCTTTAGGGTGGGACCCTGAAACAAGCTGCCCAAGTAATTTCAATGAGCAGTTTAGCCTGACAGTAATTAGCAGCCAAATAAAATAGGAGTGGTAGCACATAAATCCTTAGTGCACATAAAGGACACACAGTGCCCAGCACATATCTGAGATATAAAGCCATGAAAAGAAACATGTCTGTATACAGAACTAACTTGTCTGTTGAATTCCTCTTCATTTTCCATCCACATGTACTCTGCAAATGGATTATCCTCTTCATGAGAATGACCGTTAATAATCACATCGTCATTGATGATGCTTGGGCTAGTACTGCTGCGACTTGGATCTTTCATGGTTGGTGTTCGTTGTCGTTTTTAACCTTTAAAGTAGAATACAATCTTAATGAGCACACTTGTTATCACACTTGCCATCAGGTGTTAGAGGCACATTAGTTGGAAAGCTTCTTTCTTTTTCCAAAGCTGAAGGCTAGATTTGAGGTATAGATGTAGGATAATTTTAGTGTTTTGTGTGAAGACATAGACATGTATGAAAGTCAGAGGTCTGGTTGCCACTACTGTTTGTGTCAGTTCTCAGAAGCAGAGGCAGGTGAATGGATATCTGTGAATTCTAGGTCAGCCTGGCCTACATATGGAGTTCAAGCACAGCTAGTGCAACATAGTGTGACCCTGTTTCAACAAAAAGTATTACATGTATCAGGTTTGAGATATAGACACATGGGATACTGTGTGGAAACTAGTAAACAAGTTGGTGCTTTCTTTTAGCCTGGTCTAAGAATGAGTTTCAGGACAGTTAGGGCTACAAAGAGAAACACTGTTGGGGGTGTGTGGGGAGGGGGTTTTGTTCTGTTTGAGTGCAGGCACATATATGTAGAGATCAGAGGATGATTTTCCTGAGTGGGTTGTTTTCCATTTAGTTGAGGAAGCATCACTATACAACATACTTCAGGTCAGAAAGGCTTTTGGACTGTCCTGGCTGTCCTCTGACTTCCATTCGCACACTGTGATGTATGCTGTCATACACCCTAGAAAGTTTAATAAATGTACACTCTCAATTAGAATTTGGCAAATATACTAGCCATCTGACTTTAGTTGAGACTAGAGGTGGTATTATGTGCATTATAATTAGTGTTAACTATAACATTTAATACCTAAGCACGCTTACTAACATGCTTAGGGCTTAAGGTCTGTCAGTAGTTCCTTTATTCCAAAGACAACACTAGTCATTTGCTCACATTTGATAGTTTCTCACAATCTACTCAACAGTAAATAACTTAAAGTAACATAATTACCTATAAAAATCAGGCTAGCCAGGTTGGTGGTACAAGTGTTTAATTCTAACACTCTGGATGAAAAGTCTAATGCTAAAAATTAAAACATGGACTTTCAGATTCTTTACTATTTTACTAGTTAAGTTTGAAATTGCAAAAAAGGGTGCCAGATGGTGGTGGCATAGGCCTTTAATCCTAGCATTTGGGAGGCAGAGCCAGGTGGATTTCCGAGTTTGAACCAGCTGGTCTACAGAGTGTTTCAGGACAGCCAGGGAAACCCAGTCTCAGGAAAAAAAAAAAAAAAAAAAGACAACCCAATTTAAAAATGGGCAAAGAAGATCAGTTGGACATTTAGTTTATGCTGACTTTAATAAAAACAATTGTTAGGCACTTAGTAATTCAAAGGGTATGGGACAGAGACAGTCTGACAACGCTATGGGCTTTATTGTAGGTACAGATTAGGTTTGCCATAAGTTTACCAAATCAAGAGTTCTAGCCCTGCATTGTAGCACATACCTTTACTCCCAGCTCTCAGGAAGTAGAGGCAGGTGGATTTCTGTGACTTGGAGGCCAGTTTGGTCTATACAGCAGCTCCAGGCTAGTCAGGGAGGCACAGTGAGACTCAGTCTCAAAATATTCTAGAAAGAATATTCACCTCCATATACCAAAAGATTATGAAAAGAGATGCTGGGGATCTACAGCAACCTTATGAAATATATTGTTCACTGAATAGAAAGTACAAAGACAGCTACATTTGAAAAAGGATACAAGAAAGATGTTTGGATTAGAAAAAACACACACAATCACAAGAATATTCCAAGAATGAAAACAAAATTTAAAAGAATCAAAATCCTGAAGCTGCAACAAAGATTTCCAAGACGAGAACATGTCACATAAACATGGTGTCACACACTTATGATCAATGCCAGCACTGGAGAGGTGAAGACCTATCTACGAGGGATGCTGTCTTACACCCTTTTGGGCTGGTTGAGAATACTCAGTGGCAGAGCACTCAGGTGCTAGTGCACACTTTTAATCCTAGCACTTGGAAGGCAGAGGCTGGAGGATCTCTGAGTTCGAGTTCACCCTGGTCTACAGAATGAGTTCCAGGACAGCCAGGGCTACCCTGTCTTGGCAGGGGTAGGTGGGTGGGTGGGTGGTGGTGGTGGTATGAGGCCCTGTGTTCACTCTCTAGTACCATGGTGCAGGGGAGAGACAGATGGACATTTCATTAAAATATATTTTAACCCCCATCAAATACAAATAGGCAAAGAATTTGAATAAAGATAGACCGATATATGAAACACACAGATGGCTCACAAAGCTCACACCTTAACTCCAGCACTAAGGAAACAAAGGAAGAGATTTCCTGTGCTGAGTCGAGGCCTACCAGAGCTACAAAGTTCTTTATTTAAAAAAAAAAAAAAAAAAAAAAAAAGCCTACAAGCAGCAGTAAATCTAAGATCCATTCAAGAAATACAAACCAAAGTCACACCCTCTAGGAGAGTTACAGTAAGTCTAAATAAGAATGTAGAGAAACCAGAACCTCACTCATCGAGGGTGGGAATATAATATGCCACCAACTGCTTTATAAAACATTACGGCAGTTCCTTAGTAGTTTAAACAAAGACTATCATTTGGCCCAGCAATTCTATCTCCTAGAAGTTATCTATACTTAAGAACACGAAGTGTATGACTCCACATGCCCAGGGATGGAGTCAGATGAGAATTCTAAGTGCTTGGGAGCATACTTCAAGAAAACAAGAGCCTGTGACCTCAGTTTCTTTAGAAATATTTCATGCTGCGCCTAGGTGTAGGATAGTGAATTTACTTCAGATTATTCATTATTGCTTGTTTCTGTTATTCTGTTTTTTTTTTTTTTGTTTTTTGTTTTTTTGAGACAGGGTTTCTCTGTGTAGCCCTGGCTGTCCTGGAACTCACTTTGTAGACCAGGCTGGCCTTGAACTCAGAAATCCACCTGCCTCTGCCTCCCTGCTGGGACTAAAGGCGTGCGCCACCACGCCTGGCTCTGTTATTCTGTTATTAAATGTTTAACTATCCTTTATATGCTTCTGGGAAAACATTTACATTCGTGGCTTGTTCTTGTGATCACATACAGCTACAACTCAAGAGAACTTTACTCAGGTGAGTTTTCTTAATCCCCATACATTTTGGTCCCGTCTGAGGCTCTGAGTAAAGCTGGCTATTGCATGAGTTTAGTTAGCCTCTTCTATTGGCTCCATTTTCCCAGGTCCCACTACTTCTAGAGACGTTGACTGAAAACTCACAAGATAATAATTTCATCACTTGGGAAGCTTAGTCAAGGGGCTACTATAAGTTCATAGCCAGCCTGGGCTACACAGCAAGTGCCAGATCAGTCACAGTTATATAGCAAGAGCCTCACTCAAATAAGCAAAATCCCCAAATCAAACCAAAAAACTAGCCAGGTGCTCGTCATTGAGAGCATGAGGACCTGAGTTCTACTCCCAGCACCCAAATAAAAAGCCGAACGTGGTGGCATATGCTGTCATGGCAGCAATGAGGTAGTAAATCCCTGGGGTTTGTCAGCCAGTCTAGGATAGTCAGAAAGCCACACATCCTGGTGAGATCTGGTTTAAAAAAAAAAACAAACCAAAAAACCAGGGCGGGTTTGGCCACATGCCTCAGTGGCTAAGAGCACTGGAAAAGTCTTTTTAGTTTGAGCACTCACAAGGCAACTCACAATTACAACTGCAGTCCCAGGGACCAGATGCCCTCTTCTGACTCCCTGGGCACTGCACACATACGGTGGCACACGCATACCCACCTACACACAAGACATATACATTTTAAAAATAAAGACAGGGTCTGTGTGGCCCACACTTTTAATCCCAGCACTCAGGAGGTAGAGGCAAGTGGGCCTCAGTGAGCTCCAGCCCAGACTGGTTTAGAGTGAGTTCCAGGACATCGAGGACTAAAAAAAAAAAATCCTGTCTTGAATCTCCCGAAACAAAACAAACACAAACAAGTTCTAAGACAGTCAGAGCTACAGTGAGAAAACCTGTCTGGAAACAAAATTTAAGGGAGAAAAAGAATGGAGCATTTGACTGTCTGGTGATAAAGTCTCATTATGTGGTCTTAGCTGTCTTGGAACTCCATACATAGACCAGGCTGGCCTCAAGCTCTCAGAGATCCACCTCCCTCTGCCTCTCAAGTGGTAGGGGAATAAAGGAGTTTGCAACCACTGCCCAGCTGTTTGTTTGTTTGAAGTCCTTTTAAAACTTTTTTGTTTGTTTGTTTTTTTGGTTTTTCGAGGCAGGGTTTCTCTGTGTAGCCTTGGCTGTCCTGGAACTCACTCTGTAGACCAGGCTGGCCTCGAACTCAGAAATCTGCCTGCCTCTGCCTCCCGAGTGCTGGGATTAAAGGCGTGCGCCACCACGCTTTTAAAACTTTTTGATGACTGATGTTTGGTTTTACATTTTCCATCCTAATTCCATGTATAATTTTCTTAGTTATTTTCCTATGGGTTAAACGGTTTTTCTTTTATTTGTGCTGGGGACTACACCCAGGGCACAAGCCAGGTAAATCCTGTACTACCAAGCATGCACTCAGTTCTTCTGTTGAGAGTAGAGTAATTAGATAGGGTCTCTTTACATAACCTAGGCTACCCTTGATCTCATGATCCTCCTGCCTCAGCCTCCTGAATACTGAGGTTACAGGCCTTTGTTACCACAACCAGCTAGCATACATTATTTTTTCTTGTATTTTCACTAGGTGTATGTGTAAGTGCAGGTGCCTACAGAAGCCAGAGGAGTGCACTGCATCACCTGGATCTGGAGTTTTTAGGCATTGAGTCACCTGATGAGTGCTGAAAACTCAACTCTGGTGGCCTGCAAGAGATGTATATCCTCTTAACTGGAGCCATCTCTCCAGCCCCTTGTTTTTAACTTTTTATTCATTCTTTGTGAATTTCACATCATGTACCCCAATCCCACTCATCTCCCTGTCACTCCCTATCTGTCTTCTGCTCTTGCAACCTACCCTCAAAAGAAGCACACACATACCAAACCATCTTGTTGAAGTTGTAGTGTGTCACATAGTATATATACCCCTTTGTCTGCTCTGGTTTGTGGCCTCAGCTTCTGCTACACTATCAACATTGGAATCTTCAGACTCCTATATCCTGTTGTTGCTCTGTGGAAACCCTGCAACTTTGGATCTGCAGGACCAACTCCAGCAGTTCATAGATGGGGAAGATGAAAGCTCCTAACTCAAAGTCCTGGATCTGGGCCTGGATGTTAGCTGAGTTGGTCAGCCCGCCAGCTCCAGCACTGGCCCAGCTAGCTCATCCAATGCTGCAGTTGGCAAGAGGCAGGACTACCTTTCCCGCCTGCCCAAGGTGGAGAAGGGTTTGGGTACAGACTGCACCTCAGGGCGGAGCAGTGGTAGGACCAGTTCTCCCGCGTGCCCTAGTATGTATCTTTGAAACAAAAAAAAAGCACTCTTCCATTGACTTACAGCCCTTGCTAGCTCTTTCAGAGCCTGTGGAGGTCAGAAAAGGGCATCAGATCCTTTGGAATTGGAGACAGGGTAGTTGGGCGCCATCATGTAGATGCTGGGAATTAAACTCAGATCCTCTGCAAGACTAAGGAGTGCTCCAAACCACAAGTCATCTATTTCTAGGTCTCTTAAGTCTTTGTAAATTAGGGTACCTGCGAACTAGAGACTCTCCTTTCTGACCTTCATAGTAACTGACATTACAAACCTCACCATGCTTGACATTCATCCTTGTTTCTTATATTATCTTCTCTTAATTTGATACATTTGAATTTTACTATTAATTTAATGCACATGAATTTACTGTCATTCACATCTAACAGAAAAGAGATGGGTCACAGATGCGCACACAGAAAAAGTCTGATATTTGTATATCTTGTTCTATTTATATGTAGGCTCAGAGAAACACAACAAACTACACTTGTTGCATGCCTCTTTGGAGGAGACATAATCCTGGCAACAACTCACATAGCCCTTGAAGCAAGGGAAGAGCAGCACTTCCTATAGAAGATGCCAGGATCATTACTGCCAACAGCAATCAGGATCCATTCCTAGTGCACGAGAAGCTGGTCTTCTAAAAAAGACGTGAAGATGCAGGGCTCCTAGAAGGTAGATTGTTTTTTATTTTCTTCTCATTATAGAATAGCCAGATTGTTACCAGAATTATCTCTCCAGCTCCTCTTTCTAACATAGATTTAAGAGTACTATTTTTCTAAAGATTGCCTGAATTTAGCCGGGCGTGGTGGCGCACGCCTTTAATCCCAGCACTTGGGAGGCAGAGGCAGGCAGACTTCTGAGTTCTAGACCAGTGAGTTCCAGGACAACCAGGGCTATACAGAGAAACCCTGTCTCGAACCCCCCCTTCCAAAAAAAGAGGCAGAGCAGGAAGATCAGATTAGCATGAGTTCAAGGCTAGTCTGCATAAGATGAAACAGCTATCAAGATAAGTTTTGAAATTTTATTATTTAATAAAAATAAAGAAAAAAGAAAGAGGAGGTCCATTGGGTTGGGAATATAGCCCAGTGTTAGAGGGTTCCCTATTTTGGGGTTCTAAATCCCCAGCACCACAAAAACGAAGTAACCAACAGGGGTGGGAGCTGACTAGGGATTTAGAGAGCTTATTCCCGTGTTACATGAGGTAGGGGAAAAGAAGATGGCTGTATTTTAAAATTTAGATTTAGAATTTTTTTTTGTTGTTTTTTGGAGACAGGGTTTCTCTGTATAGCCCTGGTTGGCTGTACTGGAACTCACTTTGTAGACCAGGCTGGCTTGGAACTCAGAAATTTGCCTGCCTCTGCCTCCCGAGTGCGCCACCACGCCCGCCCCTAAAGATTTTTATTCACATTATGTGAGTACACTGTCACTCTCGAGACACACCAGAAGAGGGCATCAGATCCCATTACAGATGGTTGTGAGCCACCATATGGTTGTTGGGAACTGAACTCAGGACCTCTGAAAAGCAGACAATGCTCTTAACAGCTGAGCCATCTCTCCAGCCCCAGATTTATAAATTTTACTAGACTTTTGTTAATTTTTTTCAATTAATGCTGCTTAGAAATCAGCCAACCACTACAAGTTAGGAGCTTATTTGATCTCTTATTTCTACCTGAAATTCTATGTTCCAGCAGTGTCCTTTTATAGTTCTATTAAAACTTAAAATATATGGTTTTATTGTCTTTCTCCACTAGTAAGCTCTTAAGAATTGTCACTAAAATTCAAATAGAATTATCTTCTGTTTCATTAATTTGCCTTGAAAGGCATTAACCTTTCTTCTGTGACTCCTTAGCTTTATGTGCACTCTATGCCCCTCGCCCCCATACTTTTAAAAAAAGATTTATTATTATATCTAAGTACACTGTTGCTGTCTTCAGATGCACCAGAAGAGGGCATCAGATCCCATTACAGATGGTTGTGAGCCACCACGTGCTTGCTGGGAATTGAACTCAGGACCTTCAGAAGAGCAGTCAGTGCTCTTAACCACTGAGTCATAGCTCCAGCCCCCACTCACCCCCTGAACATTTTATGTATTAGTCTACCAGTCTCTTCAGGTGTTAAATAAAAGTAAATATTCTACCAGGCAAAGTGATGCCTATTCTAGCACTCAAGGATTGAGGGAGAAAAGCCCTGAGTTTGAGGCCATATTAAGTTTTAGGCCAGCCTGGGATATGCAATAGACCTTGTCTCAAAAACAAAACAAAATTCACAAGAGAAAACTATTTTCATTAGTCCTTTTGGGGAAGCATTAAATTTCTGTCATCATGTTTGATACTACAAGGATATAACTACAAGAGCGTCCTAAGAGCGAGACATGGTGAAGCACACCAATCACCTTAGTACTTTGGGGAGACTGAAATGGGAGAATGTGGAGTTTAAAAGGTTAGGTGGGAGGGGGGAGTGGAGTGGGAGGGTGTGGGCTGGAGAAATGGCTCATAAGTTAAGAGCACTGGCTGCTTTTCCAGAGGTCCCGAGTTCAATTCCCAGCAACTACAATCTGTAATGGGATCCGATGAAGACAGCATAGAAATACACATAAGATAATTATACATATACATAAAATATCTTTAAAAAGGTCACATATACATAGTATATACCAATGTATATGTATGTATCCAAGACTTATTTTCAAAAAGAAGGGAGGGAGGAGCAAGCAAGCGGAAGTAGCTACAGGTTAGGTAGACAGTGCTGGATGGAGCATGCCTTTGATCCTAGCACACAAAGGCAGATCCAGGCTGGCTCAAAAGATTATACAACAAACCTGTTTCATCATTATTAGTCTGTTTTATTCTTATTAGTTGTGTAATAAGTTATATAATTTGAGTCTCACCTTCCTCACATGTAAAATGGGTAAAAATTCTAAGTATCTAGGGCTGAAGAGGTGCTTCAGCAGCTGAGAGCACTTGTAGTGCTTCAGTTCCTAGCACTCACATGGTAGCTCACAACCATTGTTAGCTCTGGTTCCAGGATCCCACTCTGATCTTTGTAGCAGGCACATGCACAAACACACACTCAGAGGCATAACCTAAAAAGTCTCTTTAAAAAAAACCACTATTAAGAGCAAAGTACTCAACAGCTGAGCCACAACTTCAGTCTTTTTCCCCAAATAGAATCTTGTAAACCAAGAGCAGCCTTGAACTTCTTGAACCTCTGCCTCTACCTCCCAAGTGCTGGGATTACAGCAATGTAGCACTGGTGTTTACTTATTTTTAGACAGGGGCTCACAATGTCTCCCTGGCTCACCTGTAACTTGCTATGTAGAATAGCCTAGTCTCAAACTCACAGACCCCACCTGCTTCTGCCTCCTGTATTTACTCTTTTTGAGAAAGTCACACTAACTCAGGATGGCCTCAAACTTGGGGTAATTCTCCCACCTCAACCTCCTAAATGCTAGGATTATAAACATGATTTAATCAAGCTCAGATAATCATTTAGAACAATTAAGCCTCTAAAGGAAGGTACAAGTTAAAAATCACAGGTCTTATACCTGTAGGAGTGAAACAAGAATAATCCTAACCAAAGGCTAGGACCGGCCAGTGTGGCGACAAGTCCAGCTACTAAGGAAGTAATTTATCAAAGGGCTGGACATGTTAGTTGTTGCACTACAACAAGACAAAATTAAAAACTCTAATGCTTATAACACTCATCTCTAATGTTCTAAAGGCAATTTGGTAAAAGGAAGGATGGCTCACCATTCTTCATCATTTTAATCAAAAGCAGAAACACTACTCTAAAGTCATTTTAACTAGAAATTACTTTTCTAGTCCTTTAGTTGAGCTTGCCATATTTCAAGTATCTGTCCCATCCCCCACCTCACCATGTACCTATGGTTGGTCTTGAACTCAGAGATCTGTCTCTGCTTCCTGAATACTAGGATCAAAGGTGTTTGCCACCATATTAGGCCTTATATTTCACCACAGAAGTGCTGAGTTTCACAAAATCCAGCCACCACACATAGTTTAATTAATATTTATAAAGGTACTTAGAACAATGCCTAGCATTATTAAATGATATATACTTGCCAAATAATCTGTCAAGTTCCTGTTTTCTCAACTTTAAAATAGGTAAGAAAAAACTTGTTCCAGTTCACACGATGTTATGTGAAAATACTTTATAAATTATAAAAAGATGTGAAAGTCCAAAAGGTTGCTATACTCCCTTCAATCTTCCACAATACCCATTAAAATTGTAAGCAGTAGACACTGTATAAATTCCATTAAAATGAAGGCAACGCTATCTAGGCTTATAAAGTGATAAGCCTGAATAAGATTTATTGTTTACTGGAGGGAAATCCTGGTATAAACTTACTCTGTCCCAAAGAGGATAGAAATTACCTACCTCAGTTTGAGTTCTCAAGGACCAATATGCACAGCCTTTAACCATTACAGTGAATCGACATTCCCCCCATCCCCTAAAGAAACAAATAGGGTATAATTTTTTTCAAAGTTACCTATCTTTGCGATACATATTTGTGAGAATGGTTTTGTTCAAGGTCATTGACTAACACAAAGAGACTGTTCTCAATATCCCGTCATTCACAAACCAGAACCACAGAACAGTAAGTGCTGGATCTCATTAAAGGCCTTGCATAGACCTTTTTTCTAGTTGAAACAACATACAGCTGAATTTTCAGAGCTACTTAATGAACCAACACCTATCAACTGCTCAAAGAAACGAGTGAAAAACGTGCTACCTTGATACAAGAAACGCTCAGCCAGCACACGCAAAATGAACGTTCACTGAAATGAGAGTCAAAGGCTGTCAGCAAACTGAAAACCAAATTCGTTGTAGGATTTGGGGCTGCAAAGTCAGGTAAAGTAAGATAAATCAAATCTTTTAGCACACATTAGAAAATTATCTCGGGCTGCTGCAACGTTTTATAAATTAACCTCACCAGAAGTCCTGCCATCCTTCCCTCTTTCCTTTCCCCGAGGTAGTAGTGGTGGAAAATAAGCATATATTAACGAAGGGTAAAAAGACCAGTATCAAATCCTAAGAATTGAATGGGCCTTATTATCTAGCTAAAGCCTTGCTTGTGTGTTTCCAGCGCCCCCGAACAAGGACCCTATCTGGAGGACGTGATAAAGCTTAAAATAAAGGGGAAGGAATGGTAAAGAAATGGAAAAGGTTGAAAAAGATACAAGCCGTTCGACCGTTACAGAGTGCTCCCCCGGGACACCGCCAGCCTGTCAGTCCCTTTTCTCCCCAAACCCAACATCCGCAGAAACGCGCAGGCGCAGCAGTAGAGGCTGCGCGTGGCGACGCGCAAGCGCAGAGTGGGTAGAAACAATGAGCTTTGTTGCCCAAGTGGCAAAGGGGAGGTGAGGGGGGGGATAGCGGGGATCAGGGGAAAAGGCACCGAACAGGGGGAAAAAACTGACAGAAGAACGCAAGAAAGTGCTATCCCGGCAACACTCGCGCGCCAGAAAAGACCCGGACAGAAGGCTGACTGTGCAATCGAAATCATAATGAGAAAAATGAGCGACGGCCATTTCGGAGATAGATGGAGCCTGTCCTAGCTCATCCCTCAAACTCGGTAGAAATGGGCCAGGAACAACCGAGGTCAAAGCCTGCTCGAAGGCCCACAGCCTAGGCGGCCCTTTTACCCCCTTTAGCCTTCTCCGAATGCGGCCTCTCGACCACTGGGGTCGTCACGCCCTCACAACGGCCCATCTGACAGGACCCCTCACCCAGTGCACGGCAGCGGGGACGGTAGCCAACGAATCCTGTCGGCCTCCGCGGATCTCCACAGGCAGCGCCGCTCCCCCGCTCGACGTGCGCTTTGCCCGCCGCCTCCCTTCTCCAGTCCAAACAAACACCCCTGCCCGGAAGTGACTTCACTTCCGTCACCGCCAGCCCCGCCCACCCATTCTGTCTTCCCGGCTAGGCCAATAGAGGGCGCAAGAGAGAACGCGGCTTCAAAGGTCTGCTGTGTAGTGCTCTTCTTCAGGTGTTCTTCAAAGACCTACCAAGGGTTTTTCTAGTTCTGTTGACTTCTTTGAGGTATGTGTGGCTCTTCATTTGCCAGCCCCACCAGACTGATGTGATTCTGTGGCTATGGGAACTGGGAACTAAGGTATGCGTATCTGTCTTCAAGTATATACACCAAAAGGAGCATCCAAATGACTCTAAACACACCACCTACCCACCCACTCACTCACCAAGAACTATGCATTAATGTCATATTGAGATCCCGACATAAGCAAAAAAGTAAAATCAGGGGCATATAGCACTTGATTCACACACTGGCAAAATACCAGTAGGTAGTTTCTATGCAGCCTGCAGAGCCTCTTTTAAAACCAAGACAGGAAACTTAAGAAGCAAGACAAAAGAATTTCCACACCAGCAATTTCAGCACTTAAGTGGAAGCAGAAGCAGGAATGCAAGATTATCTTTTGTGACAAAAGATCTTGTCCAAAGGAAAAGAAAAAAGGCCAGTGTCTTAGTGGGTAAAAACCGCTTGCAGTGTGAGCTTTGTGACCCGACTTCCACTCCTAGGATTAAAGTAGGAGAGCACAATTACTCAGACTTGTATCTGATATCCAAACATGCCATAGCAAACCAACCAACCCAACCCAATTTCTAACCCTTTCAGCATAGCGGGCCCACATTCACCACTGGTTAGTTCTAAGATCTACATATAGTAACACTAAGCAAGGTAAATAAAGATGTGTGAAAAATTATCTGGGTATATTTTTAAGAGGACATATGAACCCCATTAAATGTCTTTCCTCTGATGCTAGAAATATGAACTTAGAAATAAAATTTTAATCCTTAGAAACTGCATTTGGGACTGGAGAGATGGCTCAGCAGTTAGGAACACTGACTGCTATTCCAGAGGTCCTGAATTCAATTATCTGCAGCCACGTGGTGGTTCGTTCACTACCATCTGTAATGAGATCTGATGCCCTCTTCTGGTGTGTCGGTGTACTCACATACATAAAATTAAAAAAAAAAAAATCTCATTTGTATTACTCACTGAAACAACCAAATTCTTCAGTGCCTTTTGTTTTTGTAAACAGTTGCAACCAGCTCCATGCTTGCAAGGTCTTAGCACCAGTGACATTCTCCTAAGAATACACTACTCCCTTTTGTCTTCACCACCCTTCAAACGGCATTTTTACCCTGGGACAATTTGTTGACAGGGTGTGTGTGCACTACTCCATCCCATTTCTTTCCAGCCAGTTTAAAGTCCCACAGAAATCAACATGGGTCATCTAACATAGTTCAGTTACTCTGGTGGCACACACCTTTAATCCCAGTACTTGGGAGGCAGAGGCAGGCAGATTTCTGAGTTCAAGGCCAGCCTGGGCCCAAAGAGAAACCCAGTCTTACCCCCCCCCCCAAAACAACATAAACAAGAACTGCATACTAAACTGTTCTCATCTTAACCCCTCACCTGCACGCAAGTGAACAAACAACTAAGCTGAAGTCCCACAATTATAGCCAACTGTAAGAGAAAAATTGACTTTGTTGCTGCTGAGCAGGCATATATATATATATAGTTTTGAGAGGAGAGACTGTCATGATTTATCCAAAGGATGCTGATGGACTCTAGCAGACTATAGTAGTGGTGTGTAACTATAACCTTGGTCCTCAGAAAACAAGCCAGACTGTTGTTGATGTGCACCTCAAAACCAAAGAGTATTGGTGAGGAACCCAGAAAATAAGTGAAAAACAAGTCTATGGTAGAAAGACCAGAAACCAAGACATTTTTACATATTCTGCAATTGGAGCTACTTACAACAAAATATGTCTATATATTTGCCACATCAGTGTGGGTACCTGAGCATTTGAATTGGACTTAAAAGGTGGTTATGAGCATCCACGTGGGTCCTGGGAACTGACTCTGAGTCATCTCTATAGTCCCATTTTCCCCCCTGAAAAGAGAAAAAACCCTGTTATCCATGCTCATTCTAAACTCGTGGCAACCCTTCTGTCTTGGTCTCTTGAGGGTAAGATTATAGACAAGAGGCACCACACATTTGGCTAACTAACCCCAACACTCCCAGAAAGGCAAGCCTAGTGGCACATGTCTAGAATCTCAGCTATTCTGGAGGCAAAAGAACACAAAACTCAGACCTACTTGGGCTACACTGCAAATGCAAGGCCAACTCTGACACTTAAAAGACCAAAATAAAAGGCAAAAAGTTATCTTAAAAAGTGTTTGTTTAGCATGCACTCTATTAAGAGTTCAATCTCTAAACCTGGCTGCAGAGGATCATGAGTTACTAAGCACTACTTGGCATTTAGTGAGACTTGTCTCAAAGCTAGAGGTATACCTTAGTAGTTCAATGTGTGCCTAAGACATGTAAGGGCCTGGATTAAATTAAATAGCTGATGATCTGTCTACCACATTCTCAACCTTGAGATTGATACCCAGCACTAAATAAAACTGGGCATGGTGGCACACACCAACACTTAGGAAGGTAAAAGCAGAATGATCAGTTTAGATCAAGTTTAACATCCTCAGCTACCTACAGACGGCCTGAGCCACAGAATTCCCCCACCCCACCCTGTAGATGGTGTCAATATACCTTTAAACCCAGTAGTCAAGAGAAACAAAGGTTTCTGTGAGCTGAAGCTGGACTAGGTTACACAGTGAGCTCCAGACCAGTCAAGGGCCCCAGTCTCTAAACACCCCAAACAAAAACCTTGTTTCAAAATGGGTATAAGAAGCTAAGTGTTTTTATCCTGTGGAAGTTGGGCAATATACCCTAAAACCCCCACCATTGAAGTTAGTAAGCCTATTTCTGAATAACTTAAGGATTACATTATTCAGTGCATCTTTTGGAATCAAGGTCTTGATAGGTGGCTTACTAAATTTCTAGTAATGGTCCCCATTCCTCAGATTTACACATGGATATTCATAGTTTGAATAACAGATTTGAATAATATAGATAGGTGATGACTAATGATGTGTGCAGTATTGTAAAGATGAGACAGCTGACTTCTCCAGTTTGACTTGGCTTTCTACATACAGCTCAGTTGCTGATTAAAGCTGGGTTAGATGGGGCTGGTGAGATGGCTCAGTGGTTAGGAGCTCTGACTGCTCTTCCGAAGGTCCTGAGTTCAAATCCCAGCAACCACATGGTGGCTCACAACCATCCGTAATGAGATCTGACTCCTTCTTCTGGAGTGTCTGAAGACAACTACAGTGTACTTACGTATAATAAATAAATAAATCTTTAAAAAAAAAAAAAAAAAAAAGCTGGGTTAGATACCTATGATCACCAGAAAGTCAGAAATCGTTACATTAATAAGTATTTGAACTGCAACCTCTTCCATGGGTTCACATGGCATTACAACTTAGGTGGCTCTCAAAGACACAAACATGTTTCCTAGTGCTGTGGACTGAACATGCTAAGCAAGTTTTTGTTTTTTTTTTTTGTTTTTTCGAGACAGGGTTTCTCTGTGTAGCCCTGGCTGTCCTGGAACTCACTTTGTAGGCCAGGCTGGCCTCGAATTCAGAAATCCGCCTGCCTCTGCCTCCCGAGTGCTGGGATTAAAGGCGTGCGCCACCACCGCCCGGCCTAAGCAAGAATTTTAAGATAGCTCTATACCTCCAGTCTGGGAAACACATCTAAAATAGAGGTTAATTCATAACTTCATAGGTAGGTAGCAGCTTGGAATTTGTATTTATAGTAAATCTAATTTAGAGTACAAAAAAAAAATCTTCCATTTAAACGTTTGATGGGGGGTAGTTTCGTAGGCCTTTAATCCCAGCATTCCAGAGGCAGAGGCCAGACTGGTCCACAGAGCAAGTTCCAGGATAGCCAGAGCCACACAGAGAAACTATCTTGAAAAACAGTTTTCTCTTTCTCACTATGCTGTTGAAATTGCTCTGTAACTTGAGATATCTGAGTAGTTTGGCCTACAAGTGTTATCTTAATTTCTGATTTAATCCTGGCAAAGTTGAGCAAACTGGCCTTACTTTTCACACACAGTGGCACTAAAACAGCATTTTGTTTAAGTCAAATCTACCTCTTACTTGGAGGAGTGGGTTCAATCCCCAACACAACAAAAACCACAAAGCTTCCAAATAAAACCCCCAAAACTAAATCAACCAGCTAGCTTTCCTTACACAGTAGGGATCTCTATGCTTCTGCAACATCTTAAGTCTAATCTTGTAAAGGTATTGCACTTACATACCCAGAGTGTACAAAGTCCTGGGTTAGATCTCCCACACTATAGTGATTATACTCAGCTAGACATCTTTAAGAGATAGGTCCAGCTATAATAGACTCTAAAAGTCAGAGACCAGCCCAGAACCCCTTATCCTTCTCCAAATGTCAAGTTTCTGTTTAGCTCTGGAACTGGCTCTGTAGTTCAGGCTGGCTTCAAGCTTAAGGATTCCCCTGCCTCTGCCTCCCAGCACTTGATCAAAGGCATGCACCTCCACATCCATCTTGCCTGTACATTTTAACTTCCAAAAACTTTACTGTGATAAATGCTTAACAATAAACATGTCTCAATTGTCTCATTCATTTGTCATATCAACATAAAAAGTAACATTCAAAATGTTGAGGATATAGCTCAGTGGTTGAGTACTTCTATTCAGTACTCACAAGCCCTTTGAACACCTAGCATTGCAACTACAAAACACTCATAAGAAAAAATGGGAGGGGGAAGGATGGGTAGAAAGGAAATCTCATCCTTCTTGATAATGAGTAATCTTAAAAATCTTTTCTTTTTTTAAATTTTCTTTCCTAATTTCCCCTCCGAAAATCCCCTATGCCCTCCCCCTAATCTTAAAAATCTTAAAAGAAGGCTGGTATAGTCATGCAAGCCTTTAATTAAGTACTTGAGAGGCAGACACAGGCTTCTGCTTTGGAAGCCAGCCCAGTCTACATAGTAAGTTTCAGCTACTTAGTGAGAACTTGCCTGAAAAATGCAAAATAAATAAATCTTAAGAGGGCCATAAATACACTTGCCACATAAGTCTGACAACTTGAGTTTGATCTGGGGAATGAACAAGAGAAAAATAATCCCAGAAAGTTTTCCTCTGATCTCCACAAAGGTGCATGTGTCCATATTCTCACATAAGATACAAAAGTGTCAGTGGCATATGCTATAGCTAGAAATTCCTCTTACCACCAGACCATCTACACTGCTCAGGCTGGGGTCAAACTGAAGCTTAACTTTGTACTCTCTTGAGTACCAGAGTGGGCTGATCTACTGCACAAAATTTACTTCTGGGATACACAAGTAACACAAATGTCAACAAGAACAACACTATGAGAACTCAAACTTCCTAGCATTGAATTAAAAGGGATTGTAGAATAAACTCAGGGTATCTCTTAAAACCTTCACTTATATTTGTAAAATAATAAGACTAAAGGCTGAAACAGCAGGAAATTATGTTCAACATTGTAACAGGTGTTAAATACAACAATTCTTTTATAGCCATGAACTAGATCTGGGGAAAGCAGGCATGTGACCAGGTATACAGATGTTTGGGCAGGATTCTAAGTTTAAATAGTAGCAAAACAGGGTCTACATTCCAGACTGCACTCAACTCCTTCTGTTGCCAGAGGATGACCTTAAACTTCGGATCTTGTCTGCATTTTGAGTTCTGGGATCATTAGGAGTATACTTCTGACATATGAGGCTTCTCAAAAGTAAAAAACCATTGCCATGTTGGACAGTGGTAGGCATGCCTTTAATCCCAGCACTGGGTTGGACATCTGCAAGTTCTAGGCCAGCCTGGTCTAGAGTCAATTCCAGGACAGTTTGAGGTTATACTAAGAAAGCCTGTTTCAAACAATGTAAAAAATCTTGCTACAGATTACTCACAAGCAGCTTAATTACAAAACAAATAAAAGAACTAAACACCATCAAAACTACAACCAAAACAAAGTAGACATGATTTCTTTTTTTGGTTGTTTTTGTTTTCCAAGATAGGGTTTCTGGAACTTTCAGTCATACAGGTCTACACACCTGCCTATACGACCATCACCCTGATAAAACCTGATTTCTTAAAGCCACAAATCAAGAAAAACTGTTCAAAGTATTCCTCAAGTTACTAAATTCACACAATAGTTCATACAACATAAACTATAAATGCTGATGGATATCATGTTTTCATTTTTATATACACAGTTTTTTTTTTTTTTTGTTTTTTTGCCTATTTGTTTGCATTTGAGACAAGTGGCCTGGAACCCTATATAGACCAGGAGGCTCTCTTAACTCAAGACAAACCTGCCCCTGCCTCCCAAGTGCTGAGAATAAAGATATATGCCACCATGACTGGCCCTATCCACAATTTGTTTTAGTTGCTGTTAGATGAGAGAGAGAGAGAGAGGGGGGAACGAAGGAAGGAAAGAAAGAAAGGAAGGAAAGGAAGGAAAGGAAGGAAAGGAAGGAAAGGAAGGAAGGAAAGGAAGGAAGGAAAGGAAGGAAAGGAAGGAAAGGAAGGAAAGGAAGGAAAGGAAGGAAAGAAAGGAAGGAAGGAAGGAAGGAAGGAAGGAAGGAAGGAAGGAAGGAAGAAAGAAAGAAAGAAAGAAAGAAAGAAAGAAAGAAAGAAAGGGAAGAAAAGAGAGAGAGAAAAAGAGAAAGTGAAAAGAAAGAAAAGAGAATTTACAAAAGTATATAATTAGTAACAGCTAAAACTAAACTGAAGATTAGCAAGGATTTTTTGTGCATGTTACTAAAATTTTACCCAACAATATGTTTAAATTATAATTTTAAATACAACTATGTCGGAGAGTTTGAAAGACAATTACTATCTGTCACTGATTAAAATTAAAGCTGTTCTTGGGTCTTCAGATTATTCAACACACCAAAAATTCCTTCTTGATTTTGAAGCAGCGACAAGACGATTTTTTCCAATGCTACTTTAATTCTATTGTTAAAGGCACAGATAGCTCTGAATTTGAACTTCTGCAATTTCTTTATCCTCAGTATTTAAAACTGTAAGGTTAAAGAAAAAGTCTCATTTTTAGTTATGTAACAAGAACAAGAAATCCATCAGCACTAAACCAAAATCTTTAGTAGTTTTTAGAACACCAATATAGACTTAAGAATAATTTGTTAAAGCATGCATAAAAATTTAACAGTGAATAAAAAGCCACAACGGACAAATATTTTGGTTAACATCCAAACATGTTTAACCAACCAATCAACATGACCTAAGTTTTTTTTTTTTATTGGTATTCACTTCAGTAACTTGAATCCACAGATATAAGCAGTATATAACCAGAGAGTTACAAGTAAACACAGATTATACATGCAAATTTCTGCTCACAAAGGTCACATGTGCAGGTACATGAATTAGAAGCGTGCGTCAAGAATTATGGCCAAACTGGTTTTGAAATGCAGAAATGTAAAATTACATCTTGAAAATATAGATGGTTTACACACTTCAAAAATCAAATGTTGCTTATACCAGAGATGTATGACAGCTACAGGATTCAAGTGACAGGCAATAGGTTCTCAAGAAATTAATACTGGTCAAAGAGAACGGGAATATTTTTACATTTCACTGAAATAACATTGACTACTAGAATATAAAACCTAGCAGGAACTCAGAGAAAAAAAATTACAAATCTAAAGCCAATTACTTAATATTTCTTATCATCTAAACAGCATGACATTAAAAGAAAACTGCACCTGCAATTGAATGGCCAATCTCACATGAATGAAGTTCTCTAAAAATGCAATGCAACCGAAACAGCTTCCAAAGTCAAAGAAAAAGTCTGCAAGGCTCAGATTAAAACGTGGAATGTTTCAGATGAAAAGTAATAAAAAATACAATTGGTTTTGTTCTTTATTGAATGGAATCAGAAGTTGACATTTCTTTGAAGCCTCAAACTACTAAGTTTCATTTTTTTGAATGGTTCTATGGTATCTTTCTCTTAGTGGTGCAAGTTGTTTTCCATAGCTTACAACAGTCAATCTCTAGGAAGTACTTTTGTCTGTTGTCACTCGGATGAAACAAAAACATTTTCATTAACTTAACCGTATGTGTACTTTTTGCTATAACACTTAAACACAACAGACATCTATTCTTTTCCACTAAAACAAAAGAGTACAGTAGTTTTCTAACTATCAGTATTGTATTTTAAAAAAGGTTAACATTAAAATCAACCATCGTTTTCTTTGAATTAAGCAAGCTTCTTGTACATCTTAAGTTTCCTTCTTCTGCCTCCGTTCTTCTGCCAATTTATTCAGAAATTTCTGAAGGGGGAAAAAGAATTACGAGACTAAGTAATTTTTAAAAACACCTAGAATATGTATCAATTATAAAATACAACATCCAGTCCAACTTTAGGGACTTAATGCTAACACTTTAATATTTTACAAATGAGTTAATCTTAACATACAAAACTAAACTGGCTCGGGACACAATAATCATGAAAAAAAAAATGGCAAATGTGGAAAATGGATATTTCAAATGTGCAATTAACCCTAACTTTTAGAAATGAGAATTCATATAGGAAAAAACAGCTATATTATCTTTACTGTAACAATTTCACTGACCTAAAAGAGCCATAGACAATACTTGAAAGGTCATGGCTATGATGGACTGTGCTCTAATGAGACTTTATTTACAACAGAGGTGACAGAGCACCTATGATCTCTAATGTATAATTTCTTGACACAGATTCTAAGGGAACATGAAGAATATTTAAAAAGGATTTCAGTTTGTTTCTGGTTAAAATATATTTAAGATTGGTCATTGCAGATTGAGAGGGTTAAAAGCCATTATATCCTTAAAAAGAAAATGAAAACAAACAAACAAACGAAAAAACAGAAGGAAAAAAACCCACAAAACATCTAGTTAATCGTCAAAAAGGTCAAGTGTCAATTTGAGGAACACAAACTGTCTACTGAGCTTTGAATGCAGCTGATTCGTACTTTCCTCTCAATGCTGAAGGACATACTTAGCCGTAAAGTGAACCCTTCTAGGTCACAGCACTGGCTTTGATGCTATAAAGCCCACAGTAAATGGTTCTTAGCACCGAAAATCACCCTCCTTCTCTTATATCCACAATGTCAGGAAACATAGATTACAAAAAGATACATTTGTAAACAACAAAAAATGATAAAACAAAGGACAAATTATTCATTAAAATACAAGGCTACCAATTATCCATCAGTTGTTGCATAAAATGTGCTGAGATAACTAAATGCTATACAGGTAGTTTCTCTTGTTTGAAACACTTAGGACTTTTAGAGCATACAGATTTGGATGAGGCCCCATGAAACCCAGTCCAAAGGTAGTTAATTGTATCTTTTTTCTACTTCTTTCTTTTTAGTGCTTCAAAGTCAGAACTTTATGCATGCTACCAAGAACTCTGCCACTAAGCTGCATCTCTATATCCCTTATTCGTAATTTTATTTTTAAGTACATGACTGGTTATCAGGAATCTTTTTTGATTGCCTGCAACCTCATTCACTAATGCAGGTCCTCTCAATGAAACCCAAGTCTTGCTGGTAAAGCTGGTTTTACTACCCAGCCTCCCCCATTTCCATCTTTGACAGCTAAAATTACAAGTATTTGCCTGAGTTCTGGGAAGCTTTCACAACAAGCAGTTTAACAACTGAGCCATCTCCCTTATCTCCCAAATATAACTGCACAATATTTTTAAGTGTATAAACATTCTGATAACAATTTATTTCTGCTACTAAGCTAGATGTGGTATTTTGTTGGAGGTTTTTTCTTTTTTAATTAAAAAAAAAAATTTATGTGAGTACACTGTGGCTCTCTTTAGACTCACCAGAAGAGGGCATAAAATCCCACTACAAATGGTTGTGAGCCACCATGTGGTTGCTGGGAACTGAACTCAGGACCTCTACAAGAACAGAAAGTGTTCTTAACCACTGGAGCCATCTCTCCAGCCTCCTGTGGAAGTATTTTTGACTGGCAGATTAGGCATATTCAATAGGTGGCAACACTAAATCTTGTTTAATCATTTGAATGAAAAGAGGCTCAAGTTTGTAGAACCCGTTAAACTCCTTAAAGCCCAGGCAATTATGGAAAAATGAGAAAGCATAATGCTGGGACCAGAGACATACACACATTGTATCTCACTTATTTCTGTAAGGTATATCATGTTAGTTTTCACAAGTCTCCTCTTATATTCAGCCTTACCTTTAATTTCTGATAATGAGGAAGGCTGCTGCAATGAGTATTCTTTGCAACTTCTTCATTTGTATAAAAGAGTGAACACAGCTTACAGTAAAACCCTGTTTTAGGTATCACATAGTCTATACCTAGAAACACAAACATACATTCTTACAAAAAAGTAAACTTAAAATTTTAGTCTCAAATCTTTTTTTCCTGTCAATATAATTTGAATCAGAAAACGTGTGAGAAGTCCAGTATGGCCTAAACTAAAAAATACCAACAATATCACATTACCCTTTTGTTTTACTTAACTGATGATATTCAAGATCCCACCTAACTGTAGTATTAAAATGAAAGACAAGAATATATAACAAACACAAAACAAAAAGAAATGTGTTATTTTAGAAATCATTATGAGGAGAGAACACAGTGGGAATGGTAACATAATACAAAATTAGGAGACACAAAAAAAAAAAAAGAAATATAGAGCAGTGTTAGAAAAAAATTAAAATTAATTCACCAGGGGATATAACTTTATACACTATCAGAGCTTATATAAGAACAACTTTTAAGTCTTATTTTAATAAATTTGTTGGGAGAAAAAGAAAAGGGGAAGAGAAAAATCTTTAAAGCTCACCAACAGGAACATTAGGCTGATATGGTCCAATTCTATACTCATCGGGAATTGTATAATCCTCCTTGTTCTCATCATTTTGGCCATCTGCATTTTCACTTGTGTCTTTGTTTGGATCATCAGCATTCTCAGCAGATTCAGCACCCGGTTCTGTATTTTCCTCATTTTTAATCCCATTTTCCAATGCAGCTTCATTTTCTTGATCAAGTTCCTCAATCTTGTCCACCTTAATTTCAACCAAACCATCATCATTTTTGTCATCAGATATAAATATAATGCTTGCATACGAGATTTCTGAAGTTTGGAATCTTCCTCATCAGCAACCTCATCTATACTGACAAAACCTACCATACACCTGGGAAAAAGCTGTTAAGATATATTTACTCTGCAACAATTATCTTGCAACATCCATTTGATTTTGTTTTACTCAAAGGGTAAAGGACAGTGTCTGTCTTCCTTGAGACAGGTTCAAACTGGAGATTCTCTTTCCTATCCTGCCTGGCTTGATTTTGTATCATCTCAAAATAGCACTTTATTGGGGTAAGAATGCAGCTCACAGATGGTGCACTTTTCTAACATGTATAAAACCTCAGCACCATAAATCTTTTTTTTTTTTGGTTGAGACAGGGTTTCTCTGTGTAGCCCTGGCTGTCCTGGAACTCACTCTGTAGACCAGGCTGGCCTTGAACTCAGAAATCCACCTGCCTCTGCTTCCCAAGTGCTGGGATTAAAATTAAAGCCTTGCGCTACCACACCCAGCTTTTGTTTTGTTTTACCATAAATCTTTAAGATTTAAGGAGATAATTTTTCTGTTAGACTAAATGTCTTAAAAAACAAACAAACAAAAACAACAACAACAAAAACAGGTTTACTGGCCATAGTGTAAGGAATGGCAGGATGGTCAATTATAAGAGTACTACTTAGGGGCTGGAGAGATGGCTCCAAGAGCACTGACTGCTCTTCCAAAAGTCCTGAGTTCAAATCCCAGCAACCACATGGTGGCTCACAACCATCTATCACGAGATCTGACACCCTCTTCTGGAGTGTCTCAACATAGCTACACCGTACTTACATTAAATAAATAAATAAATAAATAAATAAATAAATAAATAAGTAGAGAGCGCAGACTGCGCTTCCAAAGGTCCTGAGTTCAAATCCCAGCAGCTATAACCATCCGTAACGAGATCTTAAACCCTCTTCTGGTATGTCTCAAGACAGCTACAGGGTAGTTACATATAATAATAATAATAAATAAATCTTTATTTAAAAAAAAGTACTAATTATGGCCAATTTTAGCTTGTTATAAAATTAAAAGTTTATGGCTGTTGCTCAGTGGTCAAGTGTTTAATGTGCAGCCTTTAGAGAACCCTATAGAGAAACAAGTTCACCAAGCTTCAACAACATAATACGAGGGTCACCAACACTCATACGTCATCAAATGAAAAGCCTGACTCATCTAAGAAAAAAACATTGGAGAATATTTATAACCGGGCTGGAGATAGCTCAGTGGTTGAATGGTGACTCCTCTTCCATAGGACCTAAGTTAAATTCCCAGGACCCAAATGACAGATCAAAACTGTAACTCTAGTCTCCAGGGTATCTGACACAGTCACAAATACACATGCAGTCAAAGCATAAATGCACAAAAATTAAAAATACATCACTTGCCGGGCGTGTTGGCGCACGCCTTTAATCCCAGCACTCCGGAGGCAGAGGCAGGCGAATTTCTGAGTGCGAGGCCAGCCTGGTCTACAAAGTGAGTGCCAGGACAGCCAGGGCTACACAGAGAAACCCTGTCTCGAAAAACCAAAAAAAAAAAAAAAAAAAAAAAAAACATCACTTTAAATATTTAAAAAGAGTACTTATATTCCACAGATGGTGCAACTCAGTGGAAAAGCCTGATTAAGAGGTGTCATGCTCAAGGCTCTATATACTCGGTCATGCTCAAGGCTCCATATACTCGGCACCATTAATAAAACAAATATTAAAAAAAAGAAAAAGAAATTCCATTCTTTGTTTTCAAACAGGGTTTCTCTGTGAAACTGAGAACTGGCTGTCCTTGAACTCACAGAGATCGGCCTGCCTCCTGTTCCCATGTGCTGGGATTAAAGGCTACACTTAATATCTTCATCAACATGAAGGCTAGACACCAGCTACCTTTTATTTTTGGGAGACAAGGTTTCATGTATCCTGTGGTGACCTCAAATTTCTGATTCTGCTTGTCTGTCCCTGAGTGGTGGAATTTTGGTGTGAGGCACTATGTAGTTTTTATATGGTACTGGGGAATGAACGCAAGAGGTTTGTGAATACTAAGTAAACACACTGGTAGTAAACATCATCTCTAGCCTTCATTTTCTAATGTAATTCTCTTAAAAGCCATTAAAATATTGAATTTTTTTTTAAAGATTTATTTATTTAATGTAAGTACACTGTAGCTGTCTTCAGACGCTCCAGAAGAGGGCGCCAGATCTCGTTACGGATGGTTGTGAGCCACCATGTGGTTGCTGGGATTTGAACTCTGGACCTTCAGAAGAGCAGTCAGTGCTCTTACCCACTGAGCCATCTCACCAGCCCCTAAAATATTGAATATTACTAGGTAAGTGATGGTACACACCTTTGATCCCAGAGCTCAGGAGGCAAAGGCAGGCAATCTAATTTCAAAGTCAGCCTAATCCTCACAGCAAGTTTCAGGTCAGCAGGGGTTACAAAGAGAAAACCCATCTCAAAAGAGCAAAAAAACCCAAAATGACATAAACTGAAACAAACAACAACAACAAAAAACCCAAATCCTTAGTTTTAGGTTTTGTTTTCCACTACCACCTGGCTATACCACTGAGCCACTTCTTCAGCCCTAAAAAGCCTTGTTTTGTTTTGTTTTTCTAAGTAAAGATCACTGTTTTCCTATCTTGTACTTAGAGACATGGTTGGTTCAGCCTCATTCCTGGAAATGCATGTACTACATCTGGTGCTCAACAGTAACTTAAATGGTTAGTTACTTGAGTTGGTGAACTTCAAACTCAGACATTTTTGTTAGTAGTTGTCTGGGTTTCACTTCATTGAACCTCTAATTTCTGAATCTATGGTCTAAAGCTGCATAAAGTGCTGAGATTACAAGGGCATGCCAGTATGGCTAATAGCTTCTTGAAATCATCAGAATTTTAATACATATACAATATAAAAGTTTATGTAGTTTGACATCTTTCTTATACTTTTGTTACACGTTGACCATTTTTGGGCTGGAAAGATGGCTCAGCAGTTAAGAGCACTGACTGTTTAGGAGGTCCTGAATTCAAATTCCAGCAACCACATGGTGGCTCACAGCCATCCATGAGATCTGATGACCTCTTCTGGTGTGTTTGAAGACAGCTATAGTGTACTTACATATAATAAGTAAATCTTTAAAAAAAAAAAAGTTGACCATTTTTTTGCAGCTATAAAGAAATGTTTTTATTGCAGTTTCCTCTTTAAATACTTTTATCTTGAACTGTACCTGAGGTACCTATCTATCTAACCCTGTTTGGAAAAAAAGAAAAACCTACAAGAAAAATTGATCTGATTTAGTATTCTAGTTAAAACATCAATATAAAAACCTTACTTTTTTAAGTTTTTTCTTGGATGTTGCTGAAGCACTTGGATCTTTTTTCACAGCTTTATCTGAAGGCTCCTTTTTCCCATCAGAAGATACATCCCCTAAATTAGCAAGATCGGTCTCATCGCCCACTGAACTACCACTTTCTAGTAGTGCTGCAGCTTCTTCCTCATCAACAAGCAGTTCATCTTCAGATTCAAGAAGCATACTGGGCTCCTGTTCTGTCTGGTCATCCTTGGTGTCTTTCTCACCATCCTCACCCGACTTCTCTTCTTGTTCTTTACCCTCAGCTGGACTCTCAGTCTTCTGAGCATCAGTTTTGGACTTCTTATCACTTGGAGATTCTTTTCCATCTGGAGAATAGGATCTTTTCCTGCAAAGAGACATTTTGATTGTGGAGTTGAAATGTTAAAGCCTAATATAGCAGTATACATGGTTAATACTGATTCTAATTTGGTAGTATCTTTCTAAGACCAGGTCAGCTGCAGTGGTAATAGCCACCCTAAATGTGGGTCGTACCATCCCATGGAATGCCTAAGGTTCTTGACTGAATAAAAAGAACACAGTGATCTGAATGGAAGCATTTATCTTTCTTTACTTCCTGACTATAGATGTGATGTGACCAGTTTTATTAAGTTCTCACTGTCATTACTTCCTATCTATGCTGGACTGAATCTCTGAACTTTTTTTTTTTTTTTTTTTAAAGATTTATTTATTTATTATATGTAAGTACACTGTAGCTGTCTTCAGACACTCCAGAAGAGGGCGCCAGATCTCGTTGCAGATGGTTGTGAGCCACCATGTGGTTGCTGGGATTTGAACTCTGGACCTTCGGAAGAGCAGTCGGGTGCTCTTACCCACTGAGCCATCTCACCAGCCCCTGAACTTTTAACAAAAATAAACTATTCTTTCTTGAAGTTGCTTTGGCCAGAAAGTCTGTCATAGCAAAAGACTAGTAATTATTACATAATATACAGACACAAGCAAAATCAAATTACCGTGATTTATCTTTTTTCAGTAAGTCAATGCCTCTGTTAGGAATCTAAAAGATAAAAATTTTGTAGAAGTTAAATATATTAAATTTTACTAATCTGTAGAATATATCAATCAAGTAACACACCGCAACCCTCCCTTATATAAATAAATCTGTACAACCATACCCAAAAAAATCTGCCTGTATTTTAAAATTTCATCTCACCACCATATCAATATAAAAGTAAGAAATATAACATTTTGGTAATATAACTGTTCCAATAAATTTTAAACAAGTTAGAAAAATGGAAGCTGCTTTCATAAAACAACAATACAGGAGAAAAAAGGTTCTTTCTTTAAGATTAAGAAAAAACAAAACATCTTTTCCTTTTCTTCTTTTCCTCTTTTGAAGCACAGTCTCAGGAGCTAGCTTCACCTGCCTCTGCCTTTCAAGTGCTGGAGTTAATGGTGTATACCACCGTAACCAGCCCAGATTCTTCTCGTTTTTATAAGGGTTTATATTTTATAAGGGTTTTGTCTGAATGTTTTTAATGCACCACATACATGCCTGAATCACAGAGATTAGAGGAGATGGTCCTTGTTGAGTTTTGGTCTGTTGCTATCTAATGTAATCCTAAATTCTGTATCCCAAGGTCTACTTGCCTCAAGATGAGTGAATTCTCATGCATAGCAACTTTTGTTGCGCAAACCTTGTTCCTTAATTGAAAACTATTGGTTGCAGTAAAATGTCCACACCCAATTACTGGAGGAAATAGATGCAGGCTTATTTTTAGTTACCAGGTTGAGGGTTGCAGGAGAGGGATAATTTTAAATTGGGACAACTACAGGTCAAATTCTGAAACAGAGTTACAGGTGGTTGTGAGTTATATGGGTGATGGAAACTGAGCCCATGATTTTGGCAAGAATATCAAATGCTCTTCCCCAATAAGTCATTAAGACTAAGATTAAGCCCGTTAAGATTTACTTTTATCTGTGTCTACCTGCCTGTGTTGAGTGTATAATGATGTCCAGGGACCCTCAGAGTCCAAACAAAGGCAAATGGGGCAGACTCGGTTACATAGTTAGACCTTGTCACCTAAGCAATACATACCCGCAGCACCAGTTTTTTGTATTTCTCAGACAGATCAACTTTAACACATCTCCCCTGAAACCAAAGTGCCTTCTTTAAACAGTGGTCAACCATTGCCATTGCATCTTCTCTGGTTTCCATCTCAATAAAAGCCTGGAGGGAGGGGAAGAAACCCACAATGATATTACTTTTACTGGAACTGCATTAGATTTATTTTATTTTACATCATGAAATCATCAAAAAACCCAATACTCTCCTGACTGATTCTGGGAATTGCTGGTGATTGAATCATAAGACTTGTTTCGTTCCATGTCCTCTTCTTTACATTAAAATTTCAAATATGAGTAAAGTGAATTCAGCCACTAAATTCGGATTCTGAAAAGCTGGCCACAATGTCTCAGGTTTTAAGTCTAGCACTTAACAAAACAAACAAAACCTACAACCAGTGCTCAAATCCTCAAAGCTGGGTGTCTACATATGTATAAAACTGTTGACTGTAAGGAAGGAAATTCTTAAAAGCACTTGCTGACTACGACAAGAGAAAATAAAAATGTTTACTTCCAATTTTGTACTAATTAAAACTTTAATGCTTGATCATGGGCATCTAACTAAAATTGTGATGAGAGAGAGAGAGAGAGAGAGAGAGAGAGAGAGAGAGAATATGTATGTATAGGATTAACTGACAAATCAATACATTTCTACTACTGACATCTACTCCCAGGCAAATCAAATTATCTTAAAGTACATTGAGAATTACGCTTAAAATAATCCACCCATGACTTTACCTGACTTTTCATCCTCATTAAGATATAATTCTTTATTTTCCCATAAGGCTCAGCAAGCTTGAGGACAGCACTGTCAGAATAGCCAGAATGAGGTAAATTGCTGAGATGTATCACACGACCAAGTTCTTGCTTTTGATCAAACTTCTGATCTGGTTTTCCTTCAGGTTTCTTTAAAAACAAAATGCAAAAACAAAACCAAGGAGGAAATTAGGAAAAAAAAAAAAAAAAAAAGATTAAAATGCAAGTTGATAGTTATGTTACAATTACTAACAGCTTAAGTTTTAATCAACCAAGCTAACAAATACAGAAATGAAATATTTAACTATATATATAAAACATAGAGGCAAGGACAAATGAAAGGCTACTACCTTTATTCTCTTATACTTCTGGGATAAATGAACTCTCACTGGCTTGCCAAACACTAATGCTGGTGTAGTTGTATAATAATCCACAGCAGCCTGAGCATCTTCTGTGGTGGCCATTTCAATAAATGCCTAAAATTACACAAAAAGAAATTTCTAAAAATGTTACCCAATATTTACAGATTTCACATTATTGTATTTAATCTTTTTATAGAGAGCCTCTTCAATAACCAATATGCAAAAGACCACTTTTTCAAGCTGGTATTTTAATTAGGAATCACAAACCTTTCATTTATTATAGCTAAAAATCTATTTAGCTTTAGCATCTTACCATTTCTTCTGATATTTCAAATTGACAATTAAAAATGACACCAAAACTAATTAAATTTCATTAATATATGAATGCTATGAGTAACTAATGTCTAACTCATACCTCATTAATTTTATTTAAAATCAGATGATTTGAAATGACTCCAAATGGTTCTACCAGTTGTAACAGCTGGTATCTCAAGTTTTTTCCTCGCTGAAAATCCATAATGTGAACAACTCGGCTGGTTTCCTACACATGAGAGGGACACACACACAAACAAAAAAAGTCCTTTTAAAAAAGCATTTTGAGAAACTAAAGCATGTATTTACCAGACAGCAGTATATAATACTTAGCACGTAGTAAGCATAAAGCCCCAGATTAAATATCTAGCACTAATTTGCATACACACATACAACTTTCACATATTTTTTATGTGGGTATTCCCACTAGTGCCTGTAGAGACCAGAAGAGGGTTAGATTCCCTAGAATTGGCATCATAAAACACCGTGAGCTACTCAACATCAGAGTTGGCACCAAGCTCCAAGAGCCATGTTACTACTAACTGCTGAGCCTCATGCCCCATACTAACATATTTTTAAAGAGAGACTCCCCAACATCATCTTAATGTTTGTTTTTGGGGCATACGCATGTATGCCGGTGCACAAGTGTGTATAGGGGTGGTGGTGTATTTCTTGTTTTGGGTGGTTAGAGAGAAGATACAATTAAAATATATTGCTCATCCATGGCTGTCTTCAAACTCATTCTGTAAATCAAGCTGACCTTGAACTCCCTCAAGCCTCTGCTTCTAGTACTGGGATTAAAACCATACTTGGCTATAATCAACATATTTTGTATTAAAAAGAAAAGCTGGACCTAGTGATGATATAGCTACTTGGGAGGCAGACATACCCATTCCCCTGTGCACAAGGTTTAAGGCCAACCAGATCAACTCTCAAAACAAATAAAGGAGGGGGAGAGAAGGGAGGCTGTGCTGTTGTGGTTAAGTATAGGGCCTAACATAGCCAAGACCCTAAGTTTGATTTACAACACCATCAAAAAGGCTGACCAAAAAAAACCTTATACATTAAATTCTTTATCCTATAATCAACCTGAAAAACATTACCTAACTTTAAATATTATAGAGAATTTAAAGTACAGAGCATATTAAATGTTATGGGAATACATGTATTTTCTGGTTTTTTGAGACAGGATTTCATATGTATCTTTGGCTGTGTCCTAAACCTCACTATGTAGACCAGCCTGCCTCTGCTTCCTGAGTGCTATATGCCATCATGCCTGAACTGGAATAAATTCTTCCAAACAGAGCAGGAGAGAACAGAACAGAACAGAACAAAGAATCAAATAGTAGTTATTGTCAAGTTTCAAAAACATTCTCTCTAGTGATCCTTACATTATTCTTCCTCTTTACTTTTTCAAGACAGGGTTTGTCTATATAACCCTGGAACCAACAGAGATCTGCCACCTGGCCCTTACTACATTCTTTAAAATTATATGTGTGGACATTCATAGGCTGTGGTGTTAGGTCAGAGAACAATTTGTGGGAAATGGTTCTTCCCTTCTACCATGTTGGTCCTGGGAATCAAACATAGTTGTTGCTTCTGAGCCATCTTTCCAAGCTAATTCTGTTTATGAAAGGTCTTTTAACTACTACTAGTCATGTCAAAGCATGTCAAAGCTTAAACACACACATACACACAATTTAAAAAAAAAGAGTCATATAGGCCCTGACTGGCCTCAAACTCAAAGAGATCTGCCTGACTTTGTCTCCTGATTGCTGGGAATAAATGCATGCCCTCACACCCTGCAAACATTTTCTAATTTAAATGCCCATCCTGTTATAATGACTGTGATTTAGATTGAATCTCGAGAGTTGGTCATTGGTGGTATATGCCTTTAATTCCAGTATTCTAAGGCAAAAGCAGTTGGATCTCTGACTTTGAGGTTCTACCACAGCCTACACAAAGAAACCCTGTCTTGAAATCCCGTCAACCCCCATAGAAGATTCAATTAATATACATTTAAATGAAATCACATTCCCAAAAACAATTATGGATAGAAGCAATAGCTGTATCACGAACCACTCTGCCTTTTTGCATGTGTCTTGGTCCCTGTAGGTTTCCATTACCAGCACCTGTGTAGAGGGAAGAAAACATTTTTTAAGTGATTTACAATAAATATATTTCCTTTACAAAGCAAGGTAGTTTTTCTTTTAAAAATGGACATCTTTTAAATACAAATGGAAAGTCATTTATAAATGACTGGTTTTTATGCTGTTACTTTAAAAGAACTTTTCAATGAATATTCTTAAACCACCATTTACGCTAAAGGCAGTTATAGTAAAAGTTGCTATTAAAGGCACTATGAATTTCATATAATCACCCAGATTTCCTCTTGGTCCAACTGCTGGTCCTCCAAGATGAAATGAAGGAGGCGGCGGTCCCAGAATCCCTGGTGCTGGGTTTGTAGACTGCTGCAGCATGAACGGATCACCCCTAGTAACAAGAACAAAATAAAGTACAAATAAAGCACCCCTTAAATAACTGCGACTGTGTTAAGCTTTAGAAATATCTGTATATAAAGTAGTAGAAAATGTGTAAAAGTAAAAGAAGAAAAAAAAAATCGCTACATTATTTTCTGAAAATTCCTTACACTGGTACTTTAAAAAAATGTAAGACGGGCGTGGTGGCGCACGCCTTTAATCCCAGCAGAGGCAGGCGGATTTCTGAGTTCGAGGCCAGCCTGGTCTACAAAGTGAGTTCCAGGACAGCCAGAGCTATACAGAGAAACCCTGTCAAAGTTATTTGGTGAAGAAATATATATATATATATATAAAATATAAATATTTTTTTTTTCCCCAGACAGGGTTTCTCTGTGTAGCCCTGGCTGTCCTGGAACTCACTTTGTAGACCAGAAATCCGCCTGCCTCTGCCTCCCGAGTGCCGGGATTAAAGGCGTGTGCTACCACACCTGGCTATAAAAATCTTTTTTATGAAACAAGAAAATTATCCTTGTATTCCTTACATTGATCTCCTTTATCAACAATAAATAGCCTTAAAAATCTTAACTTACATTGTGTGTCCAGTATCATTGTCAGGATTCCATTCTGGGTAGCTTTAAAAAGATCAGAAAATTAATTTTAAAATAAAATGGTTCTTCTCACAAAGTAGCTCTGTTAAGCCTCTAAAACAGAGATGATTTATTAGTAAAGTTATGAGACTCTAATTGTCAAAAGCATTTAATAGATATTTCAAAAAGAACTTCAGGCACCAAATGATTTGGAATAAATCTGGAGTTGTAAACATAAAGTGATTCATGCTGAAATGTTCCTTCCTTTTGTTAAATTGTAAGCAGGGAAAATGCTGCACAAGGAATTAGAAAGCAGGTTATATAAATAAAAACCAGTGTCCTTCCCCAATATTAGGTATCAGAGCAGAGTTAAGGTATTGCATCAGAAAGAAAGGACAGCCCCAAAGGAATTATGTATGTATGGACAATATGTGCTACAGTTTCTTTGAAATCCATTTCAATGTAGTAGTCAAAATACAGAACTAAAGCCATGTATGTATGTCAAAACTTTCCACACGGAACTTCACTTGGTTTCTAGTAATTTTAAATTAATCTTCCCTATTTTGTTTTATAGCATGTATTAACTATTATTATTTCATTAATTCTACTGAAATTCTTTCTTAACAGGCCAATGTATAGTTATCCTAGAAATTAAAAAGTAATAAAGCCTTATTACATCTATTATTCATCAAGCTATTCTTATATATCTGTGATTAAATATTAACCAGACATCATCAATTATGACAGTAACACCATATGCAAAAGTAAACGATGAAATCCCCCAATCCAACAATGGCTGTTTCTGATTCACGATACGGATGCTTTAAATGTATTTCAAATTCCTACATTTCAAGAAGAAGCTGGCATCGACGACTGTGACTTGCTCCATTGATATGTTGACTCCACTCCTGCAGCAAAGTAAATTAGTAGAATTAACAAAAATTAATAGCTAAAATCTTTATATGAACCATTAAATTAATGTTTATGCAGTATCAGGCTGTATGAACACTTTCTGATGTATAAAATCACATTGGTTGATGCTAAAACAAGTCCTGAGTCCTTAAAGCTTGATCCTGCCCTCAAATACTCTATGCACATTCTTGGAAAAACTGGATTAACTTGGTCAACATAATTGAGACCTGACAATGGAAAGATGTAGATAGGAAAGATCAACAAGAGTAATGGACCTTAAGGTCAGCTGAGCACACAGTAACTGCTGTGGACCAAGCTCAAGTATCCACTGTTATTAGAACTGATATTTAATAATATTCTGTATGTTCAAATAGCCACATATCTAGATTTCTAGAAAATGTGTGTGAATAATTAGCTTATAGTTGAATCTTTAATTTCACCTAGCCTTTTAGACAAATTCCAAATATACTATACTTTCTACTATAGCAAAAACAAAACAAATCCCCCCAAACCAAAAATTAAACAAAAAACTTCAATAACAAAAGCACTGTCAAAAAAGGCCAACATGATTTAATGTAAATAGCTTATCTAAGAAATGTTCCCCATTTATCAAATTTTTAAGTTTCCGTATTTCCCTAAAATAGAATTTTTAAGGTGTCTTTCTCCCAAATTTGAAGAAAATAATGTATTCCATCAATATTTTCTTCTTTGAGATTTATTTTAAAATACAAAGCATTAACTAAATTTATTTGATTCAAATTAATTACCCTATCTCTGGGGAAAAAAATCCAGTTCAACTTTTTATCCAATATTAATAGTTAAGGTGGGCTTTGCCACCAAAATGCCTCCGCTTATTTCCTAAATTACAACATAATTAGCTATGTCTCCTAAGTTTAAATTATTTATATTCACTACAAGAGAAGTCTTCTATGGCAAAAAAAATGTATGAATTAATAAAGGTAAACTATCACAACCCTCCCAAATATATGAGGTCATCTATACTGCACTGTTTTAAAAATCCATTGTTTTATAGTAGTTTTGACTTTTCAAATTCTCTCAAATCAAACAATTTTTAAAATAGGCACTGTTCCTGAAAGATCTAAATAGAATATAAACATGGGCAGGCAATGTAATTTTCTCAAATTGGGATTAGAGAGCTTCAGCTATACGAAAATATAGCATCAATTGACACAACTTGCCTTTTATGAAGGCCCAAAATGAAGTTTTATAATTGGATGCTAATTTCTAAGTTTTATCTGTTACAGTCTTCATATATTTTATGCTCTAAGAAAGTTAACTAAAACCCTGTGAAAGAACTGAAATGGGACGTAGCCAAACAAAATAATGCTAGAATGTGAGGTGCTATCAATTACTTGCTATTCTTAGTAACTCTGAAAACTATATTCTTTCAGAAGTTATAGCTAATAGGAACTTGAGAGATTTCTATTGCTATTATACAATAGTTTCTACTTGCAACATAACAGACCATTACTGAAAGCCATTTTAAAAATGGCTATAAGCAAGAGGCGCCATGGTAAATTCACCAAATTCAGGAAAAGGCACTAAACAAACAAATCCATCAACCTAGAGAATTTCAGAACAATCTCAGATACAAGTATTGATCCTTAAGAAGCAGTGTTTTAGGAAAAGAATGCTATCATATTAAGCATGCTTCTGAATTTATAGGAAATAGAAAGGACACAGAGCTGAAAAGAAATTATATCCAATCCCCCATGTCCTTTAAGTTTCAAGTTTATGGTAAAAAATGTGGCTGGTCTTTCAAGTACTAAAAAGAAGGCCAAGATCAGAAATTTAGTTACACACCTCCCACCCATTCATCATAAATCAGCTCTACTGTACCTAATCTCTTACTGTCTAGTTTAAAATGAAGTCTAAGATTCCAATGGTTAGAAAAACCAAAACCAACCAAAAAACCAAAACCAACCAACCAAACAAACAAACAAAAAACCTTCTTGATTATGTAAGCTGTAAAATAATCATTCTAGAAGCATTTCCAAAGTGCAGAATAGAATGTAATTTAAAGACCTAACTAAAAGGAAAAAATAGAACCTCAAGTCATAAGACAAAAATGCTACATTGGGCATTTTGTATAAGTTGAAAGAAGTTTGAGATTACATGCTATTTTATGTTCTAAAATGACCTTAGAAAGAACTCAAAGGAAGACCATTACTTAAAAATTCCCTAAAAATAGAAAATAAGGGCACTCCATCTTGACAAGTTACTTGCTTTTCATGTGAACTTTGTATAATGTAGGCTATTCAACATTACCCTTTAGTGAAAACAACAGATTTTCCAAGTTATGCAGTGATACCAGAGAGCAGGATACTTAACTTTTTTCATTTTCTATGTCCACAAGATTTTCTTTTTAAAAAAGTTTGTATCTGTCCACATTTTATTGATGAAGTAAATAATTGCCTTTTCAATGAAGCAGATACACAGAAAACATCAGCTAAATTGAGGCTATAAAACATTTAGAAAATGCACATCCTTAAAACTTGTTCCAATTGGTCTAACCTACAGACACAAATTTTGTAAACCTAATGGTTAAGCAAAAATTGAATATACTAATATTTAAGAGTATGCAAAACTAACTAGAAACCAAGCATTTTTATAGGCTAAAAAACCACTCCTCAATCCAAAGTGTCAGCAAGTATTTCAAACTGCTCCTTTGTTAATTTAGATTCATTTAAATTATTAGCCTTTTTAGGAACTAAGAAGTAGTAAAATTTGGAGGGAAAAAAAGCCTTATACAAAACATAAGCTTTTATCTGACAATCCTCTTACGTTCCTTTCTTCCAATTGCAAAGATTCACACTTCTTTAAGATCATTTCATTTGATCAATGTAACTATTTCCCTTAAAATTTAGAGATCTTTTCTGAGAATACCAGTCAAATAATTTCTGCTTGGTAAAGAGGTGAAGAGGTAACATAGAAGTCAATCAAATTTAATGGAACTTACACTAGTCTAAATCTTAAAAGTTTAGTAAAGAGAAAAACCATGGCATATTTAGTATATCTAAAAAATTCTAAAGGAGTAAAAATAAAGTATTTTAATTTTATTTGTAATAAAATTGTCTAACAAATAAGATTTGCTGACTTTAGGTTTTCTTTGTTGAGACAGGTTCTCATTATATAGCCCTGGCTGGCCTGGAGATCAGGCTGGCCTGGAGATCCACCTGTCTTGCCTCCCCAGTGCTGGGATTACAGGAGTGACCTACCATGCCTGGTGGCTCCACTTCTTAAAAAAAAAAAAAAAAAAAAACAACTACAAATCTAAATTTGGCATTTATGATAACTTATTCGAGATAGGATAAAAGATTAAAAGATAAAAATGCTGGGATCTGTATCACAGAAAAGAGAATAAAACATAAAAAAAGTTAACAGGTGGATTAAAAAAAAGTCAAACACTAAAAAAAAAAAGTTAAAAGAAAGTGATTATGAAAAGAAAATGTTTCAGATGTTGCTGTAAAGAAAAACCTTTTAACAGTAACATAAAAATCAATCTCATGGTAGCACTTATTCCAGTTAAGCACATCGGGGGGAAAAATGGATGGTCATAGATTATAGAACAAGCTAGTGGGGTGCTGCAGCACCATTGACTTTAAGTCAACTGTAATATATACTTCAAAATAGATTTTAAAACCCCGTGAGAATGAGTAACACTGAAAAAGTTGAAAGAGAAGGACAACATATTTAAAAGGGCATTTTGAAATGGTTTCCATTTTGCCAGATGTGATAATTAAAGGAGAATTAGGTTTCCTTTTCCCCCCACAAATGACTACACCAGAAGTACAATAAGCCTAAACCAGAAAGAGTTTTTTTTTTTCTTTAAACAAGGAACACAGAGCAGAATAATGTAGTCAATGATTTATCAGAGTCTCTAAAGGGACAGATGCAATAAATATGGGATAATAAAAAGTGAGCTTTGAATATGTTTAAGGAAGTTGTGGAAAAGGAGAAAAAAAATGATGAAAATTTTCAGTCATAGTATGAGAGTTTGTGTTAAAGGGAAATTAAAAACGGAAGAATGAACTAATCTAAAATATGAAACATACTGAAACACACACCAGGGCTCTACATTAACTCTTTCCCTGTAGCCACAGATAAGGAAAAAAGAGAATTGTCTAAGAATATATATTTTGACTACATATAAATCAGCAATCAAGACAGATGGAAAGCTGAAATCTAGCATCCTAAATGGAAAGCACATTGACTTCAGGGGGAAAAAATGCTTAAAACAATTCAACAAAGCAGACTGGGGGAGAAAAAAGCCTGCTTAAATATGATTAAGAAGAACATACTGATGCCAAAAAACAAAACAAAAAACAAAAACCCAAAAACAAAACAAAAACAAAAAAAATCATCAAGATAATTCCAGTGGATGACAGACAGCTTTGTGGCAAGAAGCATTCTAGGTAGATTGTATTATTAATGTAAAGCCCTGGTTTATATTGTTCAAAAACAATTACCTTCCAAATAGTGTTCTCAAAAGTATAACAATTTTTGATCAACTCAATGTCATCAGGCTACAGAATTAGAGTAAAAGATATAGATAAATACAGAATAGGCACTACAATGTAAAAGAAATTAGAAGCATCTGTTGCTTTAACTCACCTTATTAGAATGAACTGGCAAATCACATATAGAGCACAGATGGGGATAACCCTTCGGTAAGAGTCCATGGAAGTCTTCAATATTGCTACTTGGAGGAGCGCCCCTCTTTTTCTCAAAGAGAGATCTCTCTTGTAAGGGGCCAGGACCACGTCCCATTCTCTCATACTCACTGTCAAATTTATGATAGTTATGCGAGGTCTCACCAAAAAAAGAATCATCCCTACACCTTTCTCCATCTCTTAATCTGTCATCTTCATAATCCATTCTGTCATAATAACCAGATTCTTGAGAACGACTTCCATGGTCATAATCAAGCACTGGGTTGAGACTAGGACCACGATCATCAAAACTATCTCTTCTAAAGTGCCTTTTTTCTTCCCAATCATCCCTAGGTACTCTGTATGGTGGCTCCCGTGTAGCAGATCTGCCATCTCTACCATAACTCAATGTAGGGCCTTCTTCAGTTCTCCTCCTTTTAAGCTGTAGAAGAATTTGGGGCAAGTTCTCAGGAGTAATCTTGTCCTCTGGATAACGACTCAGTTCATCTAAGTCTCTAGCAGACAGACCAAAGCTGGCCAAAATATTACTGGCCTGGTCTGTATCTCCACGGTGTTGAGAAGACAAAGGGAGTGGACCTCTACTTCCAATGTTAAATATAGACTGCAAATTATGGGAAGAAGTACTAGCAGAAGACAGTGCACTATGAGCTCCTTGTTGATTCAATGAAGAACTCATTCCAAGATTCATTAAACTAGCAAGGCGTGCAGTACCCTGGTTCATCCTTCCAAGAGATGCTGGCATACTTAAAGACTGGGTAGCAGCAGCAAGAAGGCCTATTCCTGCTGCAGACAGGTCACGCCCATGACCCTGTGAATCCCTACCGAGAGATGACTGCTGGAATGACTTGGACATTGTAGAACTATCTCTTGTCTACTTTATAGATCAAAAAAAAGAAAAAAAGTTTTAAAAGATGGCCAAAAAGAAAGCTCAAGCTAGAAAGCTAGGTTAACTTTGCTTCAAAAATGGTAACGCCAAGAAAAAGGATCAATAAGGACTGTAGAATCTTCTTCAAGCTGAGAACCAGCAGACAACTCTGTAGAAAAATAAGCAGTTTTAGTCATAAATCCCTTTAGTAGATGCTGTTTTTTTTAAAGAAAAAAATTATGCATCATGTTGATTTAAAAAAAACCACTTAAGATCTCAAACTTACAAGGAATTCATTACATATCTTAAACAGATTCTGAATATATGCAGAGCCTGCATATAGATATTTAAAAAGTAGCTTTTCATGCTGAAATTTAACAAAGGGAATTTCAAATTGGGCTTAAAAACATTTAAATCCCAGGGTGAGATGTTTGGGTGCATCAAAATTGCAGTGAAAACATTGATGGGCTTCTTTTAGAAGAATAAAAATATACTATCGTACGATGCTGAAGTTCTAGAAGACTAAAAAAAAAATAAAAAATAAAAATTAAAAAAAAAAATCAAGGTCAGCAAGTCAAAGATGAACCAGTCGTATTCTGCTTTAGAAAATGAGACCTATTATCACTCTCAGAAAGAACCAAGTAAAATCACAAGTAAATGAAGCTTAGGGGTCAAGCATCTGATGTAAGATCTAAGATCAAGTAACAGTTGAGACCTTCAGACAGATGTGAATAAGAAAAATAAGTAATTTCCTACAAATTTAAGTAAGGATTTCTGCCCAAATTTAAGCCACACAACTAACTGCCTTCTTACTGACCATCCTGTACCAGGCAGTGCTTATTCGATACCTACTCTTATAAGGTAAGGAGAACAATTTTGGTCAGTATAGAAACAGACCTACCAAGAAAAACCCCAGATACAGGAAATACAGGTGATTTAAAGAAGGGAAACATCCCAAGTTAGCACCTATTATTGTTCATTTAATGTTCGAGGCTATAACATCTCTAGAGTTCAAAGCTTATAAACGAGATCTTGTTAACAGATTTCTGCAAACTCTTCACAAGAATAGCCCAGTAGCTTGAAAACTTTTAATTGATTATGATCCTTCAAGATGTGTTTCTGGATGGAACTTATTAAATCTGTTGCACTGTATCTCAAAACTGTTATAAGGATATGCAAAGTATCAACATGTGATTCCCATAAAGCATTAGTTAAAAAATACAATACAACCAATGTTTCCTGTAGGACAACTTTACAATCACAAGATAAATCTGATCAATTTGCCACAGAGTTCAACTATGATGCATTGCCTTTTCAGTTTTATGTTAATTAGCCATATACCGAAGCATTGGGAGTTTAATAAAATTTGTTATACTAAAACCCAGAAAATACCCAATAGTTAAAAGTCAACTATAGGATCAATTCCATCAATGATAGATTAGAGGAAAGATATACTGGACGAACACAGAGGCAGAGGAAGAGTAAAAAAAAAAAGTTACAGGCAAGAAAGATTTGGACTGGATAAAAAAAATAGATGTAATAAAGTAAGACACAAATGCTATCAGTGGTAGCTGGAATTACAGATGTTTTTGTACACCAAGAAAGATGAATTTGAGAAAAGACACCAAGGAAACTTGTTCTAGACAAGATCCACTTATGTACTCTACTTAATCTTTGAGTTAAGATTAATGAAGAGAAGAGTTAGTGAACAGTGGATGAAAGTTTTTTTAATAGTATCTTTAAAATGCCACAAAGGACAGCAGGCTGAAATACTATATACATTAGTATTAATGTCTACATTTTATATACACCTTTTTTAAAAAAGAGCCATTTTCAAAATAAAAGTTTTAAAACATTACGGTTAATATTTATTACAGCTTTGACTTTTATGTTACAGTCAAAGCCTTTTATTATGCAAAAGCCTGTCTTTTAAAAAAAATTGCTAAAATAGTATTTTGTTGCACATAAAAAAGACCGTATTTTAAGGAAACAATCATTTTAAGTTATAGAGACATCAATTACATTCTTGTACTTTACATGAAAACAGTGGATCTGGAAAACCAAGTTAAGGTAAAAGACAAAACAGAAAATGGATGTTAGAGAAACTCAGAAAAGGGAGGACAAACAATATAAATCCCATGACAAGTGCAATTCCACAAGAACCACTTCTTTATTACTTTTAACATACTTAATTTCAAATGCAGCTAAGAACAACACTGAAGTAGTATTACTCAAAGAACTTAAGTTGGACTTTTAACTGATACAAACCAAATAAATTGCCACATCCCACACTTCCACCTTGGGCCAGCATAGTGCTCATAAATATAAACTCAGCACTTAAGCCGAGGCAGTAGGAGTACTGTGAGTTTGAAGCTACACAGTTCCACACACACATTCTAAGTCATCTTGGAACCTGGCTTCAGAAAAACTTAGAAGTGTGTTATAGAACAAAGAGAAATCAGGCATGAAAAGCACTGCTCAGAAAATATGAAAATAGTGCCACTAGTATTTTTAGTCAATGAACCTACGATATACAAGCCATTTTTAAGGGTTCATTTTCATGGGACCTGACTCATTAGTAAAGCATAATACTGAAATACTTATAAAAAGTTCAAGGGCTGAGGATCATTTAGTGGGAATGATCAGTGGGAAAAGGCTTAGAAAGACCAGATATACAAGTTTGATCTCAGGAGCAGACAGAAAGGTTTGGGATACCCAAAGAATTGTCTTCTTGTGGCACTTGCTATTCCACATCCTCGTTGCAGCATGTTCTTATCCCCAATTATAAGTAAACAAAATTTATTTTTTAAAATTAAGGAGCTGAAAGCTCAGTGAGATGTTACCCAGTGAGTAGAGTGCTTTTAAAATCTTGGGCTTAAACTCTAGCACTGATATGTCACTCAATTGTGATCCTAGCATAATGTCCACATTTGAAGCTTGGCTTCAAACTCAAGATGCTCTTGCTTCTACTTTCAGAGAACTGACAGAGTAGAGGCAGGAAGATCACAAGGAAAGGTCATTTTCAGGTACAAAAAATAAGAGTTTGAGGCTGCCCGGGCTCTCTTCTGAGAGCTAACCTACAAATGTAATATCAAAATACAACTTACCTATAAATTCTAAATGTCCATCCATGAGTGGACAATCTTCCACTCTCCAAACACAAAACATCCCCACCCTCTAAAAATCAGGAAAACAAAACTTACCAAAATGACCTATAATTTTACTTTAGGTAGGATGGGAAGGGAATAGTTTAGTGGACTACTTGCTTGCCTAGCATAATTAAGAAGTCTTGAGTTCAACTGCAAGTACTACACACATAAAAATAAATGAATAAATGCAATTTACTACATATGAAAATCAGTTTACTTTATACTTGAAATACAAAGGCAGCAGGAGTTTGGTCTATATAGCAAGTTTAGAGCTATATAGTAAGACCCTGTCTCAAAATGAAACAACAAAAATATTTTTATGTGTGCAGTGAACATGAGTGTGGTTATATATAGGATAGCTTGCAGGAATTAGTATTCTCCTTTTACTATGTGGGTCTTGGGGATTAAATAAACTCAGGATGTCAGGTTTGGCTAAAAGCAAATTAGCCCAATAATCAAAATTGACCAATTTATTTCATGGAACAATACAACTCTCCTCCCTGAGTATTAAATATTCTTTATTGGATTTCTTTTAAATTAAAAATACTACTAGGTCTAGGTTGACTGTTCAGACAGTAAAATGCTTGCCCTGCAAACACAAAAACTTGAGTTTAATCCCCTGAGGTAAAATTTTAAAAGGCTGGGGCAGAGAGTGGTAGGAGTTTATAATCTCTGGGTCTTGCTTGGCTAACCATTGTAGTCTAATCCGGTGATGTCAGGCCAAATGAGACCTGGTATCAAGAAGATGTAAGGCATTCCTGAAGACACCTGGCATTGTCTGACACATTTCTTCATACCTTTAAAAAGGAACTAAAATATGCCCTCCCAGGGGGACTGTTAAAAGGTACCCATTATTGTCACATCTTGAATTATGTTCTCAATTATATAAAATAATCATTTCTTAAAACACATTTGTTGGGCAGTAGAAATGGCTCAGCAGTTAAGAGCACTGGCTGCTCTTCCAGAGTTCAATTCCCAGTAATCACATGGTAGCTCACAACCATCTGTAATGGGATCTGATGACCCCTTCTGGTATGTGTGAAGACAGCTACAGTGTATTCAAATACAATAAATAAATAAATAAATAAATAAATAAATAAATCTTTAATAATTGTTTTTACATCTGAATGTGTTGTTCATATTGTGATACCAGTACTTGGCAGGCTGAGAAAGGGAATTTCTAGATCAACTTTAGCTACAAGACAGTCTCTAAAACTAAAGCAACACAGAACAAATTAAAAGAACTAGAGATAGATGTCAACTAATTTGATGGTGATTTAACCACAAGTGGTAGTTTAAGACATAACCAAAAAGTAGAAACATGCAGTTAATAATATCATTCATTATATATTAAACTTTAATATCACGCTCATAAAAAAGCTAAAAAAGGGGGCTGGTGAGATGGCTCAGTGGGTAAGAGCACCTGACTGCTCTTCCGAAGGTCCAGAGTTCAAATCCCAGCAACCACATGGTGGCTCACAACCATCCACAACGAGATCTGGCGCTCTCTTCTGGAATGTCTGAAGACAGCTACAGTGTACTTACATATAATAAATGAATAAATCTTTAAAAAAAAAAAAAGCTAAAAAAAATAGCTACAAAACCTTGATCACTTTAATATTCTCCTTCTGAGCCATACAAAAGATGGCAAAGGCAAGAACTTTTTAGATTTTTCTGCTTTTGGGTAGGTGTGTGCTGTGAGGGCAGACATGTGTATGCCATATTATATGTATAAAAGTCAGCATATAACTCTCAAAAGTCAATTCTAAGAGGTGGAGAGATAGCTTAGCAGAAGACCTGAATTTGGCTCCCAGCTCTCACTATCTGTATCTCCAATTCCAGAGTATCCACAACACTGGCCTCTGTAGGCACCATACATGAATGCAGTGTACCTGTATACATGGGGACAAAATACTCATATACATAACATTAGAAGAGTCGACTATCTTCTGCCACATTGTGGACTCCAGGATCAAATTCAGGTCATCACACTAGTAACTCTACCCATTGTGCCATCCCATTGACACCCAAATGTCAGAAACAAAAAGTATGTTTTTGACAATGATAAATGTTGTTACTGGCTGATGGCATGAATAGTTCATTATCAATCTCAAGTCAACATCATTTATAAAGGCTGCAGAAGCTTTAGACTACAGATATGAGCCATCATATTTATTTATAAGATTAGGACTTCTCAAATGTTTTTCACCAGGCTCCTGCGTTTCAAACTCAGGGTCTCATACACGATAAGCAAATATCTACTGCAGATATCTACACTCCAAGCCCAAGGGGAAGACTTTTACACCAGTGTTAATATTCATGTTCAAGGATAGGGTTGACAATATTCTTTAAAAGTTTCATTTGGTGGGGCTGGAGATATGGCTTAGCCAGAGGATCGATTCCCAGCACCCACATGGTGGCTCACAACCATCAGTGACTTCAGTTTCAAGGAATGTCTGCCTCTGTGGGCATCAGGCACATATGTGGTGCACAGACATAAACACAAACTTTTTTTTATAAATAATTTCATTTGGAAGCTGGGATGTAGTTCACTGGTGGAGCACTTAATTTGTGAGGTCCTATGATCAATCCTTAGAACCATAAATATAATATTTAAAAAAATCTGTCACTCATGAAACCTTGCAGAAGGCTTTAATAAAAGTTACCAGCACAGGGCTAGAGATGACTTAATGAGTAAATCTGTTTGCTGTGAAAGCTTGAGAACAAGTCAAATGCACAGAATATTTATTTATTTATAAATGTAACCCCAACACTTCTACAGGACTCAGAGGAGATTCCAAAAGTTGGAAGGCCAGCTAGCTTTGAGTACAAAGCAGAGTGGGGTGGAGATAGAGGGTCCATACATGTGAGACTGCATTTGTAACACAAGAAGTTACATAGCAAGCCCCAGTTTCAAAACAAAACAGAAACATTGTGTTTTCCAATATGTCCCCCTGATTGACAAAATAAGCTGAGTACCTTAACTGGATTTGAGGGGCAGAGGGGGAATCATCCTTTGCATTTCATTACAGATAGTCTCTCTTTTTTTTTTTTTTTTTTTTTTTATGGTTTTTCTGAGACAGGGTTTCTCTGTGTAGCCCTGGCTGTCCTGGAACTCTGTAGACCAGGCTGGCCTCGAACTCAGAAATCCACCTGCCTCTGCCTCCCAAGTGCTGGGGTTAAAGACATGTGCCACCACTGCCCGGCTACAGATAGTCTTAAATACTTAAAAAAAAAACAAAAAACTATTAGTTAAAAGCCAAAGTCCCAAACCAACTAAATCCCTTTAAAGACACACATCTAAAAATTTCTCCATTGTAGTTCCTTTCTGTTCTTTACTTTTAGTTATAGCTTTCCACAGTTTTTTGTTATCAGAAGAACTGGGTGTGGTGTTGCATGCCTTTAATCCCAGTGTTGGGGAGGCAGCAGCAACAGGAGTCAATCTCTAAGACTGAGGCCAGCCTGATCTCCACAATGGAACCCAGTTTAAAAAATAAAAACAAAAAGGAATTTTCTATAGAACTAAGAGAACATATTCTGTTCAGATATACTAAGGACACCTAACAGACAATTATCTGATACCTGATCTTATTAACACAAGTACTAGATTTTTGTCATTTCTGAAGATTCCACTTTTCAGAGTTTGTTAGAAGCTAGTCTGCATCTATCTTAATTCTTAAAGATGCATGAGATACTAAAAACCATGAGACTGACCTGATAAGGGCTTCTATCATGTATCCTACATACTAATTTTTCCACATTAAAAAAGCAAATAAATACAGGCTTGTTTAGTGGCACATTACCTGCTGTTGTAGTACTTGGGAGACAGAAGCCGGAAAAAGCTGGAGGCCAGCCTGGGTTACAGTGCCAAGACCATGATCCAACATCCACACAAAAACCCCAAATAGTAAATGTTAATTTTCAAATTTCAAAAAATTACCAGGCAAGAAATCAACCCTAGTGTGTCAACCTTCAGAGACAAGATTTTTGTGTGCATTTTTTAAAAAAACACATTTCTTCAATAAATCAAAGTCGACATCAGTAATTCTGATTTCCTTTCCATGTAATGATGTAAGCATAATTGCTTCCTAATATTACCCTCCTCTTAAAAGTAGCTGTACAGATTTCCATTTTCAAATAAGACAAATTTCCCCCTCCAAAACTGAAGTTTTCAGAGTCCAATTTTATGTAGGCTACCAACAAGCCCTGACTGAGCCTTTTGTTCATAACTGAATATTGAGTGAAACCACTCAACTCCATCAATTAAAATATCATGCTTAAAAACCACCATTATTAATGTTTACCAAACACAATCTGACTGTTAAGAGAATACATTCCTAATGGAAGTGCAACCTTTCCATTTTTGGACTACTTATTAAGGACCATACTGGTAGCATTGTCATTATAAAATTAAGACTTAAATTCTCAGGCTGGGAATGGTAGTGAATATCTTTAACTTCAGTGCTCAGGAGGTAGCAGCAGGTGGGTCTCGTGAGTTCGAAGCCAGCCTGGTCTACATATCGAGTTCTAGAGAAAACTTGTCTCAAAAAAAAAAAAAAAAAAAAGGAAAAAAAAATACTCTCTTCTATTATGTGAACCATGATACTTCTACAATTGTGTAAAATATATTATCACTGCATTCCTGCTTTTAAATTTTCACTTACCACCTTGTACTATTACTTAGTTTAAAAGCATCAGGTAAAAAAGTTAAAACTTTCAGATTAGTTCATGTTTAAAATGCTATTTAGCCGGGCGTGGTGGCGCACGCCTTTAATCCCAGCACTTGGGAGGCAGAGGCAGGCGGATTTCTGAGTTCGAGGCCAGCCTGGTCTACAAAGTGAGTTCCAGGACAGCCAAGGCTATACAGAAAAACCCTGTCTCGAAAAACCAAAAAAAAAAAAAAAATAAAAAATAAAATGCTATTTAAAAGCTGTATATAAATGATGAAGGGAAAGCAACCTCTATGGGTAGGAAGTATGAACTAAAAATTTAGAAGAACTTCACTGCAAAACCTGTTGGGTAAAAGCTATCCTTTTAAGATTATATAACCAACCAGATTAATCTTCTCTAGTACTTCGGAGACATGAGTTTGTAAAAACATTTAAGTACAAAGGCAACGTTGGGGTTTTTTGCAGTAATATACTCCTCCCTTCTAGATTCCTAAAATACTAATGTTCAAAAGTTATGAAGATAACTGGGCTGGGTGTGGTGGCACAAGGCTGTAGGTAATTCAGCTCTAGGGAAGTTGAGACAGGAGGTGCCTCTCAAAAACAGCCTCCAGCAGTCTCAAAAAAGAAATCTACATAATTCGTAGTGAGACTTAACTGCTATTTCAATAATATTTTGTGGTAGTCTTGATGTTACCGAGACTGGCCCCGAAGTCACAGTAATTCTCTTGCCCTGTTCTCTTGAGTGACGCTATTACAGGTATGCGTCACTACGCCCAACAATTAGGGAGCTTTTAAGGAGCTTTTCAACACCTATGGAAAACCGCCCGCATAGTCAAGTCTAAATTTACCTGGGCGAAACACGTTAGACCGACTGACAAGTTAGCCCATTTAAATATGCAGCACACAGCATCAACACAAAAGTCCCATCAACACTTCCTATGAAATCAGCCACACGAAATTTCAGAGCTATAGAAAGACTAGAAATTTCAGAACCACATCTAGACGTTCTAGAAACATCTACATGAATAATTGCAACCTATCCAATATAGAAATTTTCCACAGAAGGGGCTATTCCACAAGACAAGAGTCACAGAACAGGAAACGCGCCTTAAGGGACAAACACCCACGGTAAAGGAAAAACACAAAAGCATGGCACAGCACTAACAGAGAAAATAAAGATTGAAGGGCTACACGTACATGGCCCTCCAAACCCTTTGTTTGAAAACCGGAAGGTCCCACAACACACGATCCTGTCCAGAGGAGTCTGGACTATTTTGATAGAGAAAAGAAATGCGTGGTAACTGATTCAATAAACAAATATCCTCGCATACCAAGTGCTTTCCCAAAGACGCAATTCAAAAAATCCAAGCGTTAACGTTTCCTTTTCCGCCATTTTTACGCAACTGCGGGGGGAGTGGGGGTGGGGAGGGATTGTTCCAGATGTCTGGCGAAAATCGCGCGCGGGCGAGGGACGCGGGAGTCTTGGGAAGGGGGCAACACGGGGCGATGGGTGAGGACTGGCGAGGCGATTGACGCCGGAGAAAGAAACGTTGGTCAGAACACACAAGCTTCTCACATCCTACGAAATCCTCCATTTTAGGTCCGTTTTCCGAGGAAAACCAGCAAAGGCGCTAGACGGGAGCCGCGCTCCTACGGTCTGTCCCTTCGCTTTAACCACCCTCCTCGAATGGCAGGCCCCAGCGGACGCGCGGTCTGTCCCTCAGGCTTCCAACGCTCCTCCCTCCTCCTCAGCGCCGCGGCCCGCGTGTAACGGGCTCGTCCCGCCCCCGCCCACTGCGAGTCTCGGGCGCAGGACGCTCGGCGGACAAGCACACCTCCGGACCCCCGAACTCTCTCGCGGCACCCGGGCCGCCGCCTGCCTGTGGACCTTCCACCGCGGCCGCTCACCTCCGCCGCCCGAGGAGGCAGGCTGCGCCGCCACTGCACTCCTAACATGGCGGCCGCCGCTCGGGCGCCTCACATACGCAGCGCCCGAGGAGGCAGAGCGGACGAGCCCGAGAGCGCGACAGCAGCGTGCCAGCTCCCTACAGCCTCCGCCAAGGCGGCAGTCCCGCTCTGAACAGACGCAGGGAGTCCCCCGGCCACCCGCCCGGACTCTTACCCGCTTCACGCCTACCTGAGGGGAAGGGAGAGGGAAAAGGAGAGATACCTCTCTCAGCGAGCGGGACGCGGAGGCTCCCACAATCCCCCGCAGCAACGGCGCTGGCAGGAGGTGGCGATAGAACCAGAGATGAATCTCGCGAGAGCGCCCGTTCCCACCCCCGCCCCAGTTCTAGTTCGGCACGCGCCAAGCCCCTCCCCCTGCGCGGGGTTGGCACCTGACAGAAGCGGCGGGCCGGCGTTGTTCTCCCAGGCCCAGGAAGGATCCTTCTTCCGGGGAAGGCGGGAAAACGGCACCGACCGGTTCCAGTACCTCTAAAGGATGCTTTGCATCTCAACATCTACACAAGGCTGCAAATTATGAGTTAGCAGCGCTAGGCGGAACTCTATAGACTCTCCGATTTATCGGGCGAGGAATGGGGAGATTATTATTGATTATTGACGCCAGAGAAAGAAACGTGCCAGAAGTAACTAAAGTTTTAGTTGTTTGTTCTCGCGCCTAACTGCTAAGGGCTCGCTCGTCACCGTGTCTGAGCGCTGAGATGCTGGTCCCAGATTTTATGAAGTTCACGATTCTTACGTTTTGAGATAAAATATAGCCCAGCAGGCTGCAAACACCCTCCAAGAACTTAGAATTTGGAAGGCAGAGAATCTTCCTATATACATTAGCTATGGACAGCTTTCTTTGGGGGTGGCAATGCTACTTACACATCACCAGACAGGTGAAAAAGATGGACGGCTCAGCCTCCCAATTAGCACTTTACCCCAATTTATGATTTTTGTCAGTGCCTCAGAGAAAAGTCAACTGTTACAAACTTTTTGTCCGTGTGGAGCTTACACTACACGCAGGTAAATCAAACAGAAATGTATAGCCGTGCAGTGGTGATGCAAGCCTTTGATCCCAGCACTTGGGAGGCAGAGGCAGGCGGATTTCTGAAGAGGCCAGCCTGGTCTAGAGTGAGCTCCAGGACAACCAGGGCTACATATAGAAACCCTGTCTCGGAAAAACCAAAAAAAAAAAAAAAAAAAAAAAGAGAGAGAGAGAGCAATGATAAGGGTAAAACTAGTGGTTTTATAGGTAGACCTCACAAAATTGCATTCAAGACTGTTCCAAGTGCAAGGAAGATAAGTAAAACAAGTGACACCCAAGATGAATTAGATATAGTGATTAACATTAAAAAAAGTCCAGAAAACACAAAGCATGCAGAACCATATTTACATCCTCGAAAAAAAACCCATTTCTGCTTCCACTGTGAATAGAGCAAGAGCAAAGAAAAGAGATAAGAGAACTCTAGGACCATTTTGTTAAGGTACATTACAAGAAATTGGGGCATGTGCCTGAATTTTTCTGCTCAGGAGACTGAAGGAGAAACTAGGAAACAAGTTGTTGCCACACGGCATAGCATTCAACAAAAACAAAATTAGTGAGCACAAGTGAAGGAATACTTAGAAAGTCACAATGATTAGCAAGAACAAGACTGAAAATTTAGCAACTTGATTATAATAGATGATGAATATACTGAAGAGAAACAGGGCCCATTCCATGAGGACTGCGTAGCAACAGAAATCAGAGTTGAAGCTTTTTTTACTCTGAAGGCAGCTACTACATACAATTAGCAGGAAAAAAAAAAATTTTTTTTAAGGTTTTTCCAGACAGGGTTTCTCTGTGTAGCCCTGGCTGTCCTGGAACTCACTCTGTAGAACCAGGCTGGCCTCGAACTCAGAAATCCGCCTGCCTCTGCCTCCCAAGTGCTGGGATTAAAGGCGTGCACCACCACGCCCAGCTTGATTTTATTTATTTTATGTATATGAGTACACTGTAGCTGTCTTCAGACACACCAGAAGAGGGCATCAGATCCCATTACAGATGTTGTGAGCCACCATGTGGTTGCTGGGATTTGAACTCAGGACCTTTGGATGAACAGTCAGTGCTCTTTGCTCTCCAGGCGACAGGGAGAATCTTAAGGAGAGGTTGGAAAAAGGAAACAATCTACAATAGAAGTTACTCATAGAAATCTCTTTTAAAGACATCATTATAATAGAGCTGAAAGTTAAAGTTTTGTTGGAGGACAAGGGTGTTAATCAAATAATTTTAGTTTTTCTGACAATTATATGTGGAGTGAGTTAAATTCTGTGTTAGAGGACAGGAATAAAGAGAGCTTTAACCAAGATCACAGGGTTTCAAGTGATAACAAGTCTCGATGGTCATGAAATATCAAGATCTCCCTATCAAATTTCAAGTCACAATACACTTTACTAAATGTTTCCAGAACTCTAATAGCATCTTGTGATTTTAAGGAAGTCAGACATTTTAAATTATTTATTAGAGATCTGCAGTGAAGTGGAAGACAAATTACAGGTCCTAGGAGACTTATCACAAAGATTTGAAAGATTGTATTCAAAAAGTACATTGTGGTAGTTTGGGGATGCAAAGTTGGGAAGACCATCCTCTGATAGGGTAGACATTTGGCCATAAGGAGGGCCAGGTTATGAGCTGGGACAAACCAAGATCCCTTTATTTGGGCTTTGGTGGTGTGGCCTCCACCAGGAATGGTAAGAATGAAACCCTCAAAGCAGGAGAAGCTGCTAAGGCTTTTTTAAAAGGTCTAGGTGACCAGCCTGGTACAGGTAGATGATGGGATTTTCCAATGCCAAGCTTTAAAAAAGAGAGAGAAAGGCTCAGGCCCTGACCTAGTAATAAGGGTTTCCAACCAGGAAAAACATGCATGTATGTAGGACAAATGCATTTGGGTGGCTCATGCCTGCAACCTCAATTGAGGCAAGTGTGAGAGCAGGCTGGGTTAACCCACAAGACCCCTGCCTTACAGCACATTATCAATATGTTTTTGGGCACTGCAGATTAAACACAGGGACTTAATACGTTACAAGGAAGGAGAGTGTATTTCATTTTCCCAGTGCAGGGAATTGAACCCAGCACCTCATAAAACAAGCGCCCTATGACTGAATCAAGTCTCCAACTCAATCATTGCTGTCAGATTTTACAAAAGTTCGAGATGTAGCACAGCTGGTAAGTTACTTGAAGCCTTGTGTTGAGCTTCAGTCCTCAACATAATTTGAGCAGTGTCTGTAGGCCTGTAAGGCTGGAGGTTCAAGGGTACTACACACCAAGACAGAGACCATGTCACAAGTCACAATAATTTAACATTTATCTTTAATCTACCATGAATTTAGCCACAAATAGCATTGGTCTTCCCTCCCACGGAGTTAGGAGCCTAGAAGCTTCATCCAGTGCCTTAAAGTGGTCCTGGGCTCAATATCCAACAATGGGGAAAATACTTGTATGTCTAAAATTAGGCAGTTTAAACTGGATGCAGAGGCTTACCGTGCCTCTAACTGCAGTACTTGGATTCATGGCAAGAGCCTTACTCAAAAACACAAAACAGCAACTTAGGTGGTGGGAGAGATGGTTTGGCTTATGGTGCTTTTGTAGTTCACCAAAGTTCACCTTGAAGAGGTGGTTCACAAATGCTCCCGGGAACGCCTTCCAGTTTTGCATTCATGCACCCATAGGAAATTTCTATCATTAATATAACCTTGAAAGCATCCATTACCTTTAAGTGATTAAAGAGCATAAGGTATACACTTCTATGGCTAAGCAAGTACATGGCACCATGTTCAATGTCCAGCAACTCTCCACAAAGATTAACTTCACCTATAGGATCTTCCTTATGAATCTAAAATGCTAGCCAACAGGCCTTTAAGAGCAGTCAGGTTGATAGAGCCACTCAAAACACAAGAATGTGAGTAGATTTCTGGTCATTGTGCCTTCACCTCCACATACTGGGAAAACTGCCCAGACAGAAACCTTTTAATGAGGTCTTACTGTGTATCCTTGGCAGCTAATGGAGAGATCCTAGCCCAGAAACCTTTCCCTGAGAAAGAACTGAGAGAGATGTTATGTCTATACAATGAATTGCTAATATTTGCTTGATTTCCTTGTCAGGATAACTTGAAAAGTAAACTTTTCAACTAATTGAAAAACATGATTTAGCAAATCGATTTATTGTAGGCATTCCTTCAGTAGTTAAAGGATGCTGCTAAATAAAAACCTTAAGTATTAGTTCATTAGCTCAGTGAAATTGTTCTCCTTAGAGTTCTCCATAGCTCCATTTATGGGAGCTATTCACAAGTCTCAAGAGTCATTCCCACTCTTCTCAAGTCCTTAATTAGTTGCTCTTACCTGTCCTTTCCCTCTGGGTAAATTCCTAGGGGCTAGAGAGGCTTTTTTTGTGTCCCATTGGGATCTCTAGAATTTATCCCTCTGGGCTTTGTTTTTCTAATCGTAATTTGAGACCTGGCCCAACATTTCAAGAAAAATGTCACTCACTTGTTTAAACCTAATGTCAGAGTAATGAAAGGCTGTTTTCAACGGCAGCACTAGTTGCCTCATTCTTCACATGTCCCTTCTAACTTACATAGTTGTGGGACAAACTTATCCAGAGCGATTTGCCAACACTTGTTGCCCTTGTTCAGTACTGACCACCTTTTATCTCCAGTTCTAGGGTGACCTCATGGGTGCCAGGAACAAAGAGGACATAGATAAATGTAGCAAAGAGCCCCTATGCATAAAACAAATATAAATTTCAAAGCTTTTTATTCATGTGAATCGGTGTTTTGCCTATGCACCACAGAAGCCATTAGATTCCCTCCGTCTGAACCTAAAGATGGTTGTGAGCCACCTAGGTCCTCTGGAAGAGCAGCCAGGCCTTCTAACTGATGAACTGTCTCTCCAACTTCCCCCCACAAAACAAAACATTGTAGACGGGCAGTGGTGGCCTTTAGTCCCAGCACTGGCAGAGCGAGGTGGATTTCTGCGTTCGAGGACAGCCAGGGCTACACAGAGAAACCCTGTCTCGAAAAAACAAAAAACAAAACAAAAAGTTGTTTTGAATGCTTTAATAATTCAACTTCAATTTACCAAGACCTAAAGGACAACTGGGGTAAGTACTGACTAATTAACTCGACTTATCAATTAGTAAATCCCATTAAATTACTTTAATTGTATTATCTATGGCATTGAAACCCCCTACGCCAATGAATCCATGCATTATTATCTCTTTCCAGATCACAGGAAACTATGCTGTGGTATCCCGACCTGTGGCCAGGAAGGCAACCTGAACAGTCCAAGACCCAAATTTCTATAGGCAGCTTAAGGGGTAAAGCTGCCTCTTGGGAAGCCTGACAAGTTAGTTGGATTCCCAGAACTTGCACAGCAGAACAAGAATGAACTGTGTTGCCCTCTGATGCCCACTTGTGTGTAGCATATGCATTCCCACACCCAAAGTAGATACAAAATTAAAATTGCTGCAGGAAGGGCACAGTGGTACTTGAAGGTAACTAGAACGCTTTCAAGACAGCAAGGTTACTGTTCTGTATTAAGTTTAAGGTCAGTATTGTATACACAAAACTGTCTCCAGAACTGATCACTAGAAGTGGCATTATCGTATGACTCATGAGACCAAAGCTACAGCATCTGCCAGAGGTCCTCACCTATTATCCCAGCACTTCAGGGATGAAAGCAGTTTGAGTATGAGGCCAACCAAACATATGAGGACCTATCTCAAGAGTGTTGGATCTAGACAGATAGATGGCTCAGTGGTTAACCATGCTGGTCCTCTAGAGGGCCAAGTTCTCAGCACCCATTCCAGGGGATGAAAAATCCTCTTCTGCCCTCCAGGGGTATACACATGTATCACATATACATGTTTAAATTTTGCTTTAAGCTTGTTCCACTATGATGGAAACCATATAAACCCCGGGATAAGAAATAAGGATGATTCTGGGGGCTGGTGAGATGGCTTAGTGGGTAAGAACACTGACTGCTCTTCTGAAGGTCCTGAATCCAAATCCCAGCAGTCACACAGTGTCTCACAACACCCATAACGAGATCTTATGCCCTCTTCTGGTCCATCTGAAAACAGCTACAGTGTACTTATTTATAATAAATCTTTGGACCAGAGTAAGCAGGGACTGAGCCAGCAGAGGTCCTAAATTCAATTCCCAACAACCACATGAAGGCTCACCACCATCTGTACAGCTACAGTGTGTACTCATAAACATAAAATAAATAAATCTTTTTTTTAAAAAAGGATGATTGTTTCTTCTGGATAATTTAGTCACCTTATTCCTCCACAATACAGAATACCTATAAAAGCTTGGCGAGTGGTTCATGGATCTAGCACTTGGAGGACTATGTGTGACGACGGTACATTTTAATACTGTGTGACTAATGCTGTTCATGCCTCAAGACCTAAACTTCAGAAGTCAGAAATGTTACTAGTCCTAGTCTGCTATCTCTTTGTCAATGTCCTTTGGGAAATTCTCAAACTTTCAAATACTTGGGAATGTTGACTCTGAAAATGCCAATGAAATTCCAATGTCAGTGTTCATCAGTTATGTTTTATTGGAATATAACCATGTTCTTTTATTTGATGATACATTCATTACTTTTCAGACAAAAGCAACATAGTTGCAAAACCAAAGACAGTATTAACATTTACTATCTGGGCCATTATAGGAACCTTTATATAAAACTTTGCTTTTAAAAAGCAATATCCTAAACTTCCTGGAACATTCTAAGCTGTCCTAAGATGGCTACCATCCAAATAGATGTCTGAAATCCCTTTTTAATTAGCAAGTAGCCGGCCACATGTAGTCCACAGACACCATCTAGTCCCTCTAAAAATTATAGCTGGAGATGCAGGTCAGTGGCCATGGGTGAGCTCCTTCACTGCCTCATCTGCCAAAGCGTAGCTGGACGTTACAAGCATTCTCTGGAATTACATCACAGTTCTGCAATCCTCTAAAGCAAACTCAACTTTCCCCATCTGAACTGAAGTACCTCTACATTACAGAGACCATATACATTACTCAAAACACAGTGTTGTCAGAAACCTGAAGTCCTGATGAACGCGATCTCATTCAGATCTAGAATGTAAGGAGGAAAGGGTGACATGCTGTCAGTTCTAGTACATGTAAAACAAGTGTCCTGTACATGCACAGCCAAGTCCCATTGTCTTTTTAACAGGGAAATTGTTTGCACCCAGACCAGGACCAACTCCACAAGGAGTCACTCCACTCTCAGGGGTGCAATACTGCCTGAAAGTACTCAGCACCAGACACCAAAACAGTGCTGGGAGCCAACCCTTAGTAAGGCAGTGTTTACTCTTCCAACAGTGTAACACGATCTCGGGCACCACACAGCCTGGATAGCTGACAACTGCTGGACTGGTCTGAAAAAAAATCTCCCCCTTTCCCATTTCATGTATCCCAGGACCACCCCAGGGAGCAGACACTGAAGCACTTTCTCTGCTTTTTAGCTTTATCCAGCAGTGTCTGCATTTGGCAGGGACTAGGCTTAGACTCCTAGCAGTGAACAGAAACAACACACATAATATTCCTATAAATTATTCCTCGGTTGGAATAGCAGACAAAAATATTTTATGCTACTTTCAAACAAAAATACTAAAATTCTACAGTAACTGCCACAAGTGAACTTGTTTCCTGATGCATACCAAGTAGTCAACAGGCCTGGCAGTCAATGCTAGAACAGAGATGCTTACCTAGAACCACAGTGCACCCTGTTGTGGATCATTCCTTCTTTTAGCCTGGTGAAGACCACCCTATTTTCAAGTCATCCAAAAAAAAAAAAAAAAAAAGGAAACAAGGTTTAGCAACCCACGGTACCTCAACAATGCACTATACACTTAAATAACCAGCTCAGCCCTTCCCTGGGTCCCACACATTTGAAAACAGAGAAATGACTCTTGACCCAAACTCTCTCCACACACAATATAATTTTGCCTTCAAGTTACCACCCTCTGATCACCAGTCTTAAGACTATTCACCATTAACACTTGCCCAAATCCCACACAAAGCACTCCAAGGCTCAACGGAGTCCTTGTAGGAGGTAGATTAATAGGAAACTCTGGTGTCTTGCTGCCCACATCTTCCCTGAGAGATGGATCAGGAAGAGCAAAGATAGGGGACAGTTTTATTTTGGGTACAGGACAGCAGCAGCTGGGTAACTGATCTGAGTTTAGAAATAAGATTTAGTTAGTGAATTTATTCTAAGTTGCTACAAGTGGGATCAGAGTCAAGGGAGGATTAAGAATTTGATGGGGGGTTGGAGAGATAGATGGCTCAGAGGTTAAGAGCACTGACTGCTCTTCCAGAGGTCCTGAGTTCAATTCCCAGCAACCACATGGTGGCTCGCAACCATCTGTAATGGGATCCAATGCCCTCTCCTGGTGTGTCTGAAGACAGCAACAATGTACTCACATACAGAAAATAAATAAGTATAATACATACATAATTTTTTTGGCTTTTTTTTTTTTTTGGGTTTTTCAAGACAGGGTTTCTCTGTATAGCCCTGGCTGTCCTGGAACTCACTTTGTAGACCAGGCTGGCCTCGAACTCAGAAATCCGCCTGCCTCTGCCTCCCGAGTGCTGGGATTAAAGGTGTTCGCCACCACGCCCGGCTTTTTTTGGCTTTTTGAGACAGGGTTTCTCTGTATCGCCCTGGCTGAATTTTTTTTTTAAAAGAATTTGATGGACAGAAAGGCAAGAGTAGCTACCTGGAAAGTTATATTAACTCTAGTGCAACAGGACCGCAAAGGTATGGCAGGCTCAGTGACCTATTAGAGGGTATTTTCAGGGTTAAGCTGGTGCCATTAAGGAACAGTAGTAATTATGGGCCTCAAAGAGCAGGTAGATAGAGTGGTAGAACTAGGAGTGGGTAATATGGGATAGTAACTTTCCTGTAAGAACTTGACTGGTTAGGGGGGTGGGGGCGTTAGGTAGCCTAGGTATTACACTGAGGAGAAAAAGGGATATTGACGTATATGGGAGGGCAATGATGAAGCTAAGGTGAGCAATGTAGAGGCTACTGATGGAAATGACAGCAATTGCTCAACCTGGGGTGCTTTGTGGGCCTGGCAAGCGCTTTCTCCCAAAAAAACTCAGGGGGTCGGATAAGAGACTTCTGGAACTGGTTAAGGAAGCCTGTGCATAGCTCAGCTACAACTATCCCTGAGCTACTCAAGTGCAGGGGTGTCCTGTTGGGTCGCCGAGGTAGGTGTAAGTAAGGCAGCCCGATCAGGACCCATGTCCACAGGGAAAACGGAAGGACACAGGTGGGGGCTGCCACCAACCCTTCAGGGAGGTATATTAAGGCTATGTCTTCCTGTGGAAACCAGGATGTTTTCACAAAAGTTAATTATGTTGGCTCTATTAGATAAACACCAGATTCATTGAGTGATCACTACTTGCCTAAAATTGAGGCATTTCTTAGAAAATCAGCATGAATAACAAAAAAGGGGGAGCCTAACTGCTCATTGTACTGTTTGACCTAAGCAAGTTCCCAGAACCCCATGGTCAACTAATATGCATAAATTTATTGATGAGCTAGGGAGCAGAATAGTAATAGTTTTTTTGAGATTGGGCATCTAGGTTGCCTGGACAATCTGAAGGGGCCCTGCATACTACAACACCAGCCTCAATATTCCCAACAGGAAGCTCACTAAAGGGGATCATGATTTAGCTTTTATTATTGTAGAGAGAGGAAACATTCTATTTTTAGTGAACGTGCAGTCTAGTAACTCCCTCCACTGCCTCAGGCCCACTCCCGACCATTTACAGGCACTAAATCTTGACTTTTTTTTCCTATTTATTTCCCTCAGTGGTTTTTACTCAGTTCCATTTCCAAGTTGTGATTTAAGTAACCTCCACGTCGGAAGATCTGGACTTTAGGTCTCTTCCTGCAGAGCTTGCGCTTCTCTTCCTGGGTAAGAGACTATGCTGACATCCTGGTATAGTTAACAACAGAGATGGCATGAACCAGGCCCAGAATGCCAACCAGCTATTGGCTGCTGTTCTCCCAGCAGTGTAACACTTGCCTAGGTACAAGGAAACCTAGGTAGCTGCCTACAGCTGGGGCAAACGGGAACTAGTCGAACTGTACTTACCAGGGCAGACATCGTCTCAGACTGGCAGCTGGGCACTATGAAATCAAAACATCCCAGATTAAAGTCAGCCTGTCGACACCTGTGTAATTAAAAAAAAAAAACCATCTCCAGCCCTCAAACCCCCTTCACTTTGTTGCGCTGAGTCAAAGAAACAAGAGTAGAGAAACAGTGTGACTTTGGGAGCTCTACCCGCAAGTAACCGCTCCACTAGCCAAGTCCACTCCCTGGAGTTCTCATTTGTAGAACCGCATTAGCCATTACCCCTGTACATCAGGTAGACTCTGGTGGCTGATCCCTGTAATCTTAACTTGTAGGAAGCTAAAACAGTAAGACTGCCTCCAGAACCTGCCATCCTGCACTTAGAGAACCACTCTTAAAAATGACACCTTAATGTAATTGAGGAAAATATGTAATAAAAATATTAAAAATCAAAAAAAAAAAAAGAAAAAACTCCCTTATAAAGCCAAAAAAAAAATGACACCTTAGTAAAGATGGGGGTTGGGGGTGGGGGCGGACTAAATCTAGACAGCAGGCTTAAATGCGGGACATTTTTAAAGACAATAAAAGTTAACACTTCGAATAGTAATTGAATGTAAATGTAGTGTAAGGGAGCTAGTGCTTTAGATTTGCATATCATTTTAACATATCTAAGGGCAAGTTATCCAAGTCCAAACTTCACCTCTAACCAATTCTAATAAATTTAAACAGGAGAACGAATACAGGACCCATGGTTTAGGTCTAAAAGCCCCTTCAGGGCGTGGGCTGAAGCAGATCTGGTTCTCCCCGGACACGGGTTCCAATGAAACCTTTCTCGGTCCTTGTCTGGGGCTCCGGAAACGCTTAAATGAGCCAGATTCCAGGTGACTTCCTAGCTGGATAGGGACTGCACTTCACTGGCGGTGACTCTTCGGGCTATTCCCTTTAAGATGACCTCCAAGACCGGAGGTAATAAAAAAAAACCAAACCCCAATTCCTTTTCCTGCCCAGCCAGAAACCTTCTCGCCCCCGCTTCTCGCCTGGGCTCGTAAAACCTCCAGACCCCTTGCTCCTTGGGACCTCACTCACCGGCACGTGCTCGGAGCTCCGCAGGACACAGCAGCCTCGGCAGAGGCCGCGGAGGAAAGGGCAGCCGAGAGCCGGTGGGAGCCCCGCCCTGGGGCGGTTGCAGGGCGGAGCGATGAGTCCCGCCCAAGAGAGGCGGGACTAGAAACTAAACCAGGCTGACCTGGGAGGACAGCGACATCCCTATTAGAACAGACCTGGGTTTGAGAATTGGCTAGTTTCTTCACAAAGGCTACATTCCCTGCGCTCCCATCGGGTTCCTTAAGTATATGAGTCCTGGGTTTGCAGCTGCTAAACTTAAAGCCCCTTGTGTCCGAATGGGAGCCAGACCGACTGCCTACCTAGTGCTAGCGGTCGCGGTTTCTGCAGATCTAGCCCATGATTTTGCACCTCCACGGGCAGATCTTTCTGGCTTTCATCATCTGCGTTGTTAGTTGGTTAATGGAACTCCCACACACGCAGGTCGCTTGGTCATGTGCTCTGGGTCTTTTCTGGATGTTAGTTAGATTAGGCCGGTCAACCCTGAGGACCACAGCCCTGATTTTCATTGAAAATCCTTAACTGAGTGGCAGCAGCTAAGACTGGCTTTCTCTGGCAGATTTGGGCTGCTTCAGTGACACAGCCAGCTAAAGAAGGCCATATCCTGGATCTAAGTATACACTTCTCTGTTACCAGGATTTCTTTTGAACACTAGCGTTGTTGCCTTTGCCCTGTAGTGATTATGCTTCTGTTTTGTTGAACAATTGTCCTGTTGTCCTGTTGATGCTGCCCAGGGCCCATAGGAGCAAGGCCCACCAATCGTAATTCCTGGATCTATTTTGTAACTCCTTCAGATATTGCTTTCTGACTCGCAGCTGAGGCTGTTGATTATGACACCAGTCAATAATGGTCAAGCAAGCCTCCTGGAATCAGCCACTGTCCTTGGCATCTGCCAACATGATTTATTATCTATTTCCTCAGTTCCTTCATAGTGAAAGGGGGTGGAGGGGTTCCTGTGCATCACAACCCTAGCATACCCCTTTGAAAACACTTGGTACTCCAAATTGATTCCGACAAGACCCTAGGCTATGGAGCCAAAAAACTACCCGAGAAGTAGCAATCCCAGTCCTTGTCCCCAGGTTTGATGGCCTTGGATACTGCCCCTGGCTAGGGAAAGGCTTACATAAATACAGTAATTTAAAAGGTCACATGGTCAGTGCTGGGCTGGAAGGCAGGGGCTGTGTCATAATCAATCCAGCTGTCAGCATATTCATAAAATGAGACCTGTTCAACCTGACAGATTGGCTGGGTAATTGTCCTGCAGAGCTCTGCTAAAAGAGGAAGTGCATGACCACCTCATACAGTTTGCTATCTTCTCTTCCAAACCCACAAGGTAAAGAAGTCAGGACTACCTGCAGAGTTCATAAGAGGGAAAGATGCAGGTAGAGTGTGCAAGCACATGCGTATGAGTGACTTCAGAGAAGAGGCGGGAAGGAGTTGAACATAGGGAGATGTGAAGGTCTTTGGGGAGAAAGAGACCAATCACCTGTTGCCGATTGTATTCACAGATTGAATTCACATTTTAGTCTAGGTCGAAGTAGAAGGCAAGAATTGTGGAAAAGAAAGTACAGTCATTGTAAGTATGGCTGGGTGGTGAGCCCTGGTCTAATGTCATAGTAGAAAGGTAGTCAACTTCTTTTTAGGGCCATTTAGTGTCCTAAGGAAGAGAAGAATCTGGATCATGATTTATTTTCATAGTAAAAAAAAAAAAATCCTTCATAGTCTGCCTTTTAAAAAGCACATCTAGGGCTGGAGAGATGGCTCAGTGGTTAAGAGCACCAACTGCTCTTCCGGAGGTCCTGAATTCAAATCCCAGCAACCACATGGTGGCTCACAGCCATCCATAATGAGATCTGATGCCCTCTTCTGGAGTGTCTGAAGACAACTACAATGTACTTACATATAATAAATAAATAAATCTTCATAAATAAATAAATAAATAGTGCATCTAGCTGACTGGTGGTGGCACACTTCTTTAATCCCAGCACGCAAGAGTAGTTGCAGAGCTAGTTCTAGGACAGACAGGGCTACACAGAAAAACCCTGACTCGAAAAATAAAATAAAATCAAACAAAATACATCCTTTTAAGTCATGGAAATGATTGATTTATGTACATATAGGGTTTTTGTTGTTGTTGTTGTTGTTGATATTTGTATTACCAATGTTTTCCTATATTTTTGTTTCTTATACCTTCAGAGTCAAGACTGTAGGGATAATAATAATATAAAGAAGAAACACATCTCTTTTCCACAGTGATGAGAATTAAATCCCAGATCTTTGAGACCTTGCTATGTAGCTCAGCTGGGCCATGAACTCATATTATGTAACTCAAGAAGGAACGTTTCAAGACCAACAATGTGGGTGGGTGGGAAGCGAAGGATGATGTGCAGCCTGGAGGGACCAGTCCCTGAGCTTCTTGCTTCTTCTATGTCTTCCCCCTTCTCTTCTCTCTTCCCACTCGTCCTTGTTTCTTCCTTGGTCCCCTTTGCCTTTCAAACTACTCTTCCCCTCTTCTACCTCAACAGAGACCATCAGTAGAAGAATACTAAATAATTTGTTCAGTTAACCATTCAACAGATACAGATAAAGTCAGGGAGACAGAGGTTCCTGTGTGCCCAATGCTTACAGTCCAGTGGGGAAGATCATTCATTACACATCTAGCTTTTAGCAGCTGGCAGGGCGGGGTGAGTTTTAGAGATGGGTGATTCTCTCTCACTGACCTAAGTGCTTACAGGAGGCTCTTTTTTTCATCTCTGTAACACACTAGCTGCTCAATAAATAATAGCTACCCAAGTTAGATAGGGGTTCTGTGTTGCCTTCATTATTTCTCAAACACATAGTTAGACTGGCAAGAATGCAGAGAGGTTAAAATCCCCTTATGCTTCTAGTAGCTATGTAAAATGGTATGGCTGCGTTGGGGAGTAGTCTAGTAGGCAAAGTCGGTGACACCTGTGTTCACAATATTCACCTTGATATGATAAAGATCCACTGGTCTCTTCCTCATGTGTGCTGGGATTAAAGTGCACTGGGAATGGGACTCAGGTCCTCTAGAAGAGCAGGAAGGGTTCCTAACTGTTCAGCATTTCTCCAGCCCTCTTCCTTCCTTCCTTCCTTCCTTCCTTCCTTCCTTCCTTCCTTCCTTCCTTCCTTCTTTTGTTTTTGTTTTTCAAGACAAGGTTTCTTTGTGTAGCCTTGGCTGTTCTCTAATTCCCTACATAGACCAGGCTGGCCTTGAACCCAGAGATCTGCATGCCTCTGCCTCCCATGTGCTGGGATTAAAGGCGTGTCCCACTACTTACTTTCTCTTTCTTTCTTTCTTTCTTTCTTTCTTTCTTTCTTTCTTTCTTTCTTTCCACAGTGTCTCAATATATATCTTAGTCTAACCTCAAATTTACTATGTAGCTCAAGATAGCCTTGAACTCTTGGTGATCATCCTAAAATAGCTTCTGGAATTATGGGTGTGTACCACTGTGGATGACTGGACTGTATATTTAAATGAGTGGGTAATCTGGTATATGAACCATATCTCAATAAAGATGTTAAAGTAACAATGGAAAGAATACTGAGGACCTGGAGAGGTGGCCCAGAAGTTAAGAGCAGTGGCTGCTCTTCCAGAAGACCCTGGTTTCATTCTCAGCACCCCACATGGCAGCTCAACTACAATCTGAAGGGATTCCCTGCCCTTTTCTAGCCTCTGAGGTCACAAGGATGTGAGTCATAAGACACAAAGTCAAAAAACTCGTACATGTAAAAATAAATTTGGGGAAAAAAAAAAGAATCCTTGGGGATTGGAAAATCTGCAGTGCTTAGAATTATGGGCTGCTAATGTGTTTTGTTTTGTTTTGTTTGCCAATTTTAAGGACTAGAAAGGACTTTTTCTTTTTTTTTTTTTTTTTTTTTGAGACAGGGTTTCTCTGTATAGCCCTGGCTGTCCTGGAACTCACTTTGTAGACCAGGCTGGCCTCGAACTCAGAAATCCGCCTGCCTCTGCCTCCCGAGTGCTGGGATTAAAGGCGTGCGCCACCACGCCCGGCTGAAAGGACTTTTTCTTATGTGTCCTGTTGCTTTACAGCATTTCTTCCTCAGTCTCTGGGAAAACATAAGGTTCGGCAGCAGAGCAGATTGGAAGAGTTCCATTTGGTCCCATCCTTCCACTCCCTAACTAGCATCTTTTTTTTTTTTTTTTTAAGATTTATTTATTTATTACATGTAAGTACACTGTAGCTGTCTTCAGACACTCCAGAAGAGGGCGCCAGATCTCCTTACGGATGGTTGTGAGCCACCATGTGGTTGCTGGGATTAGAACTCTGGACCTTCGGAAGAGCAGTCGGGTGCTCTTACCCACTGAGCCATCTCACCAGCCCGCCTAACTAGCATCTTAGGATGCCTCCGTTCAACATGTTTGATGTACCTTCTACGTACAAACCAGGTAGAATTTAAGAGAGCCGATGTCTCTTTACTCTCTCTCTAATGTTTAAAATTAAATTATGGCAATGAACTCTTTATAAACAAATATAGCTCTTTAAATAAAAAGGCAGTGAGGTGCTAATAATAGTCACAAGGCAGCCTTCGATCCCAGGCAAAGGCAGGCAAGATCTCTGTGAGTTCAAAGCCAGCCTGGTCTACAAAGTCCAGGACAGCCAGCACTTGGTACACAGAGAAACTGTGTCTCAAAGAACAACAACAACAACAACAACAAACCCAAAAAGTCACAAGGCAGCCTGGGACTTTGGGCTCCTTCTGTTGCATGTGAGGGAACACAGATGAGCAAGCTCCAGGATTTGGCTCCCCCTCACATGCCTCCTATCACCTCTTCATTTGCTTGCTAGACTCAGTTTGTTAATCTATTTTCATACCCCTCATTTTCTCACTGCCCTCACCCCCACACTGTCCAAATTGGCCCTCCAGTCCTGAAACCATTTGCCGGAAATTCATTAAGCTGAACACATGGGAAATTACAGAGGCGATTTCACTTGTCACTTAGGCTCCAATATAGAAAGTAATTTTCAGAGGACAGTGCTGGGAGGCTATTTTCATCTTGGGTGTTTGTGCTGAGTCCTCTTATCTTGCACCCTCTCATTCCATTCCTGGCTGTCTCCCCTTTGCTTTGCTTTTCCCACAAACTAAATGCTGCCCTTTTAAATATTTATCCCAGCTTTATTTACTCGTGAGCTCATCACAGATTGTCTCGTATGACACTTTAGAGTCTGTTTCTGACTTCATTAATCATTCGACATGCAGCAGGCCCTGTGCTAGGCACCAGGGGTGAATAGAAAGATGGAGTCCTTGCTGTTGTAGAGGTACAGCCTGATGAAGGTGGGCCTCAGGGAAAGCAGATTTGGTTTGGTCACTGTGAAGCTGGCAGGGATATATTTGTACTGTTCTGATTCTGAGCTATTACCACCCAGTAAATAGGAATGTGAAAATCGCCAGAGGCATGGCATGTTTATTAAGAAACAAGCCTGGGGGCTGGAGAGATGGCTCAGTGGTTAAGAACGCCGACTGCTCTTCCGAAGGTCCCGAACTCAAATCCCAGCAACCACATGGTGGCTCACAACCATCCATAATGAAATATGATGCCCTCTTCTGGAGTGTCTGAAGACAGCTATAGTGTACTTACATATAATAAATAAATAAATCTTAAAAAAAGAAAAAAAAAAGAAAAAGAAATAAGCCTGTTACTCACACAGGCAAGGACACACAAGGCCTTGGCATGTGTGTGACGTATCCTGGTCCCTGGGGAGAGAGAAGTTGGGTTTGGAGGCAGAATCAGGTTTGATTCTGACTACCCTACTCACAAATTAGTAGTTCAACTCTGAGATAAGTGACCTCTGGGCCTCAGTTCCCCCACCTATAAATTAGGAATAGTACCTGAACATGGCAGCATGTACCTATAGTCACAGTTACCAAACATGCTGAGCCAGGAGGAATGCTTGAGCCCAGATTTGGAGCCATCATGCACAATGTATCAGGATGCAATCTCCTAAGGGGGAGGGGCAGCAGGGACTTACCTTTTTTTTTTTTTTTTAATTGTTTAACCTCTTCTTACTTAAAATGTTTTTTTGAAACAGGGGTGAGGATGGGGTGGTCACTCTGAAGTTCAGGTTGTCCAGGAACCCATTGTGTAGCTCAGGCTGAATTCAGAATTACAGCAATCTTTTTGTCTCAGCCTACAGAGTTCTAATGACCTCTTATGTACAACTTAATTTTCTTTTTAATTTAAAAAATATGAAGCTGGGCGTGGTGGCGCATGCCTTTAATCCCAGCACTTGGGAGGCAGAGGCAGGCGGATTTCTGAGTTCGAGGCCAGCCTGGTCTACAAAGTGAGTTCCAGGACAGCCAGGGCTACACAGAGAAACCCTGTCTCGAAAAATAAATAAATATATAAACAAACAAATAAATAATATGAATCTGATTAAAGGTATGATATCACATACCTTTAATCCCACCACGCAGAAGGCACAGGCAGGTAGATCTCTGTGAGTTTGGGGCCAGCTTGGTCTACAGAGTAAGTTCTAGGACAGCCAGGGCTACACAGAGAACACTTGTCTTGAAAAACGAATGAAATAAAGTAATAGTCTAGATGGGGAGACAACTCAGGCAGTAAGTAAATGCCATGGGGCAATGGAGACCCCACCAGCCAGTGCAGCATGCATTTGTAATCCCAGCAGAGACAGACAGGTTTTCAGGCCAGCCACTTTAGACTAATCATCAAGTCGCAGGCCAGTGAGAGACTTTATCTCAAACAAAAAAGTGGACAATTCTTGAGGGAGAACAATACCCAGAGCTGTCCTTTGATTTCCTCACACATGTGTGCATCTGCACATATGAGCAAACACACATTAAAATCCACGTGCTCACACAGAGGAGCAGTAACCTCATTTAGAGCTGTTCCGTGGAGCAAATGCTATATCATGTAATGGACCACACAAAGGCCTGTTGTCAGTTTTTTCTCTTCTCTCTCCTACTGTTGAATTTCACAATTAAAAACTATATGGGTCAGTGGGCCACTGAGACTGCGTGCGGGTAAAAGTGCTTGCTGCCTAGGCCAATGTCTCGAGTTTGATCCGTGGCACCTACATGACAAAAATGGACTTCCAGGAGCTGAAGGGGTTTGCAACCCCATAGGAAGAACAAAATCAACCAACCAGACCCCCCAGAGCTCCCAGGGACTAAACCACCAACCAAAGAGTACACATGGAGGGACCCATGACTCCAGCCACATATGTAGCAGAGGATGACCTTATCTGGCATCAATGGGAGGAGAGGCCCTTGGTCCTGTGAAGACTTGATGCCCCAGTGTAGGGGAATCGAGGGCAGGGAGGCAGGTGAGGGTGGGTGGGCAACACCCTCATGGAAGCAGGGGGAAGGGGGAATGGAATGGGGGTTGCTGAGGGGAAACTGACTTAATGCTGCCAGCCTTTAACTCCAGTTCTTGGGGGATGAAAGCAAAAGCATCCAGTTCAAGGTCATCCTTAGCTACATAGTTTCAGGCCAACCTGAACTAAACGAGACCCTATCCCAAAACAAATAAAAATACATACATACACACACACACATACATACATACATACAAGACAGTTCTGGTGGCAAAAACCTGTAATAACAATTATTCCAGGAGCTGAGGCAGGAAAATTAGGAGTTCAAAGCCTACCTGGCTTATACCGTGAATTCCAGACTAGCCTAGGTGACTTAGTGAGACACTGACTCTAAATTTGAAAAAAAAGTAAAGTACATGTGTGCATGAGTGCTGTGTGTGTGTGTGTGTGTGTGTGCATGTGTATCATAATTACTTTCACACTAACCTAACAGGTCTCTGTGTAGCCATCAGTTCAAAATGGATCAAGGACTTTAACATAAAACCTGGTACTTTGGTACTGTCTGAGAAAAAGAGGCCAGATGCTTCAAGACACAGATATGGACAGGAAGGCTTCTGAAGAGGGTTTCAGCAGTATAGCACAGAGCCTCAGGGATTGACAAATAGGACGAAATTAAAAAGCAACTGCACAGCATAGAAGACAGCCTGATGAATAGGAGGAGATATTTTTTTAAAGATTTATTTATTATTATACATAAGTATGCTGTAGCTGGCTTCAGACACACCAGAAGAGGACATCAGATCTCATTATGGGTGGTTGTGAGCCAGCATGTGGTTGCTGGGATTTGAACTCAGGACCTTTGGAAGAACAGTTAGAGTGTTCTTATCCTCTGAGCCACCTTGCCAGCCCAGGAGGAAATATTTGCTAACTATACATCTAATTAATATCTAGAGTCTATTAAGAACAGTAAAAAATAATCATCCAAACCTCAAATCATACAGTCAACAAATGGGCTGATGAATCAAAATGACATTTTAAAAAAGATTTATTCACACTGTAGCTGTCTTCAGACTTACATGATGTGGTTGCTGGGAATTGAACTCAGGACCTCTGGAAGAGCAGTCAGAGCACTTAACTGCTGAGCCATCTCTCTAGTCCCCCAAAATGGCAATTCTTAAAGAAAGAAATGCAAATGGCCAATAAATATTTGGCTAGAAAATGTTCAACAACCTTAGCCATCAGGAAAATGTAAATTAAGATGGTTTTGAGATAGAAAGAAAGGAAAAATACAACCAATGCTGGTGGAATGTGATTCAGCACTGTGGAATCTAGCGTGGAAGGTTCCCCAAACTATCAAAATAGACCTATGACAGGAGCCTGCTGCATCACTCCTGGGACAGAAGCCTAAAGAATTCTACATGGAGATCCTTACGAATCCATGCTCACTGTTGCACTGTTCTCAATAGCCAGTATATGGAACTAGCCATAGACAAATGGATAAGGAAAACATAGCACATATTATATAGTGGACTTTTATTCCACTATAAAGAATAACAAAATTAATGACACTCACAATACAACAAAACTGGCAATCATATAAGTGAAATAAGCAAGACTCAGAAAGACCAAATTTAATTTTTAGCTAAGTTTATTTTTTTGTTTTTTGTTTTTGAAACAATGTCTCACTATGTAGCCCTGACTGGTCTGCAAGTCACTTTGTAGATCAGGCTGGACTAGAATTCACAGAACCCTGCCTGTCTCTGTGTCCTGAATGCTGGGATTAAAGGAGTGCGCTGGGTCCCAGCTGTTTTGTTGTTGTTTTGCAACTGTTACTGATTTGGTTCCCCTGCTGGACTTGGCCAAGGCAACACTGAAAGGTGATTGGGCAGCCCTGGGTTCTGGGCTCCTCTCCTGTGTGCCCTCCTGGGGAATGGTCAGTTTCCTTTGTTCTACAAATTACAGGAAAAGGGCTTAAAGGTTAGACTTCTCTCCTCTCAGCAGCACTCCTTCCTTCCTTCCTTTCCCTTTTCCTCGTTCTCACTGTCATTCGCTCCCCCTTTGTGCTCTCTCTCTCTCCCGGACTTGAAACTCCATATTCACCTGTCCCCGCCTCCCAAGTGTTGAGATCAAAGGTGTGCACCACCACACCAAGCCAAGTCTAGCTGCTTTTTGAAAGGTTTTGAGGATTTTTTTTTTCTGTAGTTGTTTTATTTGTCAAGACAGAAATTTCTCTCTGTGAATCTGTGCCTGTCCTGGAACTCCATCTTTAGGTCAGGCTGCCTAAAGATCTCTATGAACTCATAGAGATCCGTTTGACTCTGCCTCCCAAGTGCTGGGACAAAAGGTGTCCACCAGCACCACGGGCTTGAAAGTTTTAATACGCTGACATGAGGGACCAGGAAGGCTAGTGTACCGGATCATACTTTCCCCACACTTCTTAGACTGTCTTCTTTCTTTATAGAGCTGGGAGACAAAGTCTCTAACCCGGGCTGACCATGAACTCACTACAGAGCTGAGAATGGCCTTGAACTTCTGATCCTTCTGTCTTTGCCTTCTCTCTCTCTCTCTCTCTCTCTGTGTGTGTGTGTGTGTGTGTGTGTGTGTGTGCACTTAGTTTTGTGTATTATCGGTGATCACACCCAGTGCTCCATTCATGCTAGGTATAGTACTCTACATCCCCAGCCCTAGATTCTTCTTAAATGCTGTCGTATTCATTTCCTAATTTGGTCACTACAACTACCCTACAACAGGAGAGAGAATTTGTATTAGTCCCATTTTATGGATGAGTAATGCTGAGGACCAGGGAGTTTACTTACCTGATCAGTAGCCCATAATTAGGCAACAAGCAGGAGAGGCAGGTCTTCCTTTGTTGTTGTTGTTGGTGGTGGTGGTGGTGGTGGTGCTGTGTGTGTTTTGAGATAGGAGTCTTACTGTGTCTTTGGGAGGCCTCAAACTCATGCCCCTCTTGCCTCAGCTCCTGCCTGCATCATCACAATGCCCAGCTCAAAGTTATTTATAGTCTTTGTCTGTCTGAATTGTCTTGAAATGAATTTAAAGATAATGCAACCATGCCCTGTCATAATAGGGAATATGATATATTATATGAGAACTAGAAAAATCCTATAAACTGGTGAACTTGACATCCAATCTTTTTCTAGTTAAGGAAAGATGTATGATAAATCCACTGTGCTTTGACACTATTCCCTATACTAGAAAGAGCAATAATAAACATCAATGAAAATACACATTCTTGCCTTGTGATGCTTTCATTCTAGCTAGTGTATGTGTGGGAACAGAAATAACACACACATAAAATATATCTATTATCCCTTTATATTATTATTATATAGTCTTAACAGCTAAGAATAAAAATAAACTAAAGAATAGGATAGGAAGACATGGGGGTTGCAATTTAAGAGGAGGACAGGGGGGCTGGAGGGCTGAAGAACTGGAGAGATGGCTCAGTGGTTAAGAGCACTGACTGCTCTTTCAGAGGTCCTGAGTTCAATTCCCAACAACCACATGGTGGCTTCACAACCAACTGTAATGAGATCTGGTGCCCTCTTCTGGACTGCAGGCAAACATGCAGGCAGAACACTGTATGTAATCAATGTGCAAAGGGGCTTGCACATGGTTGAAGGAGAAACTAACTTCCACAGCTGTCCATTGACCTCCACACACACAAATATCTAAAACGTAGTTTGAAAAGGACAGGGCAGGATCATGAACAACTAACTACTCTAGAGCCAGGGAGATGGCTCAGTGGTTAAGATGATTTGTTGCTCTTGCGGAGGTCCCCATTTCAGTTCCCAGCACCACGTAATTCTGACAAGCAGTTCCAAGGGGCCGAACTGACCTTTGAGGTCAATAGGCACGCATGTGCTGACATGCAGCCAAAAGACCTGTGCACATAAAATAAGAAGTAAATAAATTTAAGAATAAAATGAGAAAAAGCTGTTCTGGGAACGTAGCATTTGAGAAAAGACCTAAAGGGGCAGGGGCTGGGGCAGGAGCTGGGGCAGGGGCTGAGGAAGGGGCTGGGGCTGGGGCAGGGACTGGAACTGGGCAGGGGCTGGGGCAGGGCTGGAGCTGGGGCTGGGGTTAGGGCTGTGGCTGTGGCTGTGGCTGTGGCTGTGGCTGTGGCTGTGGCTGTGGCTGTGGCTGTAGCTGTGGCTGTCGTTGGCCTGGGGCCGAGGCTAGGGCTGGGTTGGGTTGGGTTGGGTTGGGCTGGGGCTGGGCTGGGCTGCCCGGCCTGTGTAAGCCCTGAGTTTCATCCTCTGCACTGCATAAAGCAGGTGAGGTAGTTCATACCTGTGATCCCAGCACATGGGAGGGAGAGGCAGGAGAATCAAGAGTTCAGGGTCATTCTCCACTTCAGTAGGAGTTCAAAGCCAGCCTCACTCACAACCCTGTCTCGAAAAGGAAAGACAGCCGGGCGTGGTGGCGCACGCCTTTAATCCCAGCACTTGGGAGGCAGAGGCAGGTGGATTTCTGAGTTCAAGGCCAGCCTGGTCTACAAAGTAAGTTCCAGGACAGCCAGGGCTACACAGAGAAACCCTGTCTCGAAAAACCAAAAAAAAAAAAAAAAAAAAAAGAAAAGGAAAGACAAACTATTTCAAATGGCCTGAGCCAAAGGTGCGACTGAGCTAGAGAGGCAGCTGGGTATCAGGAGATGAAGCCAGAGAGACTGTGGGAGAGACTACAGCAAGATTTACAAGGCATCACCAGATTTATAAGGTAACAAGATGATATAATAACATGATATAATAAAAATGCCATATGGCAGGTCTGGTATGTTGCTATAAGACAAATTATCCCAACACTTCAAGAGCTTAGAATAACAAATGCAGGTATTTGTCTCAGAAGTTTCTGACAGGTGGGAGATGAGGTGGCTTAAGGTCACTAATTAGGCCTGCAGTCAGTCACTGGACAGTAATCTTGTAATTTTCTCCCCCACCCCCCCAACCCTGGAGCTGAGGACCAAACTCAGGACTTTATGCTGGCTAGGTAATTGACTGAGCTAAATCCCCAACCCCAGATCTGATGTACTCTTGTCCAGGGCTGGAAGATCTGTTTCTAAGGTCATACACATGGCTGCTGACATAAACTTCTCCATAGCAACTGGCTTCTCCAGTACCGGAGATTAACAAGACTAACAGACGTAACAGACGTGACCAAGAGTCTTTCATAACCTAATCCTGGAAATTAAACAGAATTACTCCTGCCATATGTCATTGGCCATACAGATAAATCCTGGCACCAGGTGGAGAGGGGACCACAAATGCCTGAGAATCAGAAAAGGGGGATCACAAGAGATTGTTGTAGAGGCTGGTCTATAAACCTTCCTCAAGGGCAGGCATTGGTGGGTAAAATCTCTTCAGGGGATAACATGGTGGGTAAAAGTGATTTCTGGAGCCTACAGCCTATGGCGGAAGGGGAGAACTGACTCTCAAAAGTTGTTCTCTGATCTCTAAATATATAACATGTTATCATGATCATCACCACCATCACCATCATCAATAATAGTAGTAATAATAATAAAACTTCAAACTAATCATGTCTTCAGTTGTGTGGCCCTCAGAGCACTGGAGCGCACAACTCTCTCTGGGGAGAGGCTGCAACAAGAATAACACAGATTAAGAAAGCTGCTGAGAGTCTGTGTCAATTTAGCAAGAGCAAGCTCGTTATTTTTTTTTTCCAAAAGGTCTGATTCTTCTAGACTTACATTCATTATCTCACCCATCCAATTAACTCAACTTGCAATAATCTTAAACCCGCACAGAAACAAGAATCACTTTGAGGAAATCTACAGAATTTCAAAGGCAGGCTGGTACTCCTCTGGGTAAATTAACCTTGAAAGGACACTGGAGTTTTATGAAAAACAGCAGACCCAGCTATCCTTTTCAGAACCCCCAAGTTCCTTTTTGTAGGAGATAAGCATCCAGCCTTGCCTCAGATGAAGGACTGACGACAATGATCAAAACATTTGCCTTGTCCCTGAGGGCCAGTACTGGATTTGTCCAGAACAAAGACGCGATTCTCTTGAGACCCACAGCCAGCCTCCCCCTCCTCCCAGGCTCCCAGGCCTTTTTGCAGCCTCAGCCTATTTCCTCGGATGAGCAGCAGATGGCGCTGTAGCCTCAGCTGCGAGCAGCTGAAGTTGCTGGCAAGTGCAGGGCACAGTAAGGAAAGCAGGTTGCTAGTTTAGCATCTGGAGGCTCTTGAGGTAGTTTCTGCTCTGTGATTGCAAATGAAGATGCTGTCAGGCTGGAATCTCAGAGAGCAGAGCCTGAGCCCCCAGTCGGGAAACAGGTGGTGGTGAACAGAGGGCCTTTTAAAAAAAAGCATCTTTTCTAACACAGATCAAAATCGATGGCTGCAGGGACTCTTTCTTCTTGAACTGGCTTTCAGGGGTTTGCAGAGAGTTATGTTCTAAGTTCAGGGGACAACCAGTCCCGGAAGAACTGGGATGGTCAGGTGCAGCCAGAGTGATTGGAGGTACTACCGGGTACTGGAAAACACCTACGGAATCCCCCGGGCTTAAAAACACTGAATCCGACAGCCAGGGCTACACAGAGAAACCCTGTCTCGAAAAACCAACCAACCAACCAACCAACAAACACTGAATCCTCCCTGCTCCCTTACCCAGTGTCCCAAATGTCTGCCCCAGGTTAGACTGAGACTCAACCTGTAGACCCTAGTGTTTCCTACAGACCTTTCCTGCTCTGTCTCCTTCCCTCCCTGTCATTCCTTGCATTTTCTCCTCTTCCCCATTTCTCTGTCATCTCCAACACTTTATGCTTCCCCTCTAGAGACCAATTTCTCTGCTCTTCTCCAGTACCTTGTTACCAAACAAGTGAAATGGACAGTGGCACTGAATTGCCTACACACCAACACACACCGCCTGTCTTCAGGGATTCAGGCCCTTTCCAGGGGGCTCCCCACTCCCTTCTGCTGCTTGAGGGCTAGTTCCAACTGGGCCCAGACACAGGGAGGTCCAGAGGTTATGGAAAGAATTTATTTTCTTTCTCCAGCACCTGTGCTTCCTGCTTCCTATCTCCAGAGATGAAAGGGATTTCTCAGTAGGACTGAGAGGTTCACTGGACACTCATATGCCACTGGAATGTCAGTTAAAAGACAGGCCCTGCCTATTTTTGTTCCCTACTGTGTCCACATAATAGAGGCTCAAAAATCAGTTATTAAAAAAACAACTGAGTGAGTGGGGCTGTTAAGATGGTTCAGCAGTTGAGAGCATTTGCTGCCCTTGCAGAAGACCTTGGCTTAACTCTCAGCCCCTCATGGGGAGGCTCACAGCTACCTTCACTCCAGTCTGGGCAATCAAATGCCCTCTCTGACCCATGAGAAAACCTTTATGCATGTCGTACACACACACCCCCCACACCGAGAGAGATAAAGACACGCACACAGAGAATTTTTTTAAAGATTTATTTATTTATTATATGTAAGTACACTGTAGCTGTCTTCAGACACAACAGACGAGGGCATCAGATCTCATTACAGATGGCTGTGAGCCACTATATGGTTGTTGGGATTTGAACTCAGGACCTTCGGAAGAGTAGTCAGTGCTCTTAACTGCTGAGCCATGTCGCCAGCCCCCAGAGAAAAATGTAAAAATAATGAGTGAATGGTGTTTCAGCTTGTCGTGTAAGCATGGGAACTTGAGTTGGAGTCCTTAACACCCACATAAAACAAAACAAGCAGGGCAGCCTGGGGTCCACATATCTGTAAACCCAACACTAGGAGGGATGAAACTGGCAGAGCCCTAGAGGTCCTTATCCAGCCTGGGCAGGTCCAATGAGAGGCCCTGTCTCAAAACCAGAGGTGAAGAACAGTATAGGAAGATGTCTGGGCTCCCATGCATACATGTGTGTGTGCACCAGCATTCATGTGTACGTGCGTGCACGCGCACACACACACACACACATGCACACACACAGAGTGACAGAAATATGGATTGTGAGCTCTGTAAAAGGCAATAGGGATAAACATATAAAAATGCAGTCCCAGGACATAGAAAAATGGAAGACCCAACTAATCAACCGTGACCAGACAGAGGATGAGGCTGTAGGTAAAGCTACGTGGCACCTGCATTTGTATCCTGAAGGGGAGGAGTGGGAGGAGGAGGAGGAGGAGGAAGAAGAGGAAGAAGTAGTTAGAAGAAGAAGAAACAATCACTTACCCATTCAGAAGTTATTCTTGTGATCTGCTAAGCTCTTGGCGACAGCCCAGATGCAGGGCTGTAGCTAAAAATACACTAGTTGGGGCTGGCGAGATGGCTCAGCGGGTAAGAGCACTGACTGCTCTTCCAAAGGTCCTGAGTTCAAATCCCAGCAACCACAGGGTGGCTCACAACCATCCGTAATGAGATTCCTCTTCTGGGATGTCTGAAGACAGCTACAGTGTACTTACATATGATAAATAAATAAATCTTAAAAAAAAATACACTAGTTGAGAGCCTGATGTGGTGGCACATGACTTTAACTCCAACACTCTAGAGGCAGAGGCAGGCAGATTTCTGTGAGTTCGAGGTCAGCTTGGGCTACATAAATTCCAGGACAGCCATGACCATATAGAGAGACCCTGTCTCAAAAAATCAAAAACCAAGGGGCTGGAGAGACGGCTCAGTGGTTGAGAGCACTGTCTGCTCATTCAGAGGTCCTAGGTTCCATTCCCAGCACCCACATGGCAGCTCTAACTGTCATGTCTCTAACTTCAGTTCCAGAGGATCCAACACCCCCTCGCCCTGATGTAAATGCAGGCAAAACACCAATGCACAGGAAATAAAAATACATAAATAAATTCGTTGTGTGTAACTGGGATATATATGTGTATTTTTAAAAAATAATATATATTGTTCAGTTCAGTGGCTCTCAACCTTCTAAATGCTATGACCCTTTAATACAGTCCCTCAGGTTGTGGTGATCTTCAACCATAAAATTATTCCACTGCTACTTCATAGCTGTAATTTTGCTACTGTTATGAGTTGTCATGTGACTATCTGATATTCAGGATATCTGATACGTGGAACCCCCCCGACCCCAGGGGTTGCAGCTTCCGGGTTGAGAACCTCTGAACTAGTTGAAATGTGCGAGACAGAGGAGTAATAACCAGGCAGTAGCAACCAGGGCCAACACTGTACTGGGAGTAAGCCTGTGTTATAGCAGACAACATGGTGGCTTGTCTAGTCTGAGAGTTCTGGGAGGCGTTTTAATGGAGGGAGTTTGTCTTAGTTAGGGCTGCTATTGCTGTGTTAAAGCACTATGACCAAAAGCAACTTGGCAGGGAGAGGGTTAATTTAGTTTACACTTCCACAGTGCTGTTCATCACCAAAGGGAGTCAGAGTGACAACTCAAGCAGGGCAGGCACTGGAGGCAGGAGCTGATGCAGAGGCCATGGAGGGGTGCTGCTCACTGGCTTGCTCCCTATGGCTTGCTCAGCCTGCTTTCTTATAGAACCCAGGGCCACGATGCAGGGATGGCCCCACCCACGATGGGCTAGGCTCTCCCTCCCCTATCAATTACTAAGAAACTGCCCTACAGGCTTGTCTATAGCCAGTTCTTATGGAAGCATTTACTTAGTTGAGGTTCTTTCTTCCCAGATGTCAGCCTGGGTCAATTTGACATAAAATATCCAGCTCGGAATTTAAGCTGAGAACCACCATAAAGATTTAGTAGAATTTAGCTGGAAAAAAAAAAATAGGAAAAGATTCCAGATCAAACAAGTATCATGCAGGGTCAAGAGAGAAAGTAGGTTTCTAAGAGCTGAGCAAAGGTGTTAGGAGTCATGGCTGGAATAACAGCAGGCAGTGTGGCCAGAAGGCAAGGGGTAGGAGAAGCAGGCAGGGGTGGACAGAACAGCTGGAAACGTGCTATTCTGGAGTGGGGGAACTCTGAAAAGTTTTAAGAAGAAAAGTGGTAAGACTAACTCCATTTTAGATTATTCCGTTTCTCTCCTCCCTCCCTTCCTCTCTCCCTTCCTTCCTTCCTTCCTTCCTTCCTTCCTTCCTTCCTTCCTTCCTTCCTCCCTCCCTCCCTCCCTCCCTCCCTCCCTCCCTCCCTCCCTCCCTTCCTTCCTTCCTTCCTTCCTTCCTTCCTTCCTCCCTTCCTCCCTCCCTCCCCCCCCCTCCCTCCCTCCCTCCCTCCCTCCCTCCCTCCCTTTCTTCCTTCCTTCCTTCCTTCCTTCCTTCCTTCCTTCCTTCCTTCCTCCCTTCCTCCCTCCCTTCCTCTCTCCCTTCCTCCCTTCCTTCCTTCCTTCCTTCCTTCCTTCCTTCCTCCCTTCCTCCCTCCCTCCCTCCCTCCCTCCCTTCCTTCCTTCCTTCCTTCCTTCCTCCCTCCCTCCCTCCCTCCCTCCCTCCCTCCCTCCCTCCCTCCTTTTCTTCCTTCCTTCCTCCCTCCCTTCCTTCCTTCCTTCCTTCCTCCCTTCCTCCCTCCCTGCCTCTCTCCCTTCCTTCCTTTCTTGATAGGGTCTCACTGTGTAACCCTGGCTGGTTTGGTACTCATGAGGTAGCCCAGACTATCCTTGAATCCACAGAGATTCCGTGCTGTAGTTAAAGGTGGGTACCACCGTGTCTCACAATCTCTGGGTGCTTTCTATAAGACAGAAAAGATTAGAGGGAGAGTTATCCTGGAGATCATCTAGGGAGTGGAGATGATATCAGTGGGCGGAGAGGTCATTTCTGAGTTGAGGATGCTTAGAGATGTTCCTGTTTTCAAGGGTTGAGCATCTTCTAGGAAGTTCATGTGGTTGTATATCTGTGGATTGTGAGAGGGCACAGAAGTATATGGTAGGAAACAGGGCCAGAGGAGCTAATCTTTGAGAGTTTTTCTAGCTAAGGATAAGCCCAGACTCCTTTTGTTAGAGCCCAGGAAGGAGAGAGGGGGAATAGCCACCCTATGCAAGGAGGGAACAAATATATTACACAAAGCCCAAAAGATGTGCAAACAGTGTCCATGGAAGTAAATGAGGGCGTGAGAGCTAAAGTGAGCAGGCAGACCAGGTAAAGGGCTGGGGAGAGTAGAAAGAGATGGTCTGCTTGGCAGATAAGCAAGCAAGGTTGAGCTAAATGTATTCTATCAGAATCTGAAAATCCCTCTGGGGGGGTTAGCTCCTTAGTAAAATGCTTGCCTACTGTGTGCAAGGCTCTGGATTTGATTTCCAGCACTGTGAAAAACAAGCAAGCAAACAAACAAACAAACAAATCTGAATTTTCCTATTGTAAAATGGGTCACTTGGGCCTCAAGATGGCTCAGCAGTTAAAAGCATTTGCCAACAAGCCTAATGGCCTGAGTTTAATCCCAGGAACCCACATAGCAGAGAGAACTGACTCCCTTGTTGGGTGTCCTCTGATCTCCACACACCAGTGTGTAGACACATGTGTACACACACACACACACACACACACACACACACAGAGAATAATGTAATTTTAAAAATAAGACAAGTTCCTGACTTATTCTCTCTTCTGCCTACAGACCTAAAGGCATCCTACAGATATTTCTATTTTTTTTCCCCCTAAAGAAAAGACTGAGAAAAAGGTAGAGAGCGTGAGTCACTTAACATAATGGTTAAGAGACTGGGTTCTGCCTCTTCCTTGTTTTGTAACTCAGAGCAAATAGTTTAATGGAGCCACTTTTCTCACCTGTTGGTGCTGAAAGCCTGAAATGAGCTTAATGTGAACAGAAGAATCCCCCAATGAAGCCTCACTATACATCATCGGTGTTCTTGGGAGTTTGGTGTCAGCCAAATGGAGCAGAGCACGCAGGGCAGAAAGAGAAGAGGATGCAACAGAAGAGGGATGAGGGGGAGGGGAGTGGGATCCGGCTGCTCAAGGCTTCTCTGGCTTCCCTAACCCACACTGCAGAATCCTCCACTGCTGTGGTGCAAAGTCCACGCCCTGGAAACAATCCCTAGTATAACATCACCAGGAGGAGGCTCTCAGTGAGAGGTGATGAGGTCTTAGGTTGTTCGGAATGGATTTCTATATTCCTGGAGTGGACTGGTTAGGAAAGTGAGTTTAACTCATTCTTGCCCCACTCCTTTCTTATGCTTCTTTGTTCTTCTTGTGTATATTTGCACATTGGTGTGTATGCAGAACCATACACATGTCTGCCTCTGTGTCTGGAGGCCAGAGGTCCAGCTTGGGCATCACTCCTCAGGGGGTGTCCAGCCTGTTTGTTGAAACGGAATTTCCCACTTGGGTGTGGCGCTTGAGCATTAGACTAGACTGGCTGGCCAGCGGGCCCCAGGGATCTGCCTGTCTCTGTGTCTCTGCATACTCAGTGCTAGGATTACTATTGCACGCCGCCACACCTGGCTTTCTAGTTGATGACCGAGCTCAAATCCTCATTTCATGCTTGGATGGAAAGCATTTTACTGACTGACTTCCCAGCACCCCTCTCCCATCCTTGTTTTGGAGACAACCTGCTATATTATACCAAGCTGACCTCAAACTCATAGAGATCCATCTGCCTCTGCCTCCTGAGTGGTGAAATTAGAGGTATGTGCCACCTCCATGCTCAGCCCATTTTGTTCCCAGCACCCAACTAGTGCCTCGCAACCATCAGAAACTCCAGTTCCAGGAGATCTAATGCCCTCTTCTGGTCTCTGCAGGCACTACATGTGCATGGTACGCGTACATGCAGGACAAAATGCTCATACACAAAGGAAAATGGTTAAATAAAAAAAATTAAGTAAAAGATAGGATTTCATGTAGCTCAGACCATCCTTGAACTCACTACATCCCCAAGGACGACATTGAATTTCAGATCCTCTTTCCTTTACCTCTAAGCACTGGGATTGAAGACTGGAAATATAGTGTGCTTGGGATTAAACTACAGCTTTATGCATACTAGGCAGACACTATACTGACTGGACTACATCTCCAGCCCTCCCGTGACTCCTTACCATTTGCACTCTGCCATGGCAATGCTCCAGCAAGAAGACTTTCACCAGATATCAGCAAGATATCTAATCTTGCTGCTGAAACTGTAAGAAACGACTCCCTGTCCCTTATACTCCACCCACTCTTAGGTATTGTGTTATAGTAGCACAACACAGACTAACATAGCAATCAAAGACAGTTTCACCTGGCCATCCTGGATTCTCTCCCATTGCTTACAATGTAATTTTATAGATTAAACATGACACTGTCACTCATAAAAATGTATCAGGCCCTCCCTGCAAGTTCTTGCAGGAGCTGTTCTTTTGGAAACAAAATGGTCTTTCACCTGTTCTTTTGGAAACAAAATGGTCTCTCACCGCTGTCTTCATATCAAATATGGGAAGCCAAAGCCATGAGAGCCCTGGAGCATGTGTTGGGAGAAGACTCAAGCACACATGTGCTTCAAGAGAGACACAGTGCCCTAAAGAGAAAGAGGACCAGGAGACAGTTAATACAGATGGAATTATGATGTGTGGCAGAGTGCTTAGATGAGACAGAGGAGCAGACATTGATATATGTGCTTCTTTTGACCATGAAACTAAGATTGGAGAAGAAAAGGAAAGGGCTTAGCAACCTCAACACTATCCTGTCTGCCAGGGTCCAGTTCTCTGAGAAGAATTGTAAACCTGCATATTGCCCAGGCATTCATTTGTTCCGTTCAGGAGCCTCAACTGAGGCCCCAGATATAGGGCACAGTTATGTGGAGACATAGAAAGGCATGCACATAGGGATGGAGATTCTTGCAGAGGAATTCTATTTCCTTCCCTGAACCCACAGAATGAATGGCCCACGACCACGCCTGTGCTCCATGTGGGTGCCTAGTGCCTGCAGAGGCCAGAAGAGGGCGCCAGATCCTCTGGAGCTGAATCAAAGACAGCCGTGAGCCAAGGTGGGAGTGCTGGAAAGTTGGACTCAAGAACTCTGGAAGAGCAGTCAGCGCTATTAGTGGCTGAGCTACCTCTCCAGTTTATTTTCTGAAATGGGTTTTCACATTAAATCTGGAGCTCAATGGTGGGGCTAGCTTGACTGGCCAGCAAATCCCAGGACTCCCCTGTCTCTGCCTCCACAATGCAGACATTATGCCTCTCTGCCATCTCTTCTCTTCTTTCACTGTTCAATTTTTGTCTTGATATGCCGGAGGTGCCCACCTATTTGCTTCTGCCTGCAGAGTGCTCGGATTAAAGGTGTACATCACTATGCTTGGGCCTCTCCCTTAGTTTTTGAGAATGGGTTTCTCACTGAACCGGGGTCTTAACATTTCAGCCAGGATAGCTGAGGTTCGCCTCTCTCTTTGCTCCCTAAGCACCTGATCTACATGTATTGCTGCCATTCCTGGTTCCGGGGATCCACTCAGGTCCTCATGTTTGCATGGTACTGTGGTTTGAATATGAAACATCCCCCATAAGCCCTCCCCTTTGGAGCTGGTCTCCACTTGGTGGCGCTGTTTGGGAAAGGTGAGAACTTTTAGGAGGTGGAGCCTCACTGGAGGTAGTAGGTCAGAAAGGGTGGGCCTTGAGGTTTTATTGCCTGGCCTACTTCTTGTTCACTTGCTGAGTGAGTCCAAGGCAAACAGCGTCCGGTTTCTGCCACCATTCCTTACCTGGCTGTTACTGGGTTTTCTCCATCATGATGAACCCTGTCCCGGCACTGTAAGCCAGAACAAACCCTCTCTTGCCTTGGCTGCTCCCGTCAGTCCAGGCTAAGCACCCTTTGAAGCAAAGGACTTGTTTTCTATTGCATAACCAGCCCTATAGCACAATGTGTGGGACACAATCTGTAAATATTGATCAGACAAACCAATAGATTCCCATTTGATCCATAGAGAAGCCATAGTTGCTGAGGATAGGGGTGTATCTGTGTAATTCCAGAGCTGGAGATGCTGAGGCAGGAGGATTGTAAGTTTGAAGGCAGCCTGAGATGCAGAGAGACTGGGCAGGAGAACTAAAAAGGTTACAGGATTAAATATATTCAGTTAAGTTCGTGTTTGGAAATTATTTGAGCTCAGTTCTGATGCCCAAGGGCACACTTATTCTCTGAGTAAAGGCTTGTGGGGGAGGGAGGTTATGGGGTGTCATGGGATACAAGCCTTAGAAGACTTTGATACATCATCAAAAGTGAGCTCAAAAGGAACCGTGTGGCTCTCCTTATTTTCTTACCCTCTCCTAACTAAGGACAAAAATGAGAGCCTGGCATAGCGTCTAAAGACCTGGGAATTTAGCTGGGCATGGTGGCGCATACCCATAATCCTGACACTTCACCCAGGGAGTTGAGTTCATCTCAGCTATGTAAGGGATCCCAGTCTGGCCTGGCATATGTGAGGCTCTGTCTAACAAACAAATAACAACACAAAAATGACCTGGAATCTTTCTCCCTCTCCCAAGCAGCTAGCCTGGCTTCTGTGTACCCATCCCATGTCTGGTCCATGCCTTGGCTGCGGAGACAGTGGGCCTCCTGTCCATGGCTTCTGTCTCTTGCCTACAGCTCTCTTTTCCTCAGCATCTTCCCCTCTACTCAGTCTTCTGGTTCTGGCTCTTTCATCATTGTCCCTCCCCTTCTCCTCCTCCTTCCTTCCCTCCCTTCATAAAGCAATAGCCTCGCTCTTTTCTCCCCAAATTGAAGGGCAGTGGTGTAGTAAAACAAATTGCTGTCAACAAAAGTACATTTTCACTGTATTTATCCTCATGCAGGGAAGATTTATCAGGGTCTCTCACCCTGCACTGTTATGTAAATGTGGCAATCCAATGAAAATATGGCATCTAAGGAGCCTGAGGATAGAGCCACCATAAAAACTATCAATTACCCACTGAGGCTTCAGTCGGCTTAACTCGCTCATTACCTTGCCTGCTCTTAGGGTACATTTTGGCAGGTTGTGGCAGCTAATAAAAGATGCTTTCTGCTTTCTTGGGTCCTAGGAGGTCATCTAGAGGACCGAATGTTTGTAAAGTGCCTGAAAAATTATCGAGTGCTACATAATTCAAGGGTATTATTATTTCTGCTGTCATGTGGGGGCATCTCTCTGCTTCTGGTTTGACAGATGTCAGCTCTGTCTGCAACCCAGAGCTAACCCTAGGCATGCTCATCTGTAGCTTCCTTTTGCTGTCTACATCTATAAGCAATGCTTCCCTCTGTCCTATTTTTAGGTAGGTAGTCCCTAGGCACCCCAGAGTCACACAGATGTTTGCTTGTCCTGTAGGTTTAATAGGAAGATTAAGGGGGCTGAAAATTCTCTGAGCGGCTCTTACCATTTCCGGCTCATTGGAGTGGAGGGTGGGCTGGTTCTATCTGAATCAGGAGAGCAGTTAGGGTGGGAGGCCTTCCCTCACAGGCCCCAAGCCGCAGTACTGAAGTCTGAGGATGGCATACACTACCCACAGTTGCTCAAAGGTTGTACTCAAAGGGGCCTCCATTGTCCTGCGGCCACAGGCTGGTAAGAGACCCTTGTAACTAAGGTGTAGGAGGCAAAATGTGGGTCTGATAGAACCTAGTGGGGAAACCCCCACTCTCAATTCCCGATTCGGTGTGCACCCAAAAAAACCACGAAGGACCATCTTGATGTAATTACACGAGGTAGTTTAATGACGGAGCTCTGGACCGACATGCATCCCACACAGGAGATAACGGATGTTGGCCACGAGGCTTGAAAGCTAGGGGTTTTTATGGGGTAAGGGGCTTAGGGGTGTGGAATTCAGCATAGCGACACACTACTGGCTTATTCAAACATCAGCAGAAAAATTACATGTATGTGCAGGGTGTCAGAGTTCTGTGAGTTGTTGATTCAGTTCAGATAGCCCTGTTATGTCTTCACATTCCTCTTTATCTTTAAGGTTAAGCTGTTCCCAGGAATGTTTTAACTATGGGGCATGCCTAGGTTTGTTTTTCTTTTTTCTCAACCCCAGGCAGCCTCTAGGCTCACAAACAACCAGCAATTTCTGAGTACTTTATATGACTTACAGGTCTTGAAATTTCATCTTTCTTTCAGGTCTGAGCCCCAGCTTTGCTTCCTTGAAGTTAGTTCTCGCTCACTTTCCTCCTTTGCAGTACACCAGCGAAACAGTGTTTGTGCTTCACTGTGCTTCATCGAGCTGATGAGAGGATAAAGGAGACAGAGCACGTGAAGAGCTGAGCATATAGGAAAACAATTGTGTCGTCTGAAGGGCCAGAGTGCTTTCTAGATCGTGCACTTCCTCCCCACTCCCCTAAAGACCTAGTCACCTTCCCCACAAAAGGGCTGTAGATCTGAGTTGTGCCTGCTTCTCCTGGAAAGAGGCTGTTTCAACCTAGCAGTCCTTTGGGGATGCAGCTGAAGTTCTGGAGGAGGCAACAGAAAGGCAAGAAGAGTTTTTTGGGGGAGGTGGGTGTCTCTTACTTAGAAATGTCAAGAGTCAGAGCTGGAAGTGAGGGAGGTGGCGGGGGCGGAGGGAGGAGGGAAGAGTATAGGATGTCTCTAAGCTGCCAGCCGGATGGGGCTGCAGTTCTCGGGCCCTGGCACTTCCTGCCACCCCCAGTCTTGGGAATGAGTCACTAGAGGGAGGAGTGATGGAGGCAGCATCTTCTGCCCCCAGAGCATCGGGGTCTGTTTCCCAAAAGAGGTCTGGTGGGAGGGAGAGCTAGAGCTCAAGGGAAGGAGTGGGCTGGGCGGGGCCTCAGGGGAGCAAGGCGGAGCTTCCAAGGCTCAGCTGACTTACTGTGCACCAGGAACAGGTTCTGCTTCCACTGTGAGCGCCAACTCAGGGTCCACAAAGGACACGCGGAACCCATCTACAACTGCTCTTCAGACTTCTGCCTCTGTTTGCCCAGTTTTCTCCAGAGGAGGATGCTGCATATCCTATCATCTGCAGTAGGGGAGGGGACCAGAGTCCATGCCTCCCTGTTCTATCTGACCTACTCAAAATCTTTTGCCTTGGCCCTGAACATCTTATCCACGATTTTGTTGTATCCTCGATTTGTTGGGAGGATTTTCCCCTATGAATGCTTGACCCTTCTGTACAGATGTGGCAAACTGAGTTAGTGTCTCTCTCTTTCTCTCTCCCCTCCCCCATTTCCTCTTCTCTCCCTTCCTCCCCCCTTTCCTCTTTCTTTCTTAGACAGTGTCTCCTGGAGCCCAGGTAGACTTCGAACTTTCCATGTGGCCAAGGTTGGCCTGAACTCTTTTTTTTTTTTTTTTTTTTTTAAAGATCTATTTATTTATTATATGTAAGTACACTGTAGCTGTCTTCAGACACTCCAGAAGAGGGCGCCAGATCTCGTTACAGGTGGTTGTGAGCCACCATGTGGTTGCTGGGAGTTGAACTCTGGACCTTCGGAAGAGCAGTCGGGTGCTCTTACCCACTGAGCCATCTCACCAGCCCCTGGCCTGAACTCTTGACACTCTTGGCTGAACTGCCCAAGTGCTAATATTGTAGAGTTATGCCATCACCACCTAACAAGAGTTGATGCCTTGCTATGTAGTCCAGGGTGTCTTCAAACACTGGGTTCTTCTTTCAACTTGCCTCCCCTTCCCCCTCTTCCTCCTCCTCCTCTTCCTCTTCCCTCTTTTTCCATGGCAGGATTTCTCCGTATAGCCCTGGCTGTCTTGGAACTCACTCTGTAGGCCAGGCTAGCCTCAAACTCAGAGATTCACCTGCCTCAGCCTCTGTTCCCTCTGCCGGGATTAAAGGTGTGAACCACCACCACCTGACTCAGTTTTCTTCTTTAATTGCTGTTTTCTAATTCTTCTTCAAGGTTTGCGTTTGCTAAATACAGGCTAGGTTCTTTACACATATTTATTTTTTACACATATTTATAATGTACTTAATCCTCATAATGACCTAATGCTCATTTCACAAATAAGAACACTAGGACCAATAAGTTCCTAAGATCCTGGAGTCAAAAGGTGGCAGAGCTGAAGTTTGGTGGCAAAGTACTCATGTTTGTATTGTCTTAAGAGTTTTGGGGCCTGGGATGTTACTGTTGGTCAAGTGCTTGTGTAGCACGCATGAAGCCCTGGGATCAATCCCCAGGTCACATGAAACTGGGCATAGTAATGCACACCTATAATCCCAGCACCCGGGAGACAGAGGCAAGAGGATTACCAAAAGGTCTTGGCCGCCCTGGTCTATAGAATGAATTCCACGTTACTCAGCATTTCCTAGTGAGAGACACAATAATAACAACAACAATAATAACAATACGAAATTATATTAAAATACAACAATCATGCATCTTAGCTATACTAATGTTTTCTGCTCATGCTCTTTCTGCCTTGGCCTCCCCAGTACTGGGGTTATGGGATGTGATCCACTGTGCTCAGCCTCTAAATACTTCTGAAACATCCTGTCTCTCAGCAATGGAACTAGGTTTCATGAACTTTGGAGGGGACAGACATTCAAACTAGAGCATCCTCCATCTTCACTGGGACACAACCCATCAATCCCAAAGAGAAAGGAGCAGGGAGGGACCTGCAGAGAGAAGAAAGGGGAGAGGAGGAACAGGAGGAACAGGAGGAACAGGAGGAGAAGGAAGACACAGAGAGGAGTGCTCAGCCACAGAGAGCAGAGAACTTGGATGTAGGAGAGTCACACATCTTGGGAAATGGAATTCTTCCTCATCAGATATGGCTTCAATTCACCCTAGCTTTACTCCTTATATTAGAAGATGACCTGGCTCCCCAATGCCATGATTATTCCTCCATTTTTTCCTAGTATCTCTTCCAAATACCTAGTAGTTATAGGGATTCTAAATACCCTTGATTTGTGAGAGTTAGTACAAGGCCCCTGTTGAAAAACCTGTCTCAAAATGAAAAGATGCCTGGAGTATAGCTCAATGGTAGAGTAGCTTGTGTAGCGTGCTTGAGGTTCTGGATTCAGTCCCCAGGACAAAAAGAGGGTATTTATAGCCAGTCATAGAGACTCATTCCTGTAACCTTACTCTAGAGACGGAGGCAGGAGGAACTCTACAAACTAGGTTCCATGGCAAGTGTGAGGCTAGCCACAACTATGGAGGGAGATTGTGTCAAGAAAACAAAGCAATGGGGAGAAGGTTAGGGAAAGACTTGAATTCCATTTTTCCACCAAGGCCTCATTAGCCTAGGCTAGCCTAGAACATATCATGAGATTGAGGAGGACCTTGAACTCCCATCATCCTGCTGCCCCCTGTGGAGCTAGAACTACGGGCTTGTGATACCATGGCCAGTCTATGAAGTGCTAGGGATGGAACCCAGGGCTTTGTGTGTGCCAGGCAATCACTCCATCAACTAAGCTACATCCGCAGACAGCTACAGTGGTGGGCGTGGCATGTACTTTGACTTCTATTCAGGAGACTCTGGCATATGGAGGATGGGCTGGATCGCCAACGGAGCACTACTCTTGGGTGTGTGTGGGGTTGGGATTAGAACTGTGATTTTCTTTTTCCTTTCTCTTCTTCACTCCCTCCTTTCCTTCTTTCCCTTTGATAGGGTCTCATATAATCTAGACTGGCCTCAAGCTCTGTGCCCAAGAATGATCTTGCATTTTTTTTTTCTCCTTCATCTACTTCTAATGCTAGGCTTCCCAGGCACACACCACGATGCTTGGTTTTATGGGATGTTGAGGATTGAACACCAACCAGTGGTTCCTGCATGCCAGGTAAAGCACTCTATTAGCTGAGCTGTAACCTAACTGACTTTCTTAACAGTGACGTGATCTGCTGACCGCAGCGGGGCCCAACGAGGCTGTGTCTCAACCAAGACTGCAGACTGTCTTTGTAACTAAAGGCTGGGGAGGGGATGAGGCTGTGAGAGGTGGGGGGTTCAAGCTCGAGGAGAAGCAAGCTTAACTCCCTAACTCCCTGCTAGTGAATAGAGGAAGGATGGTCGAAATTGCTCACTTAGCAAACGATTTAGCCAGCTGTAGAAAATCCCATTAAATGACAATTCTTATCTCAGTGTCTGGCTTCTGGGAAGCGCATTTCTGGGCTTTCATGAGAACCAGGGCAATTTCTCCTGAATTCAGTCAAGCGGGCATCACTAGTGAGAAGCCAAAAGCCAGAGATGAGCAAAGCCTTCCCAGTCTCCTGCTTTTTCCTGACCCTTATACCAGGTCTCCATATCATCTGTCAATTACCTGGTTAGTTGAGCCTCTTCTCTGCCTATTGGAATATAAATAGCGAACATTTTATTGCTCCCCACTAAGCATTGTAATCAGAACCAATTACCAAATGAGACTCTGGGAAAATCCTGCCCTCAGTTGTGACTAGGCTTTGTCTGGAGCCAATGTGATAATTGCGGTGACAACCAAACCAATTGTTCTACAGATGTGAGGTCCCTACTTCTAGCCTAGGCTTCATCCTGGTAATTTCACACTCCCCAGCCCACTAAGGGACCCAAACTCTGTACTTTGCTTTAAAAGAGAAAGCTGTAAATATCCTCCAACAGCTTCAGTGGTTTGCAGGTGGGCCTGCCCAGTTCCCCCTGCAGACTCATGCCTCTGGGTATGTCAGAAGCTTGGGCCTTAAGGACAGTGACGGGACAGTGGAGATGTTAGATCACAGATGCTGTGTAGCCCTGGCTGTCCTGGTACTCTATAGACTCAGAAATCTGCCTGCCTCTGCCTCCCAAGTGCTGGGATTAAAGGCGTGCGTCACCACTGTCCAGCCTTTTTTTTTTTTTTTTTTAAGATTTATTTACTTATTTTATGTGAGTACACTGTAGCTATCTTCAGACAGACCAGAAGAGGGCATCAGATCTCATTACAGATGATTGTGAGCCACCATGTGGTTGCTGGGAATTGAACTCAGGACCTCTGGAAGAGCAGTCAGTGCTCTTAACCACTGAGCCATCTCTCCAGCCTCTATTCTTCTTTCTTATTAACATGCTGGAGCCAAAGGCCTGGGTAAACTGAGGTAACACTGTGGGCCTTGCCACTCTGACACCTTGTCCTGAGGAGCTTTGCCTCTTACCTTTTCAGCCTTTCAAAACATGGTTCTTGCAAGGCGTGGTGGCGCACACCTTTAATCCCAGCACTCGGGAGGCAGAGGCAGGCGGACTTCTGAGTTCGAGGCTAGCCTGGACTACAAAGTGAGCTCTAGGACAGGCAGGGCTATACAGAGAAACCCTGTCTCGAAAACAAACAAACAAACAAAAAACCAAAAAAACAAAACACGGGGGCTGGAGAGATGGCTCAGTGGTTAAGAGCACTTCCGATGCTGGATGCTCTTCTGAAGGTCCTGAGTTCAAATCCCAGCAACCACATGGTGGCTCACAACCATCTGTAACATGATCAGATGCCCTCTTCTGGTGTGTCTGAAGAGAGCAACAGAGTTCTCACATACATAAAGTAAATAAATAAATCTTAAATTAAAAAAACAAAACAAACAAAACAAAACACGGTTCTTTCTCCTCTCTGAGACCTGGAATCCTGACCTTCCCCCTTGGGTGTTTGGCTTCTATTGGCTTCCATAATTCACACTCCTCTTCTGCCCATCGCTCTCTAGCAGCTCCAGAATGAGCTCGGCAGCAGGCCCCTTCATGTGATGGACTACAACATATGTAATCCCAGCAGTTGATTGAGAGATTGAGGCAGGAGGATCAGTAGTTCAAGATCATCCTGGGCTACATAGTGAGTTAAGGTTACATCTAAGTTACACAAGCTCCTGTGTTAAAAACAAACAAAGAAACAAACCAACATGCACATACACAAAACAAAGAGCTGGATTGGTTGTGTATAATACATTTAGCATTACAATTCAGCAGTGCTAAATATATTTATATGTGTGTGGTGAATGTGTGTGTTGCATACCTTTAATCCAAGCACTTGAGAGGCAGAGGCAGATGTATTTCTGTGAGTTTAAGGCTAGCCTAGTCTACAGAGCAGGTTCCAGGACATTCAGAACTGTACAAAGAAACTCTGTCTCAAAACAAAGAAACAAACAAGCAAGCAAATAAACTGTAAAACAGCAACAATAAAACATGGGGAGACGGCTTAGTTGGTAGAGTACCATTGTAGCATGAAGACCTGTGTATGATCCCCAGTGTTCATGGGTTGTAGTGGTGTATCCTTGTAATCTCGCAGGGGGCAAGGGGTGGGTGGAGACAGGCCATCCCTGGGGCTTGCTAGCTAGCCAGGCTAGGCCAGTTGGTGATCTTTGGGTTCGGTAAGAGACCCTGTCTCGAAAACTAAGAGGGAGAATGTCAGAGGAAGATACCAGATGTTGAACTCTAGCCTCTGTAGGGCACTAGACCTGGATTTGATCCTCAGAATTACCGACACATACATGCACGCACACATGGAAGGTAAATTGTATTTTATGACTTCTCCCTTAATTAATGGACAATAAAATGAGCCAAGTGGTGTGGCTGATGTTTAGACTCCTAGGAAGATGAACCAAGATGTCTCGTTTGAGTTTAGTCTGGGTAATATAAGAAGTTCAAGGTCCCACTGTGAGACTGTCTCAAAAATTAAATCAATGAATAAATGTTCTTCAGGATCTGGTTCCTTCCTACTTTTCCAAGTAGCTTTGCCACCTGGTTTGTCTCTGGCTTACTCACCTTCAACATGCCAAACATCTCTGATCTCGAGACTTTAGTATTTCTTTATTCATCTGCTTAGAAAACTCTTTTCTTTAACCATGCCTGGCTTCCTGCTCTACCTTATCCACACCTCATCTTTTTTTTGTTTGTTTGTTTGCTTTGTTTTTGTTTTTCCGAGACAGGGTTTCTCTGTATAGCCCTGGCTGTCCTTGAACTCACTTTGTAGACCAGGCTGGCCTCGAACTCAGAAATCCGCCTGCCTCTGCCTCCCAAGTGCTGGGATTAAAGGCGTGTGCCATCATGCCCGGCTCTACACCTCATCTTTAAATCACATGTTTTACTCCATTTTCTATTTTGAGATCTTGACTTTGTGATCCTTCTGGCTCTTGCCTCCAAGTGCTGAGATTACAGGAATCAGCACCATGTCTGGCTTCAGAGCACCTCTGTCTGTCTGTCTCTCTCTCTGTCTCTCTTTCTCTCTGTTTAGATGAGCCCAGGCTGACCTATGAATCCAGCATGTAGTCCAAGCTGGCCCCAAACTCGTGGCAATCTTCCTGCCTTATTTTCTCAAGTGTTCAGATTACAAAATGAGCTTTAAATAGAGATATTGTGCAGGGAGACCGTTTAGAGGGTAATGCTTCTGGTGAGCAAGCAATCTCCACTGGCAATGCAACCCTAGTGCCTGGGGACAGGGGAGGAAATGGAGGGCTGGGATGCTGATGACAAATAGTTCATTGACCAGAAAGTCTAAATAATTGATGAATTCCAGGTTCTGTGAGAGACCTTGCTAAAAAAAAAAAAAAAGTAGGGCTGGAGAGATGTCTCAGCGGTTAAGAGCACTGACTGCTTTTTCAATTCCCAGCAACCACATGGTGGCTCACAACCATCTGTAATGGGATGTGATGCCTTCTTCTGTTATGTCTGAAGACAGCAATAGTGTACTCACATACATTTAAAAAAAAAGTTTGCACACACCCCTCCCCATACACACATACACACACACACACACACACAAAATCACACTCATACACAGAGGAGATATTTAGAAACAAAAGAAGGCAGCCTGAGCATGGTGGCACAAGCCTTAATACCAGCATTTGGGAAAATGAGGGGCTGGAGAATTGCCATTAGTTTGATGCCAACTTGGGCTACATAGTTCAAGGCAAGCTGTGGCCAAGTAGCAAATAAAATTTAAAAAGATAAAATTTAAGATTAAAAAAAAACATGTCTCCATTTTGATTTCTATTTTGTCCTATGAGTCTAGAAGTGTTTACAAATACCTGAGGTCCTTGTCTTCCTGCTGAGTTCCATTGATGAGATAAAGCAGTTTGTTAATTTTTTTTTGATGCCTGATGAGGGTTCACTCTGGTTTAGTTTGTGATCAATTGCTTTAGATGGTCCATGGGTACCTGAAAGAATGGTTGCTGGCTGCCTGATAGGGCTGTGAGCATAACTATTCAGTAATGCATATAGGACTATTCAACCTGTGCTTAGCACTTCTGAGATCTCAAGAATTGGCACTGTTCACTTTTGTCATTACTATTGCTGCTAGTGGATGCGAGTCTGGCTCATGGCTCTGACACCAGGTGCCCTAGGAATGGAGGAAATTGCTCCCCATCCTACAAGTGAGCACTCTACAGCTCTCTCCCTGATGGTAGGGTTGGTTGAGCCTTGACACACAGAAAGTACCATTTTATTTATTATAGTAAAAATAAAAGGGTTCAGAGCTGTAATTCCAATGCTTGGGAGATAGGGGAGACAAGAACATCAAAAGTCCAAGGTGATGCTTTCTATATATGGAATTTGAGAGGAGACCCAGCCTCAACAAACAAACAAACAAACAAGCACAAGTTTAGTTCAGAATAAGTTCTGGCTGCCTGCACTGGACCCTCACTCCCTATGTGACACTTTTCGACCTTCAAACTCCACTTGCCATTCGAGTAAGAATGAACATAATCTTGGATTTGCAGGGCTGCTGCAGGAGTAATCAGCCATTGGCACAGGGCTAGCCGGAAAGCAGACCTTTTGAGAAGTGTTGAATTTTCTCCCTAGGCTTCCACCGAGTCTCCGGGGACAGAGGAAGTGAGGTTGGAGTTGTAATGGTACAGCCGCCTCCGCTCTCCTTTCCTGGACTTCTCTCCTTAGAAAAGCCTCCTTCGCACCCCTGCAAGACTGCACTTGTCTGAGGCCCTTCCCCAGACAGCAGCTTGGAACCAGCTGTGACTGGGAGAGAAAGAAGAGGATATTGGCACATTCAAATCAGCACCTAGCCTCCTGCCTAGTTAGCATGACACCTGCTCAGACAGAATTCTGTATCTTTCTTTCTCTCCCTCTTATGTGGAGTGGCCTAATTAATTTTCCAGCCTACCAGTTACCATATCCTGCAGATGGCAAACTCCTCACACCCTGATAGCAGACTGGGGCTTGCTCCTGCCCTGTCTCAGATTTTTAGGTTCTATTAGTGTCTCAAAGTCATGCACCCTGCCTTTCCATGGATCTGTAGCTGTTTCTCGAGCCTGCCTGTAACCTCTCCCTCCTCTCCTCCTTTAAGTCTTCATCCCAGTGTGCAAGGTGGGTCGGCTGATGTTCCTACCTGTACATCCAAGGAGAAGGCATGAAACGTAAGCACAGTGGGTAGGGCTAAGGACTGGGGAGTTTCAAATGTGTTCTGAGGGTAAAGAGGGCCACCGGCATTTTGTGTCTGTTCCCACACTTCCCTCTCTTTCCTCTGCACCCTCTCATTCCATTCCTCCCACGCTAATTCTAGCACTGACAGGGTTCATTTTCTCAGCTCCTACCTCCAGGCTGCCTGAGAAACCCCACAGGATCCTGGTCACTGGCTTCAGTGTCTGATTTCCCAGACACTGGATCCTTCACTGCTTTTCGGTAATCTTTATAATCTCTTTCATTGTCTACTTATGGACATGTGGAGTTGTTTCTGATGTTAACTATTGTGAATTCTGCTGCTATGGGCCTTCTCTTTCATGTCCTTTTATGGGCATATATTCCTCTCTCTTTGGGTAAAACGGGAGTGGATCTGCAGGTCAAAGAGTTTTGCTTCATCAGAAAGTGCCAACAATTTTCCAAATTGGTGCTTTAATATTAGTTGAGTCCCTTATTAAAAACAGAGTCCCTGGACTCTGTTCTGCACTTACTGAACCAGAATATTGTAGGAATACAGTCCTAGAAATAGCATTTTTAAAGGCTCTCTGTATGATTTTTGTGTAGCTTTTATTGGCTAGTCTGGAATTACCTGGCCTTGGATTTGTGGGAATGCTCCTGCCTCTGCTTCTCGACTGGAGGTCATTGGATGTCATTACTTGTCTCTTTAATTGGCAGGTTGGAATGGGTGGCAGAGACTAATCATTAGGGCTGCTAGAACTAGTGTCCCTGCCCTAAACTTCTAGTTCCATTCTTTGAAATCCATAGTGGGGTAGGAGGTGGGACAAAAAAAAAGAAAAAAAGAAATCCACATTGTTTGCTTTGAGGATAGGAACTTGGGTTGCCTAACCTGACCTTGAACTCTTTACATCGCTGAGGCTGGCCTTGACCTTCCAATCCTATTGCCTCCATATCCCAAATCTTGGGATTACAAACATGTATAGCTATACCCAGAGCTAAATGGTAGATCGAACAACTTCTATCCAAGCTTCTTTGTACGTGACCTCTCCCTGGTGCCTTATTTTGCTGGCTCAACTTTCTTGGAACTCTTCCAAGGTTCTGCTATACATTGTCTCTGCTTCTCTGCCAATTCCCCTATGTATCTCCCCCCCAACCCCAACCTGCTCTCCTTTTCTCTCCTTCCTTCCTTTATCTTTCTTTTATTTTATATTTCATAGGTGTGTGTGTGTTTTGAGACAGGGTTTCTCTTTGTAGCCCTGGCTGTCTAGAAACTCACTCTGTAGACCAGGCCAACCTTGAACTCAGATCCACTTGCCTCTGCCTCCCTAGTGCTGGGATTAAAGCATGCACCACTACTGCTAGACTATTTGTGTGTGTATGTGTGTGTGTCTGAAAAAGCCAGAGGTGTCAGATTCCCTGGAGATGGAGTTATAAGTGGCTGTGAGCTGCCTGATGTAGGTGCTAGGAACTGAACTTAAATCCATGTCAACAGCAAGACAAACAGTTAACTGATGAGTCATCACCCCAGCCCCAAATAATACAATTTTCAGTGAATCTTCAAGTTCACCGGTTATGCTGCATGGTTGCTTTCTCCAGTTTATCTACAAATGATCTAGTTCCAGATACATCTAGGAGGGATCTAAGAACACTCTTCAACCAAAGCCAACATAAAGAAGCCTTTAAACAAGAGGAAGAATCCACTAGTCGTCAGTAGTGATTTGTGACACAGGTTATTCCAAAGAACAGAAAAACAAAACAAAACAAAAAAATAACACACACACACACACACTCAAAGTGCTCACTATTTTGTTGATCTGATTGCATTTTTCTGGGTGTCTGCTAGGGAGATGGTGATTGCAGAGGACAGCTGACCCATGGAAGCAAACGCTGAACCACTGCCAGCCCTTGTGTGAGTCTGGTGTAGCATTATTTATTGACCTTTATGTACATGTGCATGCTTGACTGTGTCAAGGCACCTGTGTGTTGGTCAGAGGACCCCTTTGTGAAATAGGTTTATCTCACTAGGTGGGGCCCAGAGATCCAGATTAGGTTGTCAGGCTTGGTGCCAAGGACCTTACATGCTGAGTCACCTTTTTGACTCTTGAATTTTTTTTTTTGTTTGTTTGTTTGTTTTTTTCGAGACAGGGTTTCTCTGTGTAGCCCTGGTTGTCCTGGAACTCTGTAGACCAGGCTGGCCTCACACTCAGAAATCTACCTGCCTCTGCCTCCCAAGTGCTAGGATTAAAGGCGTGCACCACCACTGCCCAGCTTTGAATTTTTATTTTTAAATGATGTTCCAGTTGGTGTTTTTCAAATCTAGAATTCATGAACATTTTGGTGTTTAGGAAAGTTTATTATTTAATTTCAGGGTTAATCTTTTTAAAAAAAGATTTATTTACTTTATGTATATGAGTACACTGTAGCTGTCTTCAGACACACCAGAAGAGGGCATACGATCCCATTACAGATGGTTATGAGCCACCATGTGGTTGCTGGGAATTGAACTCAGGACCTCTACAAGAGCAGTCAGTGCTCTACACCTCAGAGCCATCTCTCCAGCCCTCCAGCCCCCCTGTCCTCCTCTTAAATTGCACCCTCTATATCTTCTTATCCTATTCTTAGTTTATTTTTATTCTTAGCCATCTCTCCAGCCCCCAGGATTAATCTTTAAGACTAATAATGTCTGTGTAATGTGCAACACCCAAATGACCTTCTGATTCAGCATGTTCAGGAAATTTTAGTGCCCTGGTTTGCACTTGACTTATTTATTTGAGATAAGGTCTCATGTAACCCAGGCTGGCCTCCAACTTGCTATGTAGCTACAGTTGGCCTGTACTTCTTATCTGGCTTCTACCTCTCAATCCTGGGATAACGGTTATGGGCCGCTGCACCTGGATGCACCTGTACTTACTGATTGGCTATGTCAAACAATCTTCTGAAATGGTAGCATTTAGTTTGTGATAATGTAATTGGTTTTATTTAATTGTTTGTGTAGACATCCTCTGCCTTTAGAACATGCGTGGCAATTATAAACATGTAGGGTTTTTCCTGGGCATCATGGCACATATCTGTAATCCCAGCAGTTGGAAGACTAAGGCAGGAGGATTGAGAGTTTGAAGACCGCCGAACTACACAATGAGATCATGTCTCAAGAAAAGACTATAAGCCGGGCGTGGTGGTGCACGCCTTTAATCCCAGCACTCGGGAGGCAGAGGCAGGAGGATTTCTGAGTTCGAGGCCAGCCTGGTCTACAAAGTGAGTTCCAGGACAGCCAGGGCTACACAGAGAAACCCTGTCTCGAAAAACAAAAAAAAAAACAAAAAAAAAAAAAAAAAAAAAGAAAAGACTATATATTAGGCTGGCAAGATAGATAAAGGCATTTGAGTTTGATCCTTGGGATCCACATGATAAAAAGAAAGCGACGACTCTCCCTAGTTGTCTGACATACATACTTATATATTATATATACACACGTTATATAAATGTAATATAAACATTTCAAAAAAAAAAAAGACTATACATCACAAATTCACAATCCTTCTGCCTCAGCTTCCTGGTTGCTAGGCATGCACTATCCGAGCAATATTTAATTTTATTATTTTTTTCTTTAGGCAGGGTCTCTTATGTAGTTCAACCTGGCGTCAAACTCTCTGTGTAGGCCAGCATGGTCTCAAATTCATGATGTTTCTTCTGCCTCTATGTCTTTTTGTCTTTTTTTTTTTTTTTTTTTTTTTTTTTTTTTTTTTTTTTTGGTTTTTCGAGAGACAGGGTTTCTCTGTAGAGCCCTGGCTGTCCTGGAACTCACTTTGTATACCAGGCTGGCCTCGAACTCAGAAATCCGCCTGCCTCTGCCTCCCGAGTGCTGGGATTAAAGGCGCGCGCCACTGCCCGGCCTGCCTCTATGTCTTGAATGCTGAGATTACGCACATGTATCAGGGTGCCCTCCTTTTTAATTTTTATTTACTTATTTATTTGAATAAACAAATGAAATCTATCAAATAAGGCTCCAAGATCCCTGCGGATTGCTATAGTTAGACATCTTTACAACATGACACATAAGCTCTTTACAATCAAACTAGGAACATTCAACCTGTAATTTCAGCAGGCAGTCTAGGCAGGATGTGGGGATGCAGAGCTTTTTAGAAAATGAAAAAAGAAGTGAAAGCATAAAGGATTTATATACATTCTGACAGGGTGGACGTGATATGTAAATGCCATGCAAATATAATGCAAACGAGGCACAAGTGCTCATGCAAATGAGCATCCTGTCTTTAGAATCAACTGCTGGTTATTCACTTATTTGTCTGCAGTACTGACAGTAAATCTTTCACAAGCCTGGGATTCAAGTTGCTTTGGTGGAGATGTGTATGTATTGTAGAAGAAGGAGTGGCAGGAGCGGGGTGTCTCTCAAGGAGGAGTCAGTGCGATGCTGTGAGCCTGTGCTTAGCATTAAGTTCAATATGGCAGAAAGTTTAATATATAGTTATTCTGCCATGACACTCCAGAAGCTGGTCTTTGGGGGGAATAAGCTGAGGAATTTGATTTCCTAGAGCCTTTCAAGTTTTTACCTCAACAGATCCTCCAACCCCCATCACACACCATCTGGGCTCTTGTCAAGAGAGGCAAAGGATGGGTAGTCAGCGCTCCCTGGCCCCATGTCCTCACCATAAGGACCAACGAAGAGCTTGAGGTAAGAGCCCTTGTAAATCATAGTCGGAGGAGGCTGAGAGTGTGGTATGGAGTTCTGCACTTGCTCATCCCCCATAGGCAGAATGTAGCTGGAAGCTGAATTTCTAGGCCTGTTAGAACAAGATGGGAGGTACAACAAGAAGGGGGGCTTGGGAGAAACATAGCTATGCAGTCTCATGCCAGAGATGCTGTAACTGACAACATTGGGACGCTTACTTGGAAATCAAAAGGAAAAAACTGTCAACGGGTTTTTTTTTTTTTTTCCTCTTCCCATTATAAAAACCTGTTTTCTTTTTTCCTTTTCTTGGTATGAAAGGAGATATCTGGTCACACAGGCTCTTCCCTGTTGAGAACATCGAACATTGGGCACACAAAACAAAAGGGCTAATAGCATATATAAACACAATTAAAAAATTATTAGTTTTTCTTCTTGGACACTTGGCAGTGAGACCTGGGTAAAAGCATCACTGTCTATCTGTATAAACTGGGACAGTGTTTCCAGCTTTTCTCAAGATCAGTTCCTCATCCACAAAGCAGGAAGAGTATAGCCTTCATAGGTTTGCAGTGAAGGCTAGATGCATGTACATTTGACATAGTCCCTGGCTATTCAATACTGTAGTTATTTGTAGCTGCCATGCATGGGTTTGCTGTAGAGGACACTTTGCCCTCTGCCTGGTAACTATATCCCACTTCTTCCCGGTGAACTGTAATTCTTTTTTCAGTCTTTGTGGCTCTGGTGAAAGCAACTGTCTCCTCTGCACTAGATGCAGAATGTATAACCCATGTTTAAGTCCATCAGGTCTAAGTCTGTTTGGTTGAACTGGGTCTTGTGGCATATGCCTATAATCCTAGCCACTTGGAGATTGCATAGGAGGTCAGAAATGTCAAAGCTTGCCTTGGCTACTATATAATTCCATTTGTCAGATAAAGCTGGCAAATTTATAGAGAAAGGAAATAGATTAGTGGTTGTTGGAGACTGGAGGAAGAGGGGATGGGAGTCGCTTGTATGGAGCATAATTTCTCTTCCGAGGCTGGGGAACTGCTCAGCAGGGAAAAGTATTTGCCACGAAAGCCTGACAACTTGAGTTCAGGTCCATTTAAAAGCTGGCATCAATGGTTTGAGTGTGTGATCCCAGCACTCCTGATGGGAGATGGAAACATAACATGCCACAAAAGCTCTTGGACCTGCTAGCCTGGGGTACCTGCTAGCCTGGGGTATGTAGCTCAGTGGTGAAACAAGAGAACTGCTTCAAACAAGGTGGCAGGAACCACACCCAAGTTTGTTCTCATACTTCCACACATGGGCTTGTTTCATGTGTGGACTCTCACACATAAACATGTCTACATGCATATCATATACCCACATACACACAAATGAATAAATAAAGAAATAAAAATTTAAAATAATTTCTCTTAGCTGAGCATGATGGTACAAGCCTTTAATCCCAGCATTTGGGAGACAGAGGCAGATGGATCCCTGAGTTTGAGGCCAGCCTGTCTACCAAGTGAATTCCAGGATATGCAGGACAAAGAAACCCTGTTTGGAAAAAACAAAAACATTTTTTCTTTGGAGTGACAAAACTGTTTTGGAATTAATGGTATTTTACAACATTGTAAAGATGCCTAAACCAACTGAATTATTTATATTATTATTATCAGTTGGTTAAATTAGTTTTTAGGGAATTTTAGGAAATTTCTATTTGTTTGTTTGTTTAGTTTTTTTTTTAACTCAGTTATGTCATATGATGTTTTGCTGGGGCAGACAGGTGAAAAGACGGTTATAAAGCAGACACATGAAAGAATGTTTTGCTGAAGCAGACACATGAGAGGACACATGATGATAAACTTGACCCTGCAGACAGTGGGAGGAGGCTCTGGCATTGGTTCGCCTTGCTCACCTCACTAGTCTTTGCTAACAACACTCTGGCTTTGGCTCATCTTGCAGCATGTTGCTGATCTTCTCTTGTCATGATTTCACAGAGAGTGACTTGCCAAAGGACTTCTCTTGATATTCCAGCTGCTTCTTGCAGTCTCCACCATCTCAGGCCGATTGGCAGAGCCTGGTCATTGCTGACTCATCAGTGGTGATTGATTGCAGTGGACTGGAATGCAGCTGCTGATTCGTGTTGGTGTTTTGCTAAAGGACTGACTGCTGGCAACAAAGATCAAATCACCCCAAACAGGTCCTCTTCTCCTGTGTCCTAATAACCTTTCATTTCCACTACCTCTGGTAGATGGTGGGCTAGAAGGGAGGCTGAAGCATTAAAAAACCAAAAAAACCCAAAAAACCTATTAAAGTAGATTTTGAGAAAATACTCTGACAGGAGAGAGGACAAAGCCTTGCTATGCTGGCTGAACTCTGGGAACTGCCTGCCTCTTCCTCCTAAGTGTTGGCATTGGAAGCATGCATCTCCACCACCTGGCAGATCCCAAGTCTTAACAAAGTAGGGCTCACATGTTAGACCCAGCACAGAGCCTGTTTATTGTTATTACTGTTGTTTGTTTTTTGTTTGTTTGTTTTTGTTTGTTTGTTTGTTTGTTTTAGAAAGTGTTTTGTTTCGTAGCTGGTCTGGTCTCAAACTCATGAACCTGCTGCTTCAGCCTCTGAGTAGCCAGGCTTTTCTAAGTGAGCCACTGTGCCTGGCTTTACAGCCTGCTCTCACAGAGCTAGCAGGTTAGGAAGTGTTTTACTTGTTATTAGGAAGGGCTTTGAGACCGAGTTTCTCTGTGATGGCCCTGGTTTAGTTTCCTATCTGCTGGGAGAAAATTAAAAGCTGCACACACCACACCCCCGTGTTTTGTTTGTTTTATTCCCCCTAACCCATTTACATCTTCAAGCAGTGGTAAAACAAAATAAAGAGAAGGAAAGATAAAAACAGTACGTGACTGAGATTTTATATGGGCCAGAGAGCTGAAAATATTTAATACCTGAATTTTTTTTGAAAACATTTGTTACCCTGTGTATTAGCACAAACACCACACAGTTCCAAGAGTCAGGATTCCGGGAAGGGTTTAACTGGCCAATCCTTCTGCCCTGTGTGGGGCTCGCTGACCTTTTGGGTGTAGTCAGCCAGAGAACATTCTGGTCTGGAGCTTTAGACCTCCAGCCTCATTCATGTATCTGGGGCTGGCAGTATGCCTGGAAGGGTGGTCTCAGTGGGGTTCTTCCTTTACCGGCAGTCTCTCTGTCAGAGTGGCTGCAGCTATTACAGAAGAGCTTAGGCAGGTCTTAGGCTAGGCTTATATTGGGATGGCACTACCTCATCTGTATTCCCCCGGCCATAGGTCAGCATAGACTCAGAGAGAATGGAAATGCACCTTGCTTTCCACAAATAGGGTAGCAAAGAAATTGAGGCCATCTTTACCTCAGGGCTTAGTATGTTTAGTCTCCACTGGCTCCTGGTTCATAGCATATCAATTGGAACGTGAACTCTAGTGGGTGGAATTTGGCTCATTTTAATACACTAAGTATTAGATTTAGACTTAAATCCAAGCTGGGGTCTACTTGGAGCCTTAGGGAGCACTCCATGCTACCCGTTCTAATCTGGGGGCTGCCCTATGCCCAGTGCTGAGCTGTATCAGCACATTTGAACTTCAGTTCCCATTTTGGTTAATGAAGAGCAATAAAACCTGCATCCCATAGAATTAAACAACATAAGGGATATGGGAAGGCTGTATACGTAAGCTGTAATGTTCTCTTTAACGATAGGTTGTTGTCATCGTTGCCTGGAGTGGGGAGCAGATAAGGCTAGAGGCTCTGAGTCCTCTGCCCAAGGGGATGGCCCCTCAACATTATTCCATTTCCCAGCGCACACCAGCCAGTTCCCGAGACGCACGTGCAGGACAATGAAGCTGATTTCCTATGGCTCTATATCAAGCTCCAGCCAAGGAAGATTTATTTCTCTAATGACTGTTCGATGAGACTCATAATTCCATAATGATCTTGGTGTCAGCAACTCCCTCCCTGGGTGTCTCTCTGGAGGTTGTGTGGGGAGAATAGGAAGTCACAATGGCTAAACAAATAAGAATGAATCATAGTTGTATGTAGCCAGCTCCTTGTTGCCTGCATCAGCCCATTGTGTGCTCTAACATATGGAGTAATAGAGCTGTTTCTATCAAAACCACATTGACTTGTCAGCTTCACCTGGCTGAGGGAATGCAGCACTCTGTTCCCCGAAAAGCCCCGAAGCCCTCTGTCCGAGAGATCCTTGTATATTTCCTGGTCCCTCTGTTGCTTCACTTGTCTCTGGTGGGAAGGTTTGTCTACCCAAGTAATACCCTCTTCTTCCAAGCTTTCCACAAAAGCTGCCAGACAGCCTAGGAATGTATAATGGATATGTGTATTTAGGTCTGAAAGTAAGATCGTTACTTGGAATGTTAAATAGCTCTGTAAGTCGGAGTCCCCTGTGTGATCCCCTAAGTACCCAACCATGTACGTGTGTGCTATTTGACTTTGCTCAGCCATGAGTGTGATGTCTGCAGAACCAGGAGGCATGGAAGAGAACAGAGCTAATTGCTAAGGTTAGTTTGCGCGTTACTGTGTCAGGCACTGGGTGGAATGCATCACATGTACACATAGTCTCTCCGTCTCCCTCTCTCACCTCTCTTCTCCTTTCTTTATTGAGGACGCCAAGCCCAGTGGATGCTGAGCAATGTTCTACATCTCTAGTCCTTTATTTTTAAAGTAAAAAAATTTTTTTATTACAATTAAAATTTGTACTGGGTGGGAGGCACAGGGTGCCTTTACCCACCTGGACCATCTCTCCAGCCTGTGGGGTGCCGTTTTGAAGGGTGATGTCAGCGGAGAGAAAGATGCTCCCACCCTTAGCTTGCTGGCCCTGAACTGTGCTTTCGTGCTCAGTTCCTGGACTCAGCTTGCCTAGGATTCTGGAGTGAGCAGTTTTTCTGAAGCCCCCTGCCTGGAGACGTAGCCTTAGTTTTTGTGGGAGGATGGTAAAAGATTAATCCAAGAGCTAAGAGCAGCTGCACAGCAGCCCATAGTGGCCTGGTTTTTAGGACCTTTTCCAGGCATGTGTGAGTGGCAGGGTGAGAATTGTATAGAACTGTGACAGTCAGCTTGGTTTATTCCAACTGTCTGTCCAACTGTCTGAGCCGGTCAGATTTTTTTTTCTTTTTTCTTTTGAGACAGACTCTTATTTACCCTGGGCTGGACTCAAACTTGCTATGTAGCCAAGCATGACCTCCCATTTCTGATCTCCATGCCTTTCTGAACTCTCTGTCTCTGGAGGATGGAATTACAAGCCTGCATCACCAGACACCTCGGCTTTCTCGTTGGTTTGCTTTCTCCTTCCAGCCTTGCTCTGCAGCCCTGGCTCCTGAAACTCCTTCATAGACCAGACTTGCCTTGAACTTGCAGTGATCTACATGCCTCTGTCTCCTGGGTGCTGGGATTATAAGTGTGTGCTACCATACCTGGATCTGATTAGTTTTATTTTATAAATAGATATATTTTTAATTATGTGTTGTACTTGACAGTTTAATGAAGCTAGAGCTATCTGAAAGGAGGAAATCTCAATTGAGAAAATGCCTCCATAAGATCCAGCAATAAGGTCTTTCCTTCCTTCCTTCCTTCCTTCCTTCCTTCCTTCCTTCCTTCCTTCACAGAATTTCTCTTGGCCTTGGCTGTCTTGAAACTCATTCTGTAGAGTAGGATGGCCTTGAATTCACAGAGACCTACCTATCTCTGCTTCTCTCTCTCTCTCTCTTTTAAAGATTTGTTTATTAATATATCTAAGTACACTGTAGTTGTCTTCAGACACACCAAAATAGTGTGTCTGATATCCTTATGGATGACTGTGAGCCACCATGTTGTTGCTGGGATTTGAACTCAGGACCTTCGGAAGAGCAGTCAGTGCTCTTACCCACTGAGCCATCTCTCCAGCCCCATCTCTGCTTCTCAAGTGCTAGGATTAAAGCCAGCTTGTATTTTCTCAATTAATGGTCAATGGGGAAGGGGCCACTCATTATGGGTGGTGCCGTCCTTGGGCTGGGGATCCTGGATTCTATAAGAAAGGAGGCTGAGCAAGCCTTGGGGAACAAGCCAATAAGCAGCCACCCCATCTGTACGAAGGGCACTGTGATGTGAATGTCCTCTCTGTTGAAATATATTTGCCATTGTAATGGTATTAAGAGGTGGGAGCTATAGGGAATTATTAATGCTTTTATTGACAGAGTGGGCTAGCTATACCAGAGTGTGCTGTTACAAAGCAGGTCTAGACTCCTGCTTTGCTCCGTCCCACATGTCCACTTGCCCTTCTGCCTCGGGAATGATGCAGCCTGAAGGTTCTCACCATATCACCTCTTCATTTTCAGCTTTCAGACTCCCGAACCATGGCCTAAATAAATCCCTACTTATTACAAATGACCCAGTCTGTGGTATTCTATTATAGCAGTGGAAGATGGATTCACGAGGCCGAGCAGCTACATGCAGAGGTTTGTCAGTGTCCTGGATGACAGCACCTGCTGAGATTCTAACCAACAGCCAGTGTCAACTGCCAGCCCCGTGATTGAGCATCTTGCCTTTGTCATGCCATCCCAGTTGGTGATTCGTGGAATAGAGTTGATGCTTCTCTGCTGTCTCCTGCCCAGACAGCTAAATAAATTATTATTGTTTTAAGAGACTAAGTTGGAAGATGCTTTGCTATGCAACAGTGAACAACTTGAACTGCACTGAAGCTGTGTCTGCCCTAAGTGTGTGATTCCAAGTGTCTGCGGATGCCTGTAGGCGGTGCATTTTGTCAGATGTGTGGTTGAAGTCCTTCTACTGACGGAGCCATGGTTCTTGGAGCTTTGCTTCAGCCTCGGCGCAATGTTGTTTGGTGAAAATACTTCAAAAATCTTGTCTGTCTTTTGGCTCTCTGTGTTTTAGTGTGTTCCCTTTGAACCAGAAAGGCCTATTTAGCTGAGAGCTAGTGCAGTTTAAGTTTACTGACCTTCCGCTGGCCCAAGCCCCTTGGAGCTGTGAAAGCCTTTTAGTGCGTAGGAGCCTGCCATCAAGAAATCATCATACTCCTTTCATAAGGGCTAAAATACTGCGTTGTTTCATGTCTCTTCCTGTTCTCTGAGGCCTTCAGCAATGCAGTCAGGGTGTCCTGGATACAGAAACTAGAATTAAACAGAAACTTGGGTTTATTTTTATGTTTAATTCTTTTAATTACATGAAATTCATTTATTTATGTGTTTGTGCACATGTGTGTGGGCATGCATGCTAATGCCACTCATGGCAGGTGCAGACCAGAGGATAACTTATTGGGGTTGCTTTTCTCCTCCTAGCACAGGGGGGTCCAAGAACCAAATTCAGGTCTTCAGTCTTGGCAGCATGTGCCTCTACCCACTGAGCCATCTTGCTAGATTGAGACGAGATAGAATTCTTGACTTTCACCAATGAAGCTGCAGTTAAAGGCTCATGTGTGCTCATGCCTGAGGAGAGCTCAGCTGGTTTCTACCCTGCCTTGACTGCTCATGTCTGAGGAGAGGTCAGCTGGTTTCTACCCTGTCTTGGTTGGATCTATGTCTTCAGAATACAGCCCAGACAGATGTGGATTCCAGTTCTGAATAAAAGTGCTTCTTTGGTCCTTTTTGGGATTCTCCTTAGAGACCCACTTCTCCATACTGGCTATCTGACTTAGCTTTTCTGGGACCATTTCTGTGCTTGCACTGAGGTACATTCCAATGCAGTATCCAATAGCCACAGCTGGACACTACATCTCTAAAGGGTTCACAGAGATTTTGTGTCTGTGGAAATGGGAACAAACTCTTCCCCACTGTCTAAAAAGAGTGTCATGGACCAGCTAGCAAGTGTAGAGAGACTTCACTCAGAAAAGGATTGGGGGAGGAGGGGCTGGAGAGCTGTCTCAACAGTGAAGAGTGTGTATCGCTCTTCTAGAGGACCTGAGTTTGATTCCTGGTATTCACACTGGGCAGCTTGCAATTAATTGCCTGTAAGCTCCAGCTTTTGGTGGGCACCTGCACTCATATGCACACATCAGACACAGGCACACAGACATACACACACATAATTTAAAAAATAAAAGGCTTTTTTTTTTTTTTTTGGAGACACGGTCTTACTATGGTAGCTCTGGGACTGTCCTGGAACTCACTGTGTAGACCAGACTGACACCAAACTTAAGACCTGCAGGTGTATTTTGGGGGCTACTTTATTGGGTTCTTATATCTTACTACCCCCCTTCTCCAACCTTACTCCCCTCTCATCCCTTCCAACCCAACACTAGGTAGGAGAGAAAGAAGGTTAGAGGGGAAAGGGGGCGTGGATCTCTTTAGACTACTTCCTGTGGATTAGGAGTGTTGAGTTCCTTGGAGCAAGTCCAGTCTTCATTGTTGTCAGGGCATCATCTCCAGCCAGCAAACTAGCAATAGCAACAGCAAAAGCAGCAAAAGCAACAGCAGGAAGTGGAAGCGGAAGCAGCAGCAACAACAACGGAAGCAGCAGCCTTTACGGCCCTCTTGGAGCTCTTGCATTTATTCCTCTCGAGAATCCACAGAATCCCAAACATATACTATCTGCAGCTGGCAAAAACCATAGCAGCTGTGGACAATCTGAAGCAGCCCATATCTCACACCTGGGATTAAAACAAAAACGTATTCCTGCAACATAACTGGGCTTTAAAAGAGACCAATTTTGGGATAGCATTGGAAATGTAAATGAGGAAAATACCTAATAAAAATATTAAAAAAAAAAAGATAGACCAAAATCCTCACCGCAAAAATGTATTCCCTTGTATCCTTACTTTTTTTTTTTCATTGCTGAGACAAGTACCTGATAAAAAGCAGCCTAAGGACAGAAGGGGTTTTTGTGGTGTGTGTGGTTTGTGGTTTGTTCCTTTATGGTGGCAAGGTGATAGGAGCATGGCACCGGAGAGTAAGCTCTCTCTGATCTTTCTTATCTAGAACCCAAAGGACTGTTTTATCACTTCTCACTGGCTGGTACTACTACTCATCCAGCCCCTGCCCAGGAGGAGCACACCCTCCCTCCCTAGCTGACACCTGAGGCTTTGCCCAGTGACTCCGAAGTCAACCTCCCACCTGCTTGAAATAAACATAATTAAGAGGGTAAACTGAAATCTGGAAGCTAACCTAATATACAAAGAATGCAAAGGAATTTCAGAAATAAATTGATTGTTGTATCTTGGGGGAATATTTGCTATTTGAGGACACTGCTGGCATGAATTATCCTTTTCTCTACCCACAAGTGGCCTAGAACCACTGGCAACTATTTTACTAGTCTGCTTTAATGGGTCTGTGTATATGTGACATAGTAGCAAGAAAAGATGATTTCAGGGGGATGGCTGGAGGGATGGCTCAGTGGTTAAGAGCACTTGCTGCTCTTCCAGAGGACCTGGGCTCAATTCCCAGCAACCACCTGGCAGCTCACACCTTTCTGTATCTCCAGTTCTAGGGGATCTGGCACCCTCACACAGGCATACATGCAAACAAAACATCAATTAACATAAGATAAAAATAAATGATTAAGAAAAGGAAAATATGACTTTGGAAGTGTCCCATCCATCTGATACCGTTTTCATTCTGTGACCTTGCGTAGATCCTTTATCCTGGCATAGCTTCAGTTAAAGTTGTCAACTTGACCCAGGAAGAGCCTCAGTAGAGGAACTGCCTCCAGCAGCTTGGGCTTTGGGCGTGTGTGTGAGCATTTTCAAGATTGGTTATTGAAGAAGGGCCCAGACCACAGTGGGCAGTATCATCCCTAGGATGGTGGACCTAAGCTGTGTAAGAAAGGTAGCTAAGCAGGCCAGAGTAAGAAGGACAGTAAGTGGCATTCCTTGGTGGTCTTTGCTTCAGTTCCTGCCTCATGTTCCTGACCTGACTTGGTTGGATGACAGACTGTAACCTATAAGTCAAACCCCTTTCTCTAATTGTTTTTGGTCAGTATTTTCTCATAGCAATGCAAAGCAAACTAGAACATTCTCTGTGAGCTTTGTCTTATTGTAAGAAAAGAGGACAGCAATTCTAATCTTGTGAAATGATCTTGTATGTGCGTCACCTGTCAGTAGTATGTCAGGATTAGAAATGCAGGTGCCCTATTTATCGTCAAATAATTTATCATTTTAAAAACATACTCAAAACACAATTATATAAAGTAGTGACTACTTACAGGTACTCTATTTTGCATAGATTTTTCAAAGGACTATTTATTGCTTGAGGTTCAATGTGTGTCACAAACTGAGTCATAACATCGTGATTTATATTTACCTCCCACCCACTCAGGTTTCTTTCTGGAGATCTTTACACTAGAAAGAAATTACGGTCTTGGGAAATTAAACAAGAAACTGAAGTTCTAGGTGGGAAACAAGAGCAGGCCCACGGGTAGCTCTTTTTAGATACAGCTCCCAGCGGAGGGACATGAGCAAATTCCAGCGGTTTTTTTTTTTTTTTTGCGGAGGAAGACGCTAGGGGCGGGGCTTAGCAGCTGAGGAAGGCGGGGCTAACAATGCCGCGTGGGGTGAGAGATGCTGGAGGCTGTTCTGGCATGTTACCATTGGGCAAGGTTGAGAGTGACGTAATAGCCACGCGCCTTCAGCTTCGGGCAGCCGCTGGACGGCGTTTGCGCACGAGGAGCTGGTTGCCGCTGCAGCCGCCTGGGATTGTGGGGATTGTGTCTGCCCCTCGGCTGCCGTGGAAAGCCGAAGGTAGGGGAGGTGGGGGCCCCGGGCCCTGCAGCGGGACGCGGGGTGGACGGCGCCGGCCCGGCCTCCTGCCGTTAGCGGCCTCCTCCCTCCCGCGCTCTCCGCACCTTCCCACAGTATTCCGGGTCCCGCCACATCCACCTCAGTGCCTAGCGGGCGAGACGTCCAACAGCACCCTGGACTGGCAGCCCAAAAGCTGTGCTCTGCCTCCGTGTCACGTTCCTCTTAGCGACGCAGTGCCCCCTCCAACGCCAGAAGAGGGGGCAGTGGCTTTGGCCTGCACATCTGTTTTGAGTTTCCTTCTTTTATCCTTCACCTTCGGCCTCAGTTTTGCCACATCTGTCCAAAGAAGGGGTGAATTAGATGTTGCTCTCTGAGACACTTCCAGGGTTGACGTTTTTGGTGATTGGTCGGTACCTCCCGAGTCTCTTGACATGGTATTGCGCCCTATCTCTCTAGTATTCTACCTCCCCATTTGCATGTTTTCCTTTGACGCACAGGTTATAAGGTTGTGGATTTTATTGTGATTTCAGATTACTTTATGCTTAATCTCTAGGCCTCCCCCAGGAACTTTGAATAAAGTATTATGTAGGCACCTGCTGCTCACATAGCAGGTGTTCCCGGTCAGATGGTCCCTGAATCCTTCCGATGGGAAAGGATTCCGGAACTGGATTCCAGAAATGTCCAACAACCGAGAAAGTAGTAGCAACTTCTTTTTGCACTGTTAGGTGCCTATAAGTATACATTGATGAGGGCTGGAGATGTAGCTCAATGGTGAAGCCCTGGATTCAATCCCTAGCGTCACATATACCAGGTGTATACACTATAGTGTGTGCCTATAATCCCAGTACTAAGGAGTAAAGCAGGAGCAGGAGCATAAGAGATTTCATTGTTATCCTTAGCTGCACGGAGTTCCAGCTCAGAAGACTTGAGACCTTCTATTTATCTAATCTCTATGACCCATGTGTGGGGTCAGTTTCTAATACGTATTTATTTAAAAAATTATTTATTTTTATGTATGTGAGTACACTGTAGCTGTACAGATGGTTGTGAGCCTTTATGTGGTTGCTGGGAATTGAATTCTAGGACCTCTGATCAACCCCGCTCGCATTGGCCCAAAGATTTTTTTTATTATTATAAATAGGTACACTGTAGCTGTCTTCAGACTCACCAGAAGAGGGAGTCAGATCTCATTACGAGTGGTTGTGAGCCACCATGTGGTTGGTGGGATTTGAACTCAGGACCTTCAGAAGAGCAGTCAGTGCTCTTACCCGATGAGCATCTCGCCAGCCCTAAAATGTATTTATAATGCCTGGTTTCCGTTCAGATCCAGATGGCTCTCCCACTCAAACAAAACAAAACTGCAGACTGCTTTGAGGGAATGGTTAGATTAACCCACGCTAGGTAGGCAGGAAGAAAATGAATCCTCCCTGTTTGCTAAGAGAAGAAACTGATGTGTTTACAAATACTAGCAGTATTTGTTTTGAGAGTGTGAAAGATTGTGTGTATGTATGTGTTCTGTGTGTGTGTGTGTGTGTGTATGGCCTTTTTAGCTTTATACTAAAAAGTTTTTTGTTCTGATATAAAATATAGACGTTTAGAGATTAGATAAAATTTTAATGGAAACCATAATGTAATATTAGGATTGCTATTTGTGTGACATGGGTCAGTGTTCTTCATGGGACTTGGCTCTTGAATGCTTAAGATGAGCTGTCACATCAGATTGATCATAACCTTTCTTTCAGGCAGTAAATTCAATCTGCATATTAATACTTGTGCTGTTTTAGGGAAACTGGCAATTGAGAACACTGCATATTTTACTGGTAATGGGCAAGGGGAGTATGTTAGTAGACACATGACAGCTCAGAAATAAAAATCGCATGGCACTTAATGTTGTTTTCTTTCTCTTTCCTGTTGTTTTTTGAAGACTGTTTCATCTCTACTGAGGCCAACTTTGAGCCCCTGTATGTCTCATGACAGGGAAAAAGGCCAATTAAGTGAAACTGAAAAATAACAAAATGGATTTCAAAATAGCAAATACACTAGAAGCTCCAGTCTACTCTCTCTCAGTGGTGTGTGTAGGTGTAGCTTTGGGGGCTGGGGGTGGGCAAGATCTAAGTGATGTGGCTAGCTTCCAAAGCAGTTTTAAAACTCCACACCTAGAAATTGTTTTCATAGATCAGTCACATTAGCATCTCACACTTTTTTCTAAAAACTAAATGGCACATGGTTATAAAACCTTGACACTATCTTCAGATAAATTAAATCTTTTTTAATAAAAAATTGTATTTAGAAGCATTCAGAATGTCAACAAAACAGTCACAATTTCTTTTGCAATTACTGAGTGGTATTCAGTTAACAGAACAACAATCATCTTCGTATAAGCTGCATCAGAGCCAACTGAAGATGAAAAAAAATAAAACCAAAAACCCAACTACTGTCCCCATATATAACTAATTTGTGCTATGTATCAACAAGAACCTGCTTTAAATTTCCATGCCAATTTACAACCCCCAGACTGTACCAGGCAAGGTTAGTGGCTATTGAAAATACTACCAGGACAGGGTTATCTAAAGACACATTTGGTAGTGTTAACTATACAAAAAAAGACACTGTACAGTTTAAAAACAAATCTTAGCCTTACATTTCAGTATTTTTCTTTAAGAGGAGTGAGTTGTGTACAGGGGTTAAATGCTTTATAGACAAGAAAAAAAACTGCACTAGAACCAACTTATCCTCTTCCTCCTCTTCCTCCTCCTCATCCTTCTTTTTTTTTCTCTTTTCAGCCTTGACCACTCCCTTTTTCGCTGCATTAGGTTTTCCTTTAGCTCTCTAGGCAGCAATATTCTTCTCGTACTTCTCCTTCAGCTTGGCAGCCTTCTTCTCACAGGGCTGCTTGTCAACTGCTGCAGTGTTGTTCCACATCTCTCCTAGTTTCTTTGCAACATCATCAATGGATAAGCCAGGATGTTCACCTATGATTTGGGGGCGGTACTCAGAACAAAACAAGAAGAAGGCCGAAGCAAGCCTCTTGAGTGCACTGGGGTCCTTGAACTTCTCTTTGGTCTCCCCTTTGGGGAGGGATGTAGGTTTTCATTTCTCTTTCATAAGGAGCCTTGTCAGCCTTTGCCATATCTTCAGATTTCCCCTTTTCTTTAGCAGACATGGTCTTCCACCTCTCTGAGCACTTCCTGGAGAACTCTGAGAAGTTGACAGAAGTCCGGGTGCTTCTTCTTGTGCTCCTCCCAGCAGGTTTACACAAAGAATGCACATGTGGACATTTTGCCTCTCGGCTTCTTCTTTTTTTTTTTTTTTTCTCTGTATAGCCCTGGCTGTCCTGGAACTCACTTTGTTGACCAGGCTGGCCTTGAACTCAGAAATCCGCCTGCCTCTGCCTCCCGAGTGCTGGAATTAGAGATGTGTGCCACCACGCCCGGCTGCCTCTTGGCTTCTTAGGATCCTTTGCCCATGTTTAGTTGATTTTCCCCCATGAGGCACTGAGTCACCCAGTGCCTGTCCGGCTCTTGCTTGCCCCAGTGCTGTCTCTATGGAGCTCAGTCTCCAAATTGTGTTGTGCTAAAAAATGCCTAAAATAAACTACTTGATCTGACTCCAGAAGTTTGAACCAACACTGGCTACTGAGTTGTGTTGAACCAAACTGCCTCCTTGTCTCCTGGAGATCGTCACTCTGCTGGCTGTGGAGGTCACAAAGACCCCTGTAGTTGTCCATATTTAGAGTGGATCTTGCCACATCAGTTAACCTAATTAAGAAAATTTCCTTGAACTCCAGAGATCTGCCTGCCTCTGCCTCCTGAGTGCTGGGATTATGCTGGCATTAAAGGCATACACTACCACCACCTGGCTCATCGCATCTATCTTAAACTAACCTAGTAAGGTGGGCATCGTTCTGTTTTATTAAAGAAGAAATTGAGGTTCAGTATTTTCGCTAAGGTAAAAGTGAAGGGTGGAGTTGCATATTTACTTATGCCTAGTTATGCCTGTAAGGGATGTTTGCTTTGGGTTATAGACAAACTTGGGCAGCATAGGAAGATCCTGTCTTTTAATAAAATGCTTGATGCAGTCAGAAATTAAAGCTAGCTCATGATTCAGATTTCCTCCCTTGTTCATTGCACATACTCTGCCGTGGTTGGACATTTTTCTCACCTTTCCAGAAGCCTTATCCCGTGTGTGAGTCAGGCCCTGTGGAACACGATGGGGACATCAAAACAAAGAGTTCTGTTGTTAAGGTGCTCATTGTGTTTTTCAAAGATGAGACGGCCTTATGGTCCTCCCTTCTCCCCTCTCTCAGTCCCTTTCTCCGTCCCTCTCCTCTTTTGAAAAAAAGGTTTCACTATACTGCCTTAACTGTCCTGGAATTTCTATGTAGACCAGCCTGGCTTGGAAGTCTCGGAGATCTATCTGCCTGTCTGTGCCTCCGTGCCAGGCTGGCTTGTCTTTTGTTTTGTTTTGTTTTTGAATGAGATGACTAGCTGCAGCTAAGGGTCATCATGGAAAGAAGCTAGTTTCTTGGTGGTGTTCAGGAGGGTGAAAGCTATGAATTTCCTCTTTGGTTCTGTTTTCTAACTTGCTGATCAGTTCACCACCAGTTCGAGGTTGTAACATGTTTGATGAACTCTAGCTTTTAATTTTTTTTTTTTCTGAGACATTGTTTTCTCTGTGTAGCTCTGGAACTCTGCCCTGGAACTCAGTCTATAGACCAGGCTTGTCTTAAACTCAGACATCTGACTGCCTCTGCCTTCCTAGAGCTGGGACTAAAGGTGTGCGCCACCACTGCCTGGCAGCTTTGTAATTCTTAAAAAAATTATGTGCATAAATGTTTGTTTTTGTTTGTTTGGTTTGGTTTTTCGAGACATGTTTCTCTGAATAGCCCTGGCTGTCCTGGAACTCACTCTGTAGACCAGGCTGGCCCCGAACTCAGAAATCCGCCTGCCTCTGCCTCCCAAGTGCTGGGATTAAAAGCGTGCGCCACCACTGCCTGACATGCATGAATGTTTTATTGCATGTATATTTGTGCACCATGTGTATGCCTGGTGTCTTGAGGCCAGAAGAGGTTGTTGGATTCCCTGAGACTGAATTTATAGATGATTGTGAGGTGCCATGTGGGTGCTGGAAATTGAATCTGGGTCTTCTGGAAGAACAGCAAGTGCTCTTAACTGTTAGGCCATCTCCCCCACCTTTTTAATTTTTAGATGTTTATAAGGTAGGAATTTCTGTTTTACTTATGAATATTCCAGGTATTTCAAAACAGAAGTTGTTCTTTTTTTTAAAGACTTATTTATTATTATATCTAAGTACACTGTAGCTGTCTTCAGATGCACCAGAAGAGGGAGTCAGATCTCATTACAGATGGTTGTGAGCCACCATGTGGATGCTGGGATTTGAACTCAGGACCTTCGGAAGAGCAGTCGGTGCTCTTAACCACTGAGCCATCTCTCCATCCCAAAGTTGTTCTTTTTAAAGTTGTTGGGAATTGATGCCTTTAAGATAGTCCTGATGTCATATACTTATCTATCCAGCATTTGGGAGTCTGAGGCAGGAGGATCATGAACTGACTGAGGGTTAGCCTGGGTTCCACAGGAAGTTCCAGGAAAGTCTGGACTAAAAGGTAAGACCTTGTTTTGAAACTTCAGAACAACAAAAGCAGATTGTTTTTTTTCCCAAGTCCATATGGCAATGAGAGTTGGAAAAGAACCGCAGTGGCAGTAGAGGAGGAGGTGGGGAGTTTCTACCTGGCCTCCTCCAAAGAGGCTCGAGTTGGCTTTGTTTTTCACTGTCTCTGTTGCAGACCTTGGACTCTGAGGTGTTTTGATTTACCATCTGCTCCTCTGGTGCCTTCTGTGCTGTCTTTTCACAGCTGAGCCTGTGTTCCTAGACTGAACAGTGGAATCTCTGGGTAGGGAGTGTCTGAGATTTAGTTACTTTTCATGTCCACAGGGAAATGGGAAGGGGCATGCCTCTGAGGTCTGCTCCCCCGCCATGAAGCTGGCCAAGGAGTTTGGTTGTTACATCTGTTGATGGTCAGTTCTAGTCATCACTGACAAATAAGTAGCACAGTTGGTGAAGCGACCTTTACATGTGGCCACTTCTCTCTTGGCCAGTCCATTGCCCCTGCTGCTTTGTATGTTAAAGAGTTCTAGAAACAGAAAGAAGAACCTGAGATGCATGCAAAAGGTATTGATTTTAATTTAATAAGTCTGTATATATATATCTCTTGTAGTCCATATTGGCCTTGAACTTAGTATGTAGTGAGATTGGCCTTGATCTTCCTACCTCTGATTCAGACAAGGTTACAGGTATGTGTCACTGTGCCTGGTTTAATTTTTTTTTAAAGATTTATTTATTTATTTATTTATTATATGTAAGTACACTGTAGCTGACTTCAGACACCCCAGAAGAGATTCAGTTATCATTACAGATGGTTGTGAGCCACCATGTGGTTGCTGGGATTTGAACTCAGGGCCCTTGGAAGAGCAGTCGGTGCTCTTAACCACTGAACCATCTCTCCAGCCCAGCCTGGCTTAATTTTAATTTTATATTTGGTTGTCAGGATCTTGCTATTAAGCTTAAGCTAGCCTGTAGTTCAAGCTGACCTCAAACTTCTGATTCTATTGTTTCAGCCTTCTATGTGCTGGAATTATAGGCATGTGCCTCAACTAAGTGAACATTTCTTTACTTCTGGATACTGTTTCAGGCTTAAATTTTTACAGCCAATTAAACTATATGTGTGACTGATCAATGCTGATCCTGTGGACTGAAGCCTGTTAGTTTTCTAGAGTTTGGTCAGACAGCTCCTCTCGTGGAGATCTCACAGAAATTAAAGACATTTAAGCTTGAGACAGTTCTCAGAGGTTAAGAATTCCTGCTGCATCAGGGACCAGTTCGTAAGCAAGGTATTTAAAGGTAACCTTGGTCTTTTATAGTCAGTAGGAAGTTGGGTTTGATTGTGTTTGTGATGTAAAGTCTCCATCCTGAGACCCTTTTGCTCATGGTGCTTTGTCCTGGAGGACATCACTGAAGAAGATGTTTCTCAGTTTTCCCCTCCCTGGTAAACATGGTTCGGATTCAGAGTGTAGCTATTGATCATAGTTATTTTATTTAGATGAGCCTCATGTAGCCCAGGATGACCTATAACTCATTTAAAAGTTGAAGATGACCTTGAGGTTATTGAAACTGTTTTTTTGATTCTCTTACCTCTACCTTTAAAGTGTGTCACAGGGGTTGATGTGGTGCTGGGACCAAACCCAGGTCTTTGAATATCTAAGCAAATGCTCTACCAGCTGAGCTACATCTGTAGCCCCTGTTTATGTTTTCATTTGCTTGGTTTTGGGGGTCTACAGCCAGGAGATACCTCTCTAGTTTTTTAATGCATCAGTTTTGCGATTGATGAGTTCTTTTATTGATGATTAAAGTGAGCTCTAAGCAAATTAAGTGGGCCACATAACTTCTTTAAAACTACTTATATTACTGGGATTCTGGTGATAGTGAGAGCCAGGATACAAGCCTGCGGGGCTAACAGAGGGTGACCAGAGAAATTATTAGGATTGTTGAAAACATCATAGAGGGGCTGGAGAGATGGCTCAGTGGTTAAGAGCACGGACTGCTCTTCCAAAGGTCCTGAGTTCAAATCCCAGCAACCACATGGTGGCTCACAACCATCCGTAATGAGATCTGACGCCTTCTTCTGGTGCGTCTGAAGACAGCTACGGTGTACTTAGATATAATAATAAATAGATCTTTAAAAAAAAAAAAGAAAACATCGTAGAGAGGCAAGATGCTTTTGTGATTAAACATCTTTGGTAATAGGAAACAAGAAATCTGTAGGGAAGGACAAAGCCCCACCTCATCTACTGTCTCACATCTAAGGGCTTCCTAATGTACGCCTTTGTTTTCTTTTTTTTTTTATTGGATATTTTCTTTACTTACATTTCAAATGTTATCCCCTTTCCTGGTTTTCCCCCACTCCCAGAAGCCCCCTATCCTATCCTCCCTCCCCCTGCTTCTATGAGGGTGTTTCTCCACCCACCCATCCACTCCCACCTTCCCCTACACTGGGGCATCTATCAAGCCTTCATAGGACCAAGGGCCTCTCCTTCCATTGGTGCATGGCAAGGCCATCCTCTGCTACATATGCAGCTGGAGCCATGTGTACGCCTTTGTTGATAGCTTAGTCCCTGGGAGTTCTGGGGGCATCTGGTTGGTTGATATTATTGTTCTTCCTGTGGGGTTGCAGTCCCCTTCAACTCCTACAGTCCCTTCTTTAACTCCTCTATTAGGTACCTCGCTCCTTTGTTTTCTGCTCACATAGAGGTGTCTTCTGTCTTGCCCTTTCCTCAGAAGAAATAAGATTTGAGTCTTTCTCTGAATCAGAAATAGTACTCTGGCCAGACTGCTTTGTTGTCGGTGAGGAATAGGACTATAGACACCAGTGGACTGTATCTGGTGACCTAAGCAACCCTTGAATACCTCTCTAAAAGAGAAAGAGAGGGAAAAACAAAGAGTACATGTGAAAACAGTCTAAAACAGACTTATTTGGGCATGTGGTGTTATGCTATCTGTTTGCTAGCTACCAGATTTCTTTTCTGTAAGCCTTAGTATTGGGTCTGCAGGAAGGGACTAACACCTCCTCCTCCTGTAGCTGTGCCGAGAGGATAGATATGGAAAGTGCAGCCTCTGGTAGGGTGTAACTGCTCTGCTGGCAAGAGTCCATAGGATGGGGATTTTCTGCCTGGTTCAGAGCCTGTGTGGAGGAGGTCTCTTGCTTTCTGATCTTCAGCCAGATGTGAAGCAGTGATCATATAAAGGGGTCCTGGACCTCAGTCAAAGCTTTCCCCTGATTTCTCTGCTCATTTCTGGCCTTTGGTACAGGTCTAGGAAAGCACAGCTTTGTGCTGAAGTTGACTGTTTTTCTATTGAAGAATTATAGCTGATGAGCTGGGTCTGGTGGTATATACCTTTAATCCTAGCACTTGGACCTCTGAGTTTTAGGCCAGTCTGGTATACAAAAGCTAGTTCCAGGACAGCAAGGGCTGCACAGAGAGACCTTATCTCAGTCTTCTCTCCCCATTAAAAAAAATATTTATAGCTGAATTGGGTGTGATGACAAATGTTTATAATCCCAGCACTTGGGCAGTGCAACAGGAGAATCAGAAGTTTAAGGACATCTTTTTTTTTTTTTAAAGATTTATTTTATTTATTTATTATATGTAAGTACACTGTAGCTGTCTTCAGACACACCAGAAGAGGGCATCAGATCTCATTACGGGTGGTTGTGAGCCACCATGTGGTTGCTGGGATTTGAACTTTGGACCTTTGGAAGAGCAGTTGGGTGCTCTTACCCACTGAGCCATCTCACCAGCCCCTAAGGACATCTTTATATAATAAATTTGAAGCTAGCTTGGGCTACATGAAACACTGTTTTATCAAACCAAAACAGGTCTGATTGGTTAGCTGAGTTATTTAGAATGTGATTCTATTGAAACCAAAACAAACTATTTAAAGTCTTTATACCTGATACAATGGGAGTAGATAAAATGCCCCGAAGCCATTTCACCACACTAATCTCAAACCAGTTTATTTTACTTTTTAAAATTGAGCACTGTAACTCTAGTGCCTATGCCTTGTTCTTTGGAATGAATCTGGGTGAAACCTCATTATTCTGTGGGAAGCCAGTCTGACTTGGTTTAAAAAAAAAAAGGAATTAAAGAGAATTTTGAAGAAAATGCCCTTGTTTTAAACTTCTCGGCAAGCCTCTGCAGTTTCTTTCTTACCTTGTCTATTGCTCTGTTTCCCACTACTGTGCTTCTCAGTCATTACAGAAACCACCTCCTATTTCAAACTTCCTACATGCAGTGTTGCACAGTGAACACAGCCCTGGACACCTTCCATGGCACCCACTGCAGTGTTGTCGTGGTGTTCTAAGCCAATGACCACGTATCCCTGTCTGACAACTGGAATTACACTCTGAATTGTTACTCACCTGTGCCCTCTGTTCCTGATAGACCAGGCATGTGCTGAATTAAGCGTGCCGTGTGCTTGTGTCCCTGCCGGCTCTCTTGCCAGAGCATTCTGGGAGCTCTGCTTTATGCTGCAGAGCTGCCTTCTTTGGTGAGCCCCATTAACTCCTTATCGGTATCCCATAGCAACACCTTGGTAATTGAATCCAGCGCTCCTTATTCTGGTTAGTTATTTGTCTCTTATTGTATGGCTGCTCAAGGACGCGGGGTATACTTTTATTTTGTGTCTCCTAGCATAATGCTGAGTATATTATAGACACCATGAATGTTGTTGAATTAACTTGGAAACCCACCCGAGAACTGTTAAAATCCTCCTTCCTTGATGCCCAGCAGCAGTGAGTTCACCACGCTCTGTTCTTAAGCCCGCCATATCTAAAGCTGCCTGATTTCTTAGACCATGTCTTATGTTCTTAACTAGATTAGAAATTCCTTTAGAGAGTGCCTTCCTTATTTCCTGTCGGTACTCATTCCTCAGCACAGTTTCTGGCACAGAGATGGGGTTTGAGAAAAGCTTGTTAGTACAGAATTCTGCCGTTTGGCCAGTTAAAGTATCTGCTCAGTTGAGCAGTTTCTTCTGTTGCTCACTGAACGGGAGACAACAACTTAAGTATTTTCAGGGCCAAGTTAGTATGAAGCAACAAAGAAGGGTGGGCCTGTGTTAGACTGCAGTGTTTATGTGGTTTATGAGGGGAAGCTGCTTGTTAGCTTGTCTTGGGCAAGCATGGCTCTCATGACCTCATTGTCTCTTATGACAAGAGAAGCTAGAAACAGATATTTTTTTTTTTTTTTGGTACAGTCTCTGGGGATTATCATAGCTCATCTGTGGTCTGCTTTTCACCTGTTCCAGACCTTTGGGTAGAGACCAGAATTTACATATTTAGATTATTCATAGAAGAATAAGAGTAGAGGACATACCTGGATGCTTTTGAAGGAGTTTTGGTGAAAGCCTGGCTCTGGTTAGAGTACCTAATTGGGCTGGTCTTGTAGAACATCACTTGAGTTCTCTGCCCCATTCACCCGAGTACTCTGACTTTGCTGGGTTATGAAAAGCAACTTAAAATATTAAAAACTGTGTGTGTGTGTATGGTATGTGCACATGAGGACTGGTGCCCTCAGAGGCTAGAGGTCTGTTAGAACTTGAGTTACAGGTGGTTGTAAGTTGTCTGACATGGTCTAACTCAGGTCCTTTGCAAAAGCAGTATGTGCTCTTTAAAAAAAAAAAGATTAAAAAAAATTTTTTTAAAAAAAAATTAAGTGCATTGGTGTTTTGCCTGCATGTATGTCTTTGTGAGGATGGCAGATCCCTGGAACTGGAGTTACAGACAGTTGTGAACTGCCATGTAGGTGCTAGGAGTTGAACCTGGGTCCTTTGCAAGAACAGCCAGTGTTCTTAACTGGCTGAGCCATCTTTCCAGCCTATTAAATTTTTTCTCCCCTCCCCTCTCCTCTGCTCTCCTCTCCTCGTCTTTGAGATAGGGTTTCTCTGTGTAATAGCCTTGGCTGTCCTGGAACTCACTTTGTAGACCAGATTGGCCATAACCTCACAGAGATCCTCCTGTCTCTGCCTCCCAAGTCCTGGGATTAAAAGCATGCACTACCATGCCCATTCCTTATGTGCTATAACCACCAAGCTACCTCTCCAGCCCCCAAAGCTGTTTTTGAAAGATGGTGTCGCTGGGATGCCTGTAAATTTTGTCTTTTTGCCCAGTCTCTGCTGAGGCCGTTTGACAGTTCTAGGACTGTAGTGTTCAGGCTGGTGTAGCCCAAGGTCCCAGGAACAGTCTGTGAAGAGCCCTGAAGGAGCAAACACATGAAGGAAGTATATGTATGAGATGATGGCCTAAATGTGGCCAGCCAAAGGGCAAAGCAGTGTAGTACCCAGGGGAGTTGGTACGGCATGGAAGCTTTTGCAAGGCAAGCCCTCCCTGCTGGTTCTCACTTTCTGGCAGTCCCGGAAGTGCTTGTTTGGCTTTACCTTCTGGGAAGGGGAATGTTGCTGTTGATGTGATTCCCAACCAAGGCAGAAACTAGCCAGTTGGGACATCCCTGGAAGAACATATGAGAAACTGAAAGCAGATGATGTCTCTGTGAGAATGGGATGGAGGGAAGACTCGGCTTTTCCTCATACACCTTGTGTTTATTTTCAAAGTTGTAATTTTTTAAAAACAAAATCTTAGCCGGGCATGGTGGTGCTCGCCTTTAATCCCAGCACTTGGGAGGCAGAGGCAGGCGGATTTCTGAGTTCGAGGCCAGCCTGGTCTACAGAGTGAGTTCCAGGACAGCCATAGCTACACAGAGAAACTCTGTCTCGAACTCCCCCCCCCCAAAACAACAACAACAACAACAAACCCCACAAAAAACAAAAAACAAACTTTTTTAAATTTAGGGAGATGCTTTTTTATGTATGAGGTTTATCTGCATGTACACCTGCATAGGATCACATTATAGATGGTTGTGGTTGCTGGGGATTTGAACTCAGGACCTCTGGAAGAGCAGCTAGTGCTCTTAGCCACTGAGCCAACTCTCCAGCCTGTAAGTTTGTATTACTGATACTAGGAATTGAGCCCAAGACATGTACTCTCCCTTGTTATTAATAATTTGTATTCATTAATTTTATTTTGTATGTGTAAAGAGGGTAACTCTTTAGAGCACATTCTCCCTTGCCATTTTGTAGGCCCTGGGGATTAAACATAGGACAGCAGGTCTGTGTGTGAGTGCTTCTACCTGCTGAGTCATATCCCTGACTGCTGCTGCTGCTGCTGCTGCTGCTGTTAGACACTGTTTCCTTCTGTAGCCCTGACTAGCCTAGAGAGCAGGCTGCCCTTGAATTCTTGGATAGTTCTGCCTCTGCCTTTAAAGTACTGAACCAGCAAGCATATACCATCATGTCTGGCTCCCCCCTCCCCCCCCCCCGAAATATAAGAGTGATATAGGCAGGTCTGGCCTCCATGCTGCTGTGCAGCTGAGGAAGACCTTCAACTACTTCTGATCTTCCTGCCTCTACCTTGCAAGTGTTTGGATCACAGGTGTGCAATGTCACACGTGATTTATGCGGTTTTGGAGATAGAACCCAGGGCTTTGTGCAAACACTCTTCCATCCGAGCTACGTTTCCAGCCCTCATCATTAATTTTCAGAGCATCCCTGCATAGACCTGTATGTGAGTTTCCTTATTATTCCCGAGATGTACATTTCTCTGCAAGTCCATAGACCCAGTCACTATAGATTGTACTTCAGAGGTGACAGATTGGACTTGGAGTTTGTTATTCAGGGGTCTTTGGGATGACAGTCAGGCTGAAAATATGTCCAGTATTTTCAAATTGTTTTGAGGACCTTTCGAACATATTATTTTAAAAAAGACTTACAAATATGCTATTTTGTGTGATACTTAGAGCATCTTTATTTTATTGTAGTAAAAACATGAGGCTGACCGAGTCTGTCAGAAGCACACAGCTACAAGGACAGTGCTGTGACTGACTAGCAGCCTTACCTCATGTCCACATGCTTTGCCTTTCGTTCTTGTGCTCTAGTTGTCGTCCTCTTCTCCGGGTTTTCTGAGCTGTTTCAGCTGGGGCAGGAATAAAATTCTCATGGTTCTGCTTTTGTTTTAAGCCTTCCCAACTCAGGACTCTAAATTACATTGGCATTAATAGGGGTCAGTAGTATCTTCTTTATTTTCTTTTTTTAATTTTTTTTTTTTATGATTTTTTGAGACAGGGTTTCTCTGTGTAGCCCTGGCTGTCCTGGATCTTACCTTGTAGACCAGGCTGGCCTCAAACTCAGAAATCCGCCTGCCTCTGCCTCCTGAGTGCTGGGACTAGATGCGTGCGCCACCATGCCTGGCTCTTCTTTATTTTCAGGGTGAGGTGAAACTAAGGCTCTGTTGAGATTGAATCTTTTAGGGGAGTTTGACAGCCTGGTTACCTGTTCTTTGCTGAGACTTATTGCTGCTATTAGGAAGAGGGCTTTGTTTCCAGGTTACAAATCTTTTTAGCAAAGAAGTAAGTATGGAATAGAATTGGAAAGACTCATGTGGTCTTTGGATCTGCTGATTTAATCTTCACAACCCAGAGAGAGTAACCGTTGTAAAGTGTGCAGGATAGGTTTGGATTAATATCCTGACAGCGTGTGGCATGGCATGTAGGACATTCCTTGGAGGTCTCCTCACCATACAAAGCTCTCCTTTGCTGGGTGGCCTCTTCTGTAGGCATTTCTAGCAGCGGTTGTACACCATGTGAATCATCAGCTTCCCTAAGCTTCTTCAAACCCCATCGTTAACTGATGGAAGGCCTTCCATGGGAGGCAGAATGAATAGCCCCCCTCAGACAGAGTTTTAATTGTCCTTTGCTACCCCTGGATTTGTGCAGGCTATTCACCTCCATTAGAAACGCCAGTTTATCTGTATTGCTAGTCTCTTGAGACATACGCATTATAAATCACCCTCCTTCCTAACTCTGCTACTCCTGAGGTCAAGGGTGTGAAGGTCTCTGGAAACTCTGGGGGTGCACGAGCACCATGGTGGGAAGACTCTTTTGTTTCTAAGAACCAAGCAGAAATCCTTGGCATGGAAACTCTGCTATTTCTACTTGAATCAAAATGTAAAGCTTTCAAACATCGTTCTGTGCATTACTGACACAGCTGGGAGTTGGGGAGGTTCTTTTTAAATCTTTGAAAAAATTTGTTCGTATGTGTAGAGGTCATATCCACCCCCCCTTCGTGTGTGTGTGTGTGTTCTTATGTGTGCTGGTGCATGTGTGTCAGGGTATGTGGCATGTAGATGCCAGCTGTCATCAGAAGCTATTTACTTTGGTTTTTTTTTTTGTTTTGTTTTTTGTTTTTTGTTTTTTTTTGAGATGGGTTCTCTATGCAGTCTTGACTGTTCTTGCTACATAGAGCAGGCTGGCCACAAACTCAGAGATATGTTTGCCTCTGCCTCCTAGATGCTGGGATTAAAGGCATATATCCCTACCCTCCCCCCAACTAGCAACCTTGTTTTTTGGGGAACAGGGTACTTCACTGGGAGCTGGGGCTTGCCACTAAGGCTGGCACTATCCTTAGCACTGCCTTTTTCTGCCCTCCTGGCCTCCAGTGGACCCAGCTTTTTATGTGGGTACTGGGGATTAAACTGAGGTCCTCATCCTTGTGCAGGAGGTACTTTGCCAACTAAACCCTCTCCCCAGCCACGACCTGTGCTGTGCCAAAATGTTGTCGGGGTGTACCGGGTGATAGCTTAGTTACGGCTTCTGCAGACTTAGCTGCTCACCCAGATTGTAGTTCCAGGGGCTTCCATAGGCATTTGAAATCATAAGAAGCGTGAATCAATAATTCCAGTTAGCAAACTCCAGAACATGGCTACCAGGTTGGTTTGTGTGAGCTGGTAAGAGCATTCTCTTTATAAGAAATCAAAGCCAGCCTGCCTTGGGAGGAAATCAAGACACAGTGCGGTAGAAAGCTTTTGGGTCATTGCATTGGCTATGCCCAGGTTCAAACCAGGTGCTCCCTGGGAGACTTCAAAGACTCTTTAACCTCTTTGCTCTTATTTCCTCATTTGCACCCCATAGAGGTTTCAAGGATATACATAGTTAGTAGGCGCATGGTGTCAGTGTTGTGTACCATTTGCTCGCCTCTTCTCTACCTCTTCACCCTTCCTCGGCGTCCTTCGAGGGCCATGTCTGCAATCCGACTAGAATGTCCTTTCAGTCTGTTAGGACACCAGCTCTGCAGATACTCACACAAATCTCCAGGTTCTCCTTTAGTTTTTTCTTTGCAAACCATGGTTCTTGTGTTACAGATTTTAGTAACAGATTCTAGTTCTTGTGAGTCACTTCCAACCCAATATCCTTTACAGTTAGTGGTTAACCTATTGTTATTTGCTGAGCACTGTGTGTCAGATTTGTTTGGCTACTGGGTGGTGGTAAATGAGACAGATGTGGTCTTTGTCCTCAGTAACACTTCTCTGAACTCCCTCCTTAGATGGCTTACTTTTGATTAATCTTGTTCATTCTGTGTGGTTGTCTATGGATTTCCTCCTGAGAGGGCAATCTTCTCCCTCGTCCTAGGGGACAGTGCCTCTTTGTGTTGCGTGGGCTTTGCCTACTGGCTCGCCTGCTCCCAAGAGATGAAAGCAGTGTGCTGAAGCAAAGGGAAAAAGCCCCCAGGGCCACTACTGCCTCAGCCACACAAGTCCCACTGAGCCTGGACTTAGCATTCCTGAATGTCCCTTTTCTCCTTGTACACAAATTATAGTGTTCACTGGTAATTTAAATTCAAATAACCTTCCACCCCCTCTCCTCCTTAAAAAAAAAAAAATAAAGCCTGTGTATTACAGGGTAGAGAACAAAGCAGGCCAAGCTGGTCTCCTGGTGGGGTTTGTTTTATGTTTTTAGCTGGCTTTGTGTGGGTGGTCTTTGCTTTAATAGGGCTGATATGTAGTTCAAGTATATTGATATTCTGTAGTCATAGAGTCCTATCTTTTCCATCCTTGTTTATCATAAATAGTGTGGTAGGTAAATTCGGGGACTTTGGCTGGCAGGCTTCCTGACTTTGCCTCTTTGCTTTAGGCTTCAGACTCCATCTAGCCCCTACTGGGCTCTGCATAAAGAAGGTGCTGTGGCCAGGATGCTGATTCTATGCTTCAAAATAGGAGCCCGAAGATAGCCTTCTGTTTCTGTTAACTCTCCCTATTGCCAGTTTCACTGGCAGTTGCCCAGAAATGTGTATGGGGAAGCAGGCAGAATAGCTCTCTCGGAACCATTTATTTGAGAACGCCCAGTGGAGAAATGAATTGTCCTTTTCACCCTCTCTCGCTGTGGTGTGACATTGTGATTTGGGACTGCTTGTCCCTTTGCATATGTATATGACACATCCAGCCTTGGTGTTTTTCACAATAAATTGTTTTCTGGTTGGTGTTTCCCTCAATTCCTTCATCTTCCTGGGAGACTGGGCAGGTATGCTGACAATTAGGGGACCCAGCTGAGCCTCTTGTTTCTAGGGTCGTGACCTCCAAAGGCCTGGTGAGTGATCCCAGATACACCCCATTAACATCATTGGGCTGATCATTTGCTGTATTTGGACTTAGTGTAAAGAGTCATCGAGAGGCTTGGTTGGAAAGGAGAAGGCATGACATAATTATTGCTTCTGTACCAGTTTAACCTATCAGCCAACAGATTGTCAAGTGCAGGAAAATAATGTTATTATAATGGAATAATAGTTATAATAATCTGCTGACATAGACTTTGATAAGAGGCAGATTCTGAAATAAGTACAGGGGGAGGGGCTAACCTTAAACTACAGCACAAAGAGTGGGTATTATTCCTTCAAGGAGATGCCGTGTAGATGACAATTGAAGTATGAAGTTGTTACCCTCTCTGCATAGGTGGAAGAGCTATGGAGACTTGAGATAGGGTTGTATACCCTGCAATTACTTTCTGAGCAGGTGAGGGAGCACAGAGTGGTTTAAGGTGCTCTGTCTGGACTAAGGGATTGTCTCAGTGCTCAGCAGCGGTGGCTCCTAGGAAAGCCAGAGACTTCTTATTAGGGGGAAGGTTTTATTTGTTTTGTTTTATTTTGGGGACATGGTGTCATTGTGTGGCTCTGGCAGGCTTGAAACTTGCAAGGTAGATCAGGCTGGTCTTGAACTCTCGGCGATACACTTGCCTTTAACTCCTGAGTGCTGGGATTACAGGTATGCACTGTGACATCTAGCTTTTAAAAGGGATTTATTTCTAAAAGTATAAACGTTTGGGTCTGTATGCATATATGTCTGTGGAGGCTAGAGGCATCAGATCCCTCTGGAGCTGGAGTTTCAGGTGGTTGTGAGATGTCCAGTGTGGGTGTTGGAAGTTGAACTTGAGTCACCTGTAAGAGCAGTATGTGTTCTAAATCACACAGCAATTTTTCCAGGACCTCATTTAGGATTTGAAGGAAATCCAGCTTCATCCAGAGTTGTAGAATGGCTGTCGTCTTCATTAGCTCAGCTGTGCTTGATTGTGAAAGACCATCCCAATGAGCCAGCTTGTTGGTGGTTGAAGCTCCCTCATATCAAGAGGGAATGAAGAGGGCCTTTGGACTCAGCCATTCCTCCCAAGTGTTTGTATGTAATTCTGACCTAATTGCATGTGGGTTCTTGGAAGGTGCTAGAGTATTAGGCTGGGGAATGTTAGCTGAAGGGAGCTCCATCTACATGCATATGGGGAAGTCATCATGCATGCTGAGTGAAGACCCTAGTGTGGTTGCTTCATGGTCATCTGTGCTTCTGTAAACGATCCCTACTGTCTCAGTTAGGGTTTTACTGCTGTGAACAGACACTATAACCAAGGCAACTCTTATAAAGGACAACATTTAATTGGGCTGGTTTACAGGTTCAGAGATTCAGTCTGTCATCATCAAGGTGGGAGCATGGCAGCATCTAGTCAGGCATGGTGCGGGCAGAGCTGACAGTTCTACATCTTCATCTGAAGGCTGCCAGCAGTGGAAGACTGACTTTAGGCAGCTAGGGTGAGGTCTTAAGCCCACATCCAAAATGACACACTTACTCCAACAAGGCCACACCTCCTAATAGTTCCACTCCCTGGGCTGAGAATAAACAAACCATAACACTTACCCATGTAAGTCCAGTAAACTGCTTGGTTCCCTAGGGTGGGCTTTGGTGGATCCTACTTTGGCTTGTTGTTGGGTCCTTGTAATGAATGATATTTACATCTTCCCAGGGAAGGAATTACTACAATACCCATAGCTTCAGATAGTGAACCATAGGAAATGCAGACACACTGCATTTTGTCCAAGCCAATGTTAAGGTGTTGGTATAGAAGACAGTCCTTTTCTTTTCCAGAAAGTCACTAGTTCTGGCTAGGAAGATGGTGGTGAAGGGGTGAGGTGACATGTGATCTCTAAGGCACTGAGCAATGAAAAAGTGTTTGGATTTAGGGTGATCTAGGTTTTTTTTTTTTTTTTTTTTTTTTGGCTGTGCTATTCAACCAGTTGCTTAATCTTGCAATATATCAAAATTCCACATATATGTTCTTGACTTGCATTAATATCCTATATCTATAAGGAATCTTTCACTATGCCTGACACTGTGTAGAGCTCAGTAAATATTTCCATCTCTCCATATTCCTACTCCTGCCATCCAAAAAAAAAAAATGGGAAACTAGGGGGAAGATCCTCCAGCTTCTGCAGAAGAGAATTTTGACCTCAATTAGAGCTTTGCCTGAACCTTTGAGCTGCCGATGTTGCTTTGTGAGCCATGATCTATAGTCCTCTGAAGCTGCCTCATAGGGGACACTTTGATAGTTAATGTTTGTACATTTATGCTTTCTGCAAGAAGTAAAGAGGGTTTAAAGTCCCTTTAGGGAGCAGTGTACCTGCCTTTGCAACTTTTTTTCCTTTCCCTTTTCCTTTGGGTAGGTCACTTGGGGGCACTGCCTGCCCTGGGGATCATTCATTTCTTGCAAGGGCTGCTGGTTGTTTGGCTCTGTGTCTTTACTGGGTAAAGGATTTTGTGTTTCTGCTTTGGCCTCTGCTGTGGACTTTTATTTTGGAAGACCAGATAGAGCACACAGACAAGGTGATATCTTTTTAGACTATTTTTGGCAGTAGGCCAGCTTGTCACTATGGCTACCACCCTTAGAAGAATGGCAGGACATAGAAAATAACTTCTGTAAGAAATTTGGAAAAGAAGGGGGAAGGGAGAAATGATTGGGCTTAAGGTCATTTAGGGAGAACAGCTTTTTTAGGTAGAATCTTTTGATTTGGAAACTTTCATTTCCTGTCTCTGAAGTTTTGCCTTTTTAATAATAAACTTATATAGAATGTCTGTTACATTCCTCATACTTTCAGGCCCAGAGATTCATTCATGAACTCTTCAGATATAGTTCCTATTAGAGTGTATTTATGAACGTCCACATTAATCAAAACAGTGACACAAATAGAAAACTGTAACAGTGTATTGGGAGAAAGGAATGGCATACCATCAAAATATTTGGTAGGGATTATCTAGGATGAAGACTGCATCAAGGAAGGTTACCCTGAGATGGTGGTTGAGTACAATTATGAAGAACAAATAACTCTCTACACAGTGTGACATGGGCTGAGCTTTTCAAGCAAAGGCCCCAGCTACTTTTTTTCCTATGACAAATACCTGAGAAAAACAACTTAATGAACAATTAATTTTGACCCACAGGTTTAGATGCCATAGTTCACAGTCTTTGGCTTCATTGACTCGGCTTCTGGTGAGCAGGATATGGTGTAAGGCATGGAGTTAGAAGCTTCACATCTCATTGTGACAGGAAGCAGACAGACAGGAGATGTCAGGATAAGACAGGTGTCCTCCTTCCTCCAATAGTCTGTTCAGATTACTAATCTATCTATACTAATTACTAATCTATATCTATATTTGGTGTGTGTGTGTGTATGTAGGTGCATGTGAGGCTAGAGGTCACTCTTTAGTGTTGTTCTTCAAGTACTATTCACCTGTTTTCTTGAGACAGGGTCTCTCATTGGCTTGGCAATCACTGACTAGGCTAGGCTGGCGAGCTAATGAACCCCACAGATCTCGCATCCCTGCTTCCCCAGTGCTCAAATTAGAAGTCTGTGCTACCACACCTGGCCTTTCTTGTGGGGATTCTGGGCTCACCAGGCTCATTTTGTACAACAAGGACTTTTATTCACTGAGCCATCTTGATGGCCCTATTTTTATTTCTGTGGTGTGTGTGTGTACACACATGTACATGCATGTGTGTGTGCTGCAGCACTCAGAGTTGGTTCTCATTCTGCCATGTGGGTTCTAGGAGTAGAACTCAGGTGATCAGGCTTGGCAGCAAGTGTCTTTATCTGCCGAACCATATTGTCTGCTCACTAGTTTCTGCTGTTTTGTTTTTGTTTTTGTTTTTGTTTTTGAGAGAAGGTCTCACTATGTAGTTCTGACTATCCTGGATGTATGTAGACCAGGCTGGCCCCAAATTCAGAGATCTATAGGTATATTTCTTGAGCTACTTTATTGGGTCCTTATATTTTACCACCCTTTACCCTATTCCACCTTAATCCCTTCCAACCCAACACTAGTAGAAGAGAAAGAAGATTATAAGGGAAAGGGGGCATGGATCTCTTTAGACTACTTTCTGTTGATTAGCGTTGAGTTCCTTGGAACAAGTCCAGTCTTCATCATCAGGATATCCAATTTCTTCTTCTCTTCTCTTTGCTTATGGCCACTTGACAATCCACAGCAACAGGAACCAGCAGCAGGGAGAGCAGCAGCTTCTCCAGCCTCTTACAGCTCTGACGAGAGTACAGCTCTGACGAGAGAGTCCCCGGAATCCCAAGTGCAAACTGCCTTCAGGAGGCAGAATCATGGCCCTCCCTGCCAAAGCAAGAGACAAATTACAGTTAGCTGCTGAGGACAGTCTGAAGCAGCCTCATATCTCACACCTGGGATTAAAACAAAAACATATTCCCATAACATAACTGGGTTTTAAAACCAATACGCTAGCTACAGAGATCTGCCTGCCTCTGCTGGGCTTAAAAGGCACCACCACCATACCTGGCTGGTTTTGTTCTTCTGAGTCAAGGTATTGCTGTGTAGTTGACTAGCCTCAGTCCTCTAGTTGTCTTCTGGCTTTAAGCCTCCTGAGATTATGCTTGAGTACCTCCGTGTTCAGCCTCACAAATGTAAACAGCAGTGTGCTTTACTTCTTTCCTGTGTGCCAGTTCCATTGGGTAGACATCCCAGATTCACCATCACAGCAGGGTGAGGAGGTGCATTCCGGGGCAGTGGCACGAGGATCAGGAGGTCAAGCCTAGTGTTGACTACCCGGAACTCTACTCCCACACCCAAGATCATAGTTAGGGCTGTGGAGCTTATTGAGGAGCTAGAGCACAGAATTTGAAAGGAGGTGGGTGACCAGGTGAGGATGGAGAAGTTGGCCTGCGCTATTGACTCTGATCCAGTGGGGTTTTTTCTTTTTTTCCTCCCTCTTTCCATTCCTCCCACCTTCCCTCCTCCCCTCTTTCTTTTTTTGTGGTTGTTTGTTATATACCACAAGTCCCTCCTACTTCCTCAATCCTCTGACTATACAGTGGAGAGAACTACTTCAGCTCATTTCCAGTATTCTACACATTGACTGCTGTCAAGAGAGAATGTATGTACACCAAAACAGGTCAGCCATGAAGGCACCTCGCATTTAGTTGTCCAGAGGATGCCTTGAGAGGGCTTGTGGTTGTGGAATGAGATGATTGGATTTGTAATACAGGGGGTGGCTTTTGATGCAAAGGAGAATGGGAATCTGAACAGGAGGATTGTTGGAATAGATTGCTTATTTTTCTTCAATCTGCAAATGGATTTTTGGACTTCTTGGGAGAGGGATGAAAGGCCAGGGTAGGGGAGGAGGTGAGAGGATAAGATGTAATGAAAGCACAATATATTCATATGTAAGTGCTATAGGGAAACCCCACTAATACTAGAGTTAGTATACATTAATAATTATAATAAAATGAATAGGAAAATATTCGTTCCCTCTTGCGTCAGGCCCTCTCTCAGTGTCATAGTGTATTGTGAGGGCTAGCTGGCTCCTCAGTAGACATAGTGGTCTAGTTTGGCATCATTCCACCTGCATAGAAGACTTAGAATTTTCAGGTCTGTCACTTGCTAGTGTTTTACAACTTCAGAGCCATTTGTAACCTGCTATGTCATCAGCTTTCTGTTAGCTGTCATTTCTGGGTGGGAGCTAGCTACTTCATTAACCTTGAACCCCGTTAGCCATTGACACTGGGTTTCCCTGAGATTCAGTGTCAAGTTAGCAAAGCTGGCACCTACAGATGGTATAACATTTGGTTCTAGCTGGCATAAAGGAAGTGAGAATTTTGGGTTCTTTGAAAAAGCACAGAGATAGGAATGTGCCTTTGTTTTAATCCCAGGTGTGAGGATGTGGGGCTGCTTCCGACTGTCCACAGAAGCTGCCTGTGGATTTATTTGCCTCATGCTCTAGCAGAGGTGTGAATTTTGCCAGCTGCAGATAGATTCTGTGATTGTGTGACATTTGGAATTCTGGGGAGTTATCAAAGGGTATATAAATGCTAGGGCCCCAAGAGGTTGGCGGGTTGTTGTTGTTGTTTGGTTGCTGTTGGTTGTGGTTTGTTAAGTAGTCATGTGCAAAGAACAACAGGACAAACTAGATATCCTGACAGTGAAGACCAAACTTGCCCTAAGGAACTTGACACCCTTTATGTTGCTCCCTTTATCCCTTTTTACTCTCCTATCTAGTGTTAGGGGGTTGAAAGGGTAGAAGAAAAGGGGTAGAGAATGGTGGAAAGAAAGAAGAACCCACTAAGTAGCAAAAGACACCAGCTACAGGTACACATATTCTTCCCTCCAACAGCTAATGTCTGAGAGGCAGAAACAAACTGGGATTGCTCCCACTATGGCCAGGAAGATAGAAGTAAGTATAGGAGGAGCTGTGGTATAAAGTGCCCTGTGCTGCCAGAAAGTTACCAAGTACATGATAGGCAATTTCAGACCCCTGGCCGATTTAAGATCCTTCCTCAGTGATACTGTGATTCTACCCACTGCCCTGCTCATTTACATGGGAAGGCTGTGTTACACCATGGTGATTAAGAGGGTGGTCCTTGGAGTTGGGCTGATTTGAGTTAGAGTTGAGACAAAGCTCCAACAGGGTGTAGTTTCCCCCTGGGAGAGAAGCAGGCACCAGACTCCTCCTTGTGAAAGCTGTGATGTGTGTTAGCCTAGCAGAGCTTTGGTGGCGGGATCACTCAGAATCGGGTGGGGGGGGGCATTATAGCTGGAAGGCAGAAGATAGAGTCAACGAAATTGCTCATGAGTGTTAAACGTTAATCTTTGTCCTGTTTGGGTTTGGACTATGTTCTGGTCTAATGACCCCACTTTTCTTACTGTATGTTTGTAGTAAGTTTTGAAATAAGGAAGGTGGCTGCTGTTCTTTTTCTTTTATTTTGCAGTGGGTTCTTGTACTATATCCCAGACTGGTTTCAGCCTCAACTTCCAGGATACTGGGCACTGATCTGGCCATATCATAGCCTGGAACACTTACTTTTTTTATTTTTAAATTATTTATTCTCGATGAATTTTACATCATGCACCCCAGTCCCACAGATCTTCCTGTCCTTTCCATGAGAAAAACAAACAAACAAACAAACAAACAAACCAACCAACCATCTTGTCAGGGCAGGCATGTCACACCTTTTGTCCACACGTCTTTACTTGGAAATGTTCATTGCAGTGAGCCATTGGTCCATCAATACTGGATCCTCATGGGATTTCTCTCAGATGTCCTGTTATTCTCCTGTGTCATGGAGATCCCGTGGCTTTGGTTCTGCAGGACCAGCTGCTCCATGTGTTCTGGTAGTTCATAGATGGGGTAGATATTGGGGTAGGCCTGGGTGTTACCTGAGTTGGTCAGCCCACACTAGCTCTCCAGCTCTCTTGCCACTGAGCCAGCTCTCCTTCTTTGCCCAGGTGAGGGGTGGGGCCAGTTCTCATGCACTCATGCCATGGGGGGCAGCTGTCCCGCACCCATACCACCAGGGCCACCTTTACTGTATTGCCCGAGTGAGATACTAGACTACTCTCCTGAGTGCTGCAGCTGGGGGTGGGGCTGGGGAGTGGGGCCAACTCTCCCATGTTGCCCAGGCTAGGGGCAGGGCCAGGGCCAGCTCTCCTGTAGTCACACCCTCAGGAGGGAGTTTTGCTAGTATGAAATGACGAGTTAACATAACCATTTCTCTTATTCCATTTTCTGTTGCTATAGCAAAATGCCTAAAACTGGATAGTTTGTAAAGGACAGAAGTTTATCTTAACTCATAGTCTGAATTCTTCGAAATCAAGAGAATGGGCCAGCATTTTCTTGACTGGTAAGAGCTTCATGTTGCTTTAACTCATGGCAGAAGGTATGAGGGCAAAGGGAGCTTGTGCAGGAGAGACAACGGACAAAGGGAGGCAGCCCACTTCATAACAATCTACTTTCTGGAGAACTAGCCAATTCCTGCAAGAGCTATATTAATTCATCATGACGGTTGTATCCCCATGATATAATCATCTCTTACCATTCTTCTACTTCTGAGAACTTTATCTGCTACTGATTTTTCCTTATTCTAGTTGTATGGATATCTTGCCTACCTGCGCATCTGTGCACCATGCATGTGTGTATGGTGCTTCTGGAGGCCAGAGGGCATCAGATCTCCTGGAACTGGAGTTACAGATGGTTGTGAGGCAGCATGAGAGTGCTGGGAATTGAACCTGGATGCTCTGGAAAAATTGCCAGTGCTCTTAACTCCTAAGCCATCTCTCTCCAGCCCCAGCTACCAGATTTTAATATGATTTTTTTTTTCTGAAAGTAGTATGTAAACCAGAGCAGCACCTGGCATTACCCTGTCTGTGTGCTTCTTGTTGACTGCCTGCCTTCCCTCTGCTTGCTATGCACAGTGAGTGTGCTATCTGCCCTGCGGTTGTATTCTTGTTGTTTGGAGCAGTATTGGGCATAAAGTAGATGACTAGCATTTGTTGAATGAATGGGCTTGTAAATGACAATGTGTTCCTTTATAACTCAGAACCTGGGCTTACAAGTGTTCATATTCATACTGTGTTGTTTCCTAAACAAATGAAATCAAAATGATCTTCTTTCTTGTTCATTATTTATTCAGTGCTCCCCCCCCCCCCCGATAGTGGGCACATTCTGAGGAGAGGCTCTTTTCTCCCTGCTATATTTTATGTAGCTCTTTTCTTTCCTGATGTTTGTTATTGGAAAGAAGAGTTTATGGTTGCTGTGCTTTGAGCATTGATTTTTAGGTTTTGTGTTATAAGGAAGCAAGCTTTAATATTTGCTTGGAATAAAACAAACACAAAAGCACACCAGGACATGGAAAATTTATTTCACTCTTGATTTTCTACTGACACTTTCGATAGCATTACTGAAGTTCTTAGACAAGGTCATTAGCCAAGAATTGGCAGATTGAGAGTGGCCTGAGAGAAGCACACTCACAGGTTGGAGGGTTGCAGGTCGAGGCATGGCACAGTCAGAAGGGCGGGGCTTCTCTCCCGTGCAGTGGATTCCCATGGCAGGTACCGTGGGCCAGTTAACTGCTCTCTTGTGATCATAGCCTTATGAACTGTAAAGCTCATACATAGGCTGCATGGGCTGCAGGGGAGCTGCATAGTGATGGTGGGCCCATCTGAGAAGGCCAAGCAGTTCCTTTCTGTGCTTGGCTAGGGGCAGCAGAACCCTGGCCACTTCTGCAAACATTTGAGACATAGATGCTCTTGGCACTGAAGGTGTAGTTCTTAGAGAATAAAGTACCCATGGATGGACATGAGCAAGAGAGTACCTGGTGGAATTAGCCAGTAGAGGTTAGTTTGTAAAGGTTCTGTGTGGTTTTTGAGACCTGCCATGGCAGGTCTGGGTAAGCAGCCACCAAGTTCTACTGTTGCTGCCACCTGCCAAGCATGCCTTCTCCTCTCACCTGCCTTAGATGCTGGCTTATCTATGTTTCAAGTGAACAACAGCCCTCTGGTCCATTTCCTCCTCTCTTCCCTCCCTCTCCTTGAAGGCCTCAAGGCTGACCAAGAGCGCGTGGCCACTGGTGCCCCGACTCTGCAGTCAGTTTTCTCACTGGCTGTTGTTACTAACCATGCTTTGTCTGGAATAACTTTCGATTTATATTTAATTTCTCCAAATGTTCATGTTTAACCATGCTTCCTCTCTTCCTTTTAATGGAAGAATGTCAACTAGACGTCAGCAAGACAGTTTTTGGAGGTTCTGGAGCCAGACGGTGGGTGTTAGGTAGAGTGGCTCTCATAAGCAACCTTCTCTGGACTTAGAAGTCATTGTTAAGTCTCCTCTTAATTCTTTTGCCCTCTCCTGTCTTTTCTAAGCTAAGTGGTCCCAATTCCTTTTATCCTTCCCCACTGACCCCATTTCCTGTCCCCTCTTGTTGCTGCAGTTTTTGGGCAAAGTGTTGTTTTTCAAAAATTTTCACAGTTGTCTTCTGACAGGGTTTTAGGTAATATATTTTGTTCCTTCTTTCCCACTACAGAGGTTATACTGTGTTTTGTTTTGTTTTTCCTTCAATGATTGTAGAGAGGTGGTTGGGGTGGGGAAGATGCATCTCCCACCCCATTTGGACTAACCAGGACTCTATGTCTCCAAACTGAAGGTGCTTTACACCTTCAGGGCGATGGCAGCCCAAATTTGGGTGATATCAAATCAAGCTTTCTATTTTTCTCTTTTTCTGTTTTTTGTTGGTTGGTTTGTTTTTTTTAATTGGATCACTGTTTTGTTATTATAATGGGACCTCATAAAATTGCAAAGCTTCTGTAAGGCAAAAGACATCGTCAATAAGACAAAAAGGCCACCAACAGATTGGGAAAGGATCTTTACCTATCCTAAATCAGATAGAGGACTAATATCCAATATATATAAAGAACTCAAGAAGGTTGTTATTGTATTAGAAGGAACAGTTGCATACCTTTGTCTGGGCTGCATCGGTTCCCTGTTCTCAGATTAACTCTCAGGTGAGAACTCCACTGTGGTTGCAGCTCTGTCTTCACAAGGATTTGGTGGCCAGGCTTCTGAGCTCTGCCCCAGGTTCTGCACCCACATCCCTGCTGTGTTTCCATAGCCTGCTGTGGTAACAGCTCTCGGATGTCTGTTACACATGTGCTCACATATGCAGGTGCGTAACCAGGTTCTGAGGCAGACCCCTCTGTCAGAGGGAGCCCATCCTCATGCCAATGCCTTCCTTTGCCACAGAATCCAGAGACTCCGGAAGATAGAATTAGTGACTTTTTCTCCCCAAAGAGGCCTCAAAGCTCTTAAAATAAACCTCAAAAAAAAAAAAAATCTAGTACTTAGAACCTCAGCTCTGAAAGCAGACAAATTGCAAACCTGGTAGAGTCAGACTTTCCTTCTCTGATCTCTTTCTGCTTTTCTCTCGATTTATTTTAATATTCCCTTTCATGGTCTTAACCTTTCAGAAACTTGTCTCAGGACTTCCTTGCCAGCTGCTGGCAGGAGAAGCAGCAGGACTTCCGGTCCTATTTTTTTTTTGTTTTATTTATTTTATTTTTTGCTTCACATTTTTTTTTCTGTGTCTCCTTGCTTTGCTGCCCTAGTTCCTCACTGTCCAGCATCCTAGAGTGGCATGTGGCTTTGGAATTCTGATGGTATAGTTCTGGTCTAGTGATCTGGGTAGAATTTAGAGCTAGTTTAAAAATTATTAATTTTTGAGATAGGGTCTCACTATTGTAGCCCTGGCTGGCCTAGAGCCTGTTACAGTAGACCAGGTTAGCCTCAGACTCACAGCTCTTCCTGCTTCTGTCTCCTGAGTGCTGAGACTAGAGGCTTGTGTTCCCACACAGTTGTTATTCAAGTGCTGCTGAATGGGGGTGGTTCATCCCTGCCCCGCTAGAGCAGTCCTTCTTCTGCCCCTCTAGCCTGGTGAGCCTGCTACCAGGGGAAACGTGAGTTCTTTACCTTGATTAATTTGGTGTATTAGCCTATGAAGTTACAAAATATCATTTCAGAGCAAGATGTCAGGGAGGCTCCTTGCAGCTCCCATGGAACAAGTTGACCTTTCAGTTAATTTTTTCAACATCTTTGGGGACCCATTTGAAAAGAGCTCAAGCCGTAATTAGGACTAAGCAAAGAAAATGAATGTGAAGCCAGAATGTTTAATAAGAAGCTTAAAACCCCAGAACCTCCTGATACATAATAAACAGGATTTTGAACTTTGTTCTCTTATTCCTGCCTTTTTAGTTTAATTTTTTTTTTTTTTTTTTTTTGGTTTTCTCACTTGGACTTGAGGACTGTCTCCTATTTTCTTGTGGTAGAACAAGAATCTGACTGGTAACAGCCTGTGAGGCTCAGCTGGGAGATGCTGGGGAGACTGTGTATTGCAGACTGATCATCAGGAGGGGGGTAAGCCTAGTTCACTTGTTTCCCCGAAAAGGTTTTAGGGATTAAGTATTTCCTAGATGACTCTTTGTGAGGAACGGAGGGAATTGTCTGGATAGTTTTTAGAAGCTTCTGAGACTTGGAACACTTTAGAGAGTCAAACCAAAGATGTGTGGATTTGTCCAAGGTCTTTGCACGTGAGAGTAGTAAGCCCCACCCCTCAGGTCCTCAGGCAGGCAGTTTGATATATTTGGCTGTGTTGGCGCACATCTATAATCCCAACACTTGAGAGGCAGAGGCAGGAGGATAAGGTATTCAAGACCAGCTTCAGAGACATAGCTAATTTGAGGTTAGCCTAATACATGAAACTGTCTCAAAAATATTAAATACAAAGATTTGGTGGGCAGTTGTTTCGGTAAATCTCCAACCCAAATATGCCCTGGCAATGAAAAAACAACTCAATTAATATGAATACATGGTACGTGCCTAGATTGGGCAGATCTACCACTACACTACCATCTTCTCCATCTATGAGACCCCTTAGAACTTGCAGTTTCTCCAGGTCATGTGCTTCTGTCCTGCTTTTTCTTCTTCCTCCTCTGCATCCTCTCCCCCTCCCATTTTCTCCTCCTCTCCCTCAACCTTCCACTCCACTTTCCCTTTATCTGCCCAATCCTCAGCTCTCCTTTATTTTATACATTAAGGTGGGAAGCAGGTTTATAGGAAATCACCCGAGTGCTGACTCATTCCTAGTTCACAACCTCTCAAGGGAGAATGGAATTAGCATCAAGTATAATTAGCCCCAGGGCTGTCTGCAACACAGGGCCTCCTGTACCCTAGGATGGTCGTGACCTTCACAGTTTTTTTTTTTTTTTTGCTTCTGCCTCCCAAGTATTGGGATTATACATGTACAATACCATGCATGGTTTTACTTTGAAGTGTTATAAATAATTAAAGCTGAACTATACTTGTCAAAATTAGTTCAAAAATGTATTTTAGGATGTTATAACTTTGTCCTGACACTTTGTGTTTATTAACTTGCTTGTTAATTCCAGAGTGGGTTAACTTGAGGCACCTCTGTGCCAATCTACTTAGTCCTGGTATTTAACCTGAAAGCTTCCAGAGAGGTGCCACCTAGTGATCCTTAGTGTCTCAAATTGTTCAACAGCAATCTCTTTTGGACCAGAAGGGACGGTGAACTGCCTGAGACTGATACTGCCCCATCCCCAATCTGTGGAGAAGAACAAACTGTAGACTGGATGGAGGGAAACATCACAGCCAGGAGCTCCTGGGTGTGGGTGACAGTTAAGTGCCCACAGTAACTTAGATGAGACCCTTTGTTAGGCAGGTGCAGAGCTTTCTCGTGAGGATGTTGGATGTACTGTATGTACTCATGAGCACGCCAGCAAGTTGCTCAGTTACTGCTAAGTGTTGGCTGTGATGGTGGAAGAAAGAGGAGGCTCCTCTGCAGGAAGAGCTGTGAGTCCTGGCTGCTTCCATTCTTGGCAGAGACACTCACAGGTGGAGAGTCTCATTTGGGAAGGCTGTCTGCAGGAAAAGAGCAACACACAGTGCCCGAGAGCACAAGCTTGGAGTCCCAGGACCCAGGATCGGTGCCCGGCTTTACTAACCACTTGTTCTAGATTTCTGTGCCTGCTGTGACAGCCGAGATCTATTTCCTCATAAGAAATGGCTGCTACTAGCCTGAAACCAGGTGTTGGCATTGCTGTGCTTCCTTTGGAGGCTTAGGGCAGATCCTGACCCTTCCTTCTCTCTGTTCCTGATTGCCACCAGCGTTTCTTGGCTACAGGCCACAGCACTCTAAGTCTTCACAGGCATCTTTGAATCTATGTTTTGCTTTGTCTTCATTGTCACTATCTTCCTAGTCGTCCTCAATTCTTGCTCTGCCTCTTTCTTTTTCTTCTCTTTTAGAAGAAAGTAATTTATTGAGTGTACCACAAGAATGAAGCAGGCCTGGCAGGAACAGAAGAAGCACCTGCCTGAGACAGTAGGCTGGGGAGCGCCCAGAGGTATTTTGAAATTCCTTTGTTTTAGCTAGACTTTGGGAAATCCCTCACCCTCGCACTTTTCCACTATGCAAATGAGGGAAGTCCTGGCTGGCTGGTGGTTTGTTCTGGGTGGAGGTTGGGCTTGGAGAGAGGCAGCTCTGTGGTAAAGAGTGCTGTTGATTTCATTGACAGGGTTGTTATGTCATCCTGCTGCTTCTGGGTTGACTGGGACCAAGCCACTGGTTTCTGGTGGGTTTGCTGTTTGTAGGATTCTGGATAAGGACTTGTTTCTTTTCTGGACTTTCAATAATTTTTTTTTAATGCAACAATATATCTTAAGCATATCCATGTATTCACCTCCTACTATCTCCCTCCAATTCTAGTACTTAACCCAGCAACAGTCAGTTATGGCATCTTGTCACATTTCTCTCTCTGATGAAGCAACAGGCCCAGTCTCAGGTAGTTAATTGCAGTTTTTTTTTCTTCAGTAGCCTTTTGAGCTGTGCAGGGATGACACATTTGTCCTGTCTGTCACTCATTAATCTGACTGGGACCCTGGGGTGCTATGCAAAGAGAAACATATCTGAGATATTTTATTAGAAGGTCTGTGTTACATGGCCAGGAATTTTAAGGGCATTGAGGACTTTGGGTGATAGGAGCTGAAAGTCTTATCTGGAGATGGAACTGTTGGGCTCAGACTGATGTTTTGTCGGGCTGTGGTCTAGAAGAGATGAGGAAGAGAAACCATAGATTATGGGGGTAGATGCTGTAGGGTGTGTAGATTGTGTACAGCTGGGAACAGTGCTTGAGCAGGCTAAGGCTGTTCCAGGCTTTCAGATCCCATGAGCAGTTGCCTGGCCAGAGATCCCTGGTGGCTAGAGAGGACTTTTCCACAGCAAGGTCTGTTGAGGAGTCTGGGTCTCTCACCTCTGAGGACTGTGAGGTTGTCTTGGAGAATAGCAAAGCCTTTGGATCTCAGCAGAGTTGTTTTAGTCAGAAATCGCAGCTTCTAAACTACAGTGGAGTTCTCTGGGGTTCCTGAGGCAAAGAGAGAGGATGCTGGGCTCCTTGTCTCAGGATGCACAGGAACAGGGGGCCTGGGCAAACCCATCTCCTCCTCAGGCCAGTGCACAATGTAGAGATAAGGGACAGTGTGAGAGTGTATTCTCTTCTACCATGTGGGCTCTAGGGGTGGAAATCTACCCACCATGCCATCTTGCTGGCCCTATTTATTTTATTTTTTCTGAGATAGGATCTAACTATTATAGCCTGCCACACAAACGAAATAAACATAATAAAATTAACCATATATATTATTTTATTTATTTATTTTTATGTATTCTACATGTATACTGTATGCCAGAAAAGGGCATCAGATCCTATTGTAGATGATTGTGAGTCACCATGTGGTTGCTGGGGATTGAACTCAGGACCTCTGGGAGAGCAACCGGTGCTCTTAACCTCTGAGCCATCTCTCCAGCCCCCAAATTAACTCTACACTATAAGAAGAAAAATAGCTTACAAAACAATTCTGTCTCCTCTCAAAACTCGAGAATATTTATTCTAGGCATGGTAGGACACGCCTGTAATCCCTGCAATCAAGAAGGTGTACTGGTTAGTTCGGTCAGAGTGACAAACTAGTTTCCTAGGAAGAGGGACTCTCAGCTGAGGGAATTGCCTCCATTACATTGGTCTGTAGAGCATCTTCTAGACTAATGGTTGCTTTGGGAGAATCCAGTGAACTGTAGGCAGTATTGTCTCTAGAGAGGTGGTCTTGGGTTGTAAAATAATGCAATCTGCACAACAAGAAGCGTACCAGGGACCTGTTCCTCTGAGGTCTCTGCTTCAGTTCCTGCCTCTGGTTCCTGCCCTCAGTTCCTGCATTGGCTTCCCTCCATGATAAAGCATAGCTAAAATAAGCCCCTTCATCTCCCAACTTGGTTTTGGTCATTGTTTATCACAACAGTAAAGCAAACTAGGGCAGAGGGTGAAGCAAGAGGATCACTTGTTTGAGAGTTTGCAGCTAGCCTAAGCTACATAGCAAGACACTGTCTTTAAAAGTTGGACAGCGGTGTGATCTCATTGCTCAGGAGGCAGAGGCAGGTGTCAAACTCAGGATCTCTGAGTTTGAGGCCAGCCTGGTCTACAGAGTGAGTTGCAGGATAGCCAGAACTACACAGAAAAACCCTGTCATGAAATACACATACACACACACACATACATACATACATACATACATACATAGAAAATATATTAAAATGATTGTCATCAGACTTGTTCTTGCCATCACCCTCCTGGTCACTCCCATTGTAAGCGGATGTTTCCAAGGTTACTTCTTCCCAGGCTTCCTTCTTTCTTTCTTGGAATGTGTGCTGTTCTCCAAGCCATGCATTACAAGCCTCGTCCCAGCTCTGGGTTTGGTTGGAGAAAGGGTAAGACCTTGATTCCGTAGGATTAGTGTTCGGGTAAGAAAAGACACCAGTGAGCATGCTTACACTCACTCACTCACACTTGTTCTTGTGTTTTTTCTTTTGTGTTTTCTGTGCATACATTTGGGAAAGGCCATGATAGTGTTAGGGACTGAAAATCCAAAACAACCCAAGCAGGCACAGGATTCCACACAAAGCAAGATCTTTATTTGAGTGAGGCGGTCAGGGACAACAGCAGCACACACTTGGGAGCTGACTGGTCTTTGAACATTCATCTTGGTAGGTTTTTTTTTTTTTTTTTGAGTTTTTTTCTTTTTAATTAATTAATTAACTATTTTGTGTATGTGAGTACACTATCGCTGTCTTCAGATACACCAGAAGAGGGCATTGCATTCCCATTACAGATGGTTGTGAACCACTATGTGGTTGCTGGGATTTGAACTCAGGACCTCTGGAAGAGCAGTCAGTACTCTTAACTGCTGAGCCACCTCTCCAGCCCCATCTTGATAGCTATTTAAGCAGATGACAAAAATTTACTGTACTTGGGCCAAAACTGATGGATCAGGGCTGCAGAACGGACTGGGAGCTGAACTGCAACCCTGAGCCAGAATGTTAGAGTATTTAGACTCCAAAACCACAAACATCTGTGCCAAGTTATCCCACCAATCAGGATTTAGGGATAGGAGACTTCCTTAGGAACACGGCTTTGTGGTATATTTATCTTGTTCTGGTTGGTTGGGTTATTCAACTGTGACAGGGCAACTTACCCAGCATCCATTTCTCTATTTGCCAACCAGGATGTCAGTTACCCAGGGAGGTCTTGGGAACTTGAAACTTTATTTGACCCCTACTCAAAAATGGAAGTTTTATTCAGAATAGATTCCTTGGTTCCTTCTTGTATTAGGACATTGTAAAAAGACAGCTCTCTTTCTACAAGCTAAGATGAGGTCTTCTACCAGAAACTGAATTGTCTCCAACCCATATCTTAAACTTTCAACCTCCAGAATGTTGAGAAAATAAATGTTTGTTATTTATGATACCAGTCATGGTAGTTTCTTGTTTCAGAAGAAAATCTAAGATAGGGAGGTATAATCTGGCTTTAAAAAAGTTATCTGCTTTTGCCTAGATATTTAAGAATAAGCAGGGATATAAAATTATTCCTAGTTATCATTCAAAATGGCCATGTGCTGCGTTCCCATGGATAATTGTAACTCCATAATAAAGAAAGGAAGAATATAATTTTTTACAGTGGTATTCAGTGCCTGATAGCTATTAGCCAAAAGGTAGCTGTCCCTGGTGAGTTATTGCAAACATGTTTTATCTGTTCTGTTACCTGCTGTTTCATGAATATATCCCAGAAGCATCCTATCTTGTTTTTCATACTTGTCTTCTAGTGAGAATTGTTCTGATTTTCAGCTTCAGGGGATAATTACAGCGTTCATTAATTTCTGTTCTTTTATTCCCTTCCATTTATTTCTGGTTCCTTGAGAAATTTGCCCCTCAATCTATACTAAGAGGCTGTAAGTTCCTTCATTAAAAGGGTGTTTTACAACACTGGTTTCTCTCTTGGCGTGGTGGTGGAAAGACTGTGTCAGCACCTCCTTACGTGAGTAAAGGTCTCTCTGGTGTGGACTAAATTGATTTAAGGAGCTTGAAGTGGGAAAGGCAGGCCCTGACCTTATGCTACACTGGAGAATTTGTTGTTGTATTGGAATTCCTGAACAGGAGAGGGTTATTTGATCTTCTTACCACGATTCAATCATAAACATTGACCATACATGTTTATGTAGAGGGCATTGAGCATGTTGTTATAGGGAACATGATTCTTGGTTCATAGAGGTTCATATTGATTTAAATGAATGGGTAGCTATATAGAGTAACTTTAGCATTCAGAGATCCAGGACAGGCCCAGAGGACCAATGCCTAGATGCTAGTGAATGGGTATATGTGTGCTAAATCTTCCTGAAATGTAACAGAGCTGAGGACATCCACTTGAGGGCTATTGTTCTAATTTTATTTCTTTTGTATGATGGACTAGCCTGCCAGAAAGCAACTGAGGGGCTTATTTGGTTTATAATTCCAGGTTACCTACTGTAAATCACTGAGGAGAGGTCCAGGCAGGAACTCAGTGAAGCAGCTAGTCCCATTATATCCATGGCCAAGAGCATAGAGAAATACATGTACCAGTGCTGCCTGTGTTCTGCTTTAGACCTCCTGCAAAGGGAATGGTACTACCCACAGTGGGCTGTCTTCCTATATCAGCCAGTCTTCCACAGACATGCTCACAGGTGAAACAGATCTAGACAATTCCTCAGTTAAAACTATTCCCTGGTGATTCTAGGTTGTGTCAAGTTGATAGTGAGAAGGAACCAAAGGAAGCAGTAGGGAAAAGGCTGTGTGGAGGGTGGCTTGTTGCACTTTTAATTTTCCCTGATATTTTGCCCCCTCTGTGTACATTCTTCATTATAGATAGGATTATAACTCATGTTCTGTATAAATGCAGATTTTTTTTTAAAGTCAGAATCTCTCACTGAGGCTGTTCTTGAATTGTGTATGTAGTCATTGATAACCTTGAACTTCTAATCCTCCCCTTCCTGCTTCCTGAGTGCTGGGGTTCCAGGTGTGTCACACCATACTTGATTTGTGCAGTGCTGGATATTGAACTCAGGGCTTTACACATGCTAAGCAGTGCTTTACCAACTGAGCTACATCAGCATTCTGTATAAATGCAGATTTTTTTGCATTTGCATATTTATTTTTATTTATTTTTTATATTTTTTATTACATTTTTTCCTCAATTACCTTTCCAATGCTATCCCAAAAGTCCCCCATACCCTCCCCCTACTTCCCTACCCTCCCATTCCCATTTTTTTAGCCCTGGCGTTCCCCTGTACTGGGGCATATAAAGTTTGCATGTCCAATGGGCCTCTCTTTCCAGTGATGGCCGACTAGGCCATCTTTTGATACATATGCAGCTAGAGTCAAGAGCTCCGGGGTACTGGTTAGTTCATAATGTTGTTCCACCCATAGGGTTGCGGATCCCTTCAGCTCCTTGGGTGCTTTCTCCAGCTCCTCCATTGGGGGCCCTGTGATCCATTCACTAGCTGACTGTGAGCACCCACTTCTGTGTTTGCCAGGCCCCGGCATAGTCTCACAAGAGACAGCTATATCTGGGTCCTTTCAGCAAAATCTTGCTAGTGAATGCAATGGTGTCAGCGTTTGGATGCTGATCATGGGATGGATCTCTGGATATGGCAGCCTCTAGATGGTCCATCCTTTCGTCACAGCTCCAAACTTTGTCTCTGTAACTCCTTCCATGGGTGTTCTGTTCCCAATTCTAAGGAGGGGCATAGTGTCCACACTTCAGTCTTCATTCTTCTTGAGTTTCATGTGTTTAGCAAACTGTATCTTATATCTTGGGTATCCTAAGTTTTGGACTAATATCCACTTATCAGTGAGTACATATTGTGTGAGTTCCTTTGTGATTGTGTTACCTCACTCAGGATGATGCCCTCCAGGTCCATCCATTTGGCTATGAATTTCATAAATTCATTCCTTTTAATAGCTGAGTAGTACTCCATTGTGTAAATGTGCCATAATTTCTGTATCCATTCCTCTGTTGAGGGGCATCTGGGTTCTTTCCAGCTTCTGGCTATTATAAAGAAGGCTGCTGTGAACATAGTGGAGCATGTGTCCTTCTTACCGGTTGGGACATCTTCTGGATATATGCCCAGGAGAGGTATTGCGGGATCCTCCGGTAGTACTATGTTCAATTTTCTAAGGAACCGCCAGACTGATTTCCAGAGTGGTTGTACAAGCTTGCAATCCCACCAACAATGGAGGAGTGTTCCTCTTTCTCCACATCCTCGCCAGCATCTGCTGTCACCTGAATTTTTGATCTTAGCCATTCTGACTGGTGTGAGGTGGAATCTCAGGGTTGTTTTGATTTGCATTTCCCTGATGATTAAGGATGTTGAACAATAAATGCAGGTTTTAAAATAAACATCAAGTGATCATCTAAGACTCTTGATGGGCAGGCTGGCTTATGATAGGGAAGAAGCAGGGAGATCCCTGAAATGTGCCTGAGAAAGGAACAGAAGAGAGTAACAAAGCAGATACTAAAACGAACATGGATTAATCGAGAACAAATGGAAACCCAGTGGAAAGTCATCTGGATTTGAAACTGTGGGATGTTTGGGGAGATTCTGGGAGGATTTCTGTCTGTAAGAATGGAGAGAGAGATAGGAACAGCTAGCTTGGGGTGGATGGGAAGACTGGCTTAGTTATCAGGGCACTTCTGTTATGCCTTCTCCATCCTGTAGTCTGTCTATTATAATAGTCCTTCTGGTACTATGTAGTAAATATTTGTTTTTGTTTGTTTGTTTTCTTAGAGACAAGGTTTCTCTGTATAGCCCTGGCTGTCCTAGAACTCATTCTGTAGACCAGGCTGGCCTCAAACTCAGAAATCTGCCTGCCTCTGCCTACCATGTACTGGGATTAAAGGCATGTTCCATCACTGCCCGGCCCTGTACTAATATTCTTGTAAATGTTCTTTTTGTCTTCTAAAAGGCAGGAGAGGGGCCCCAGTCTCTATATTACTTACTGAATACCGTGTTCTTTGCTTAGCAAGTACTACACAGACTGCTGGTGAACATGCTTAAATTTAAAGTCTGGGTCTCTTGTCCATTAAGGACACTGATATGTGAGGGTGGTGGTGGTAGTTGTGGTAATGATGATGATGGTGATGATGGTGGTGGTCATGATGGTGGTGATATGATGGTGATGGTGGTGGTGATAATGATGGTGATGGTGGTGGTGGTAGTGATGGCAGCAGTATGTACATAACTGGCTTTGGGAAGTGAATCAAGACAGAATAGAGAAATATGACTGGCATTTCTTTTTTTTTTTTTTTTTTTTTGGTTTTTCGAGACAGAGACAGGGTTTCTCTGTGTAGCCCTGGCTGCCCTGGAACTCACTTTGTAGACCAGGCTGGCCTCGAACTCAGAAATCCGCCTGCCTCTGCCTCCCGAGTGCTGGGATTAAAGGCGTGTGCCACCACGCCCGGCATGACTGGCATTTCTTTTGTGTCAGTTGCTAAGGTAGTCAAGACTGTTAGGTATATTCAGTGTTAAATACAGAATGAGTGTGGGTTTCCATCCTTAGGAACCTCACAGTCTGCCAGGGAGAAGGCCAGCTGAAAAAGCAATGTACTACACTGAGGCAAAGGCAGATGCTCTGACAGCACGGACTCTCCTCCAGAGGAGAGGGTTGGAGAAGCATGGAGGAAATACCTTTCAAACTGAACAGGCATTTGTTAGGTGCAGGCTAGGAGGACATGGCACTCTAAGCAACAGGAGCGGCACATGTAAAAGCTTGGTGGCAGGAGACAGGGTGTCAGAGCAGTGGAGAAAAGGCTGTATAAGGGCAGGAAGACAAAGCTGCAGACTTGATTAGGGTTGGAGTGTAGAATTGGGTCTGTGTGTATTAGTCAGCATTCTCTAGGGTAACAGAATTTATAGAATGAATCTCCATAGTAGGAAGGAGATTTATTAGAATGGCTTATAGGCTACAGTCCAGCTAATCTCACAATGGTTGCCAATGAATGGAAAATCCAAGAATCCAGTAGTTGTTCAGTCCATGAGGCTAGATATCTCAGTTGGTCTTCAGTATACTCCAGAATCTTGAAGAAGTAGGCTCCAGTGCCAGGGAAGGAGTGGGCTTATAGTGAGGTAAACGCCAACAGAGAAAGAGCAAAGATTCCTTCTTCCAGTTGCATGTATAGGTAGCAGGCATGGCCAGGATTCGACGCAAGTCTTCCCATCTCAAAGATCCAGATTAAAAAGGAATCTCCCCACTCAAATTAAGCAAAAGCCACTCATTAGTTATATATATATACATACATACACACACATATACATATATAGTCAAATTGACAACCAAGAATAGCCTTCATGGAACTGAACTCAGGACCTCTGGAAGAGCAACTGGTTCTCTTAACCGCAGAGCCATCTCTCCAGCCCCCGAAGTCTGTATTTTGAGGGTCATAGAAAAATACAGGTTTTTAATAAGGCAGGAGATAGGGTCAAATTTATGCAGTGACTATTGAGTAATCAAGGAGTGTTCATTTGCTTATCTTTGTACCCCAGGATCCTTTGACAGAGTAATGAAGGCTACCTGTTTTTTCCAGATCCTCACCTGTGTGTGGGAGTCTGGGTTAGTAGACTGGCCTTCCACAGACCGGAGGGCCTGGTGTTTGATCTCAGCCCGGTCGCCCAAGGCAGTGCTGCTGAGCTTGCTGTTCCATGTTGGAAAGCAACTGCTCAAACCTCATCTCACTGCAGAGCGCCTGCACAGACAGCAGCTTAAAATTCCTCAGCCACGCTCTCTACAAATTGAAAAATTTTACAACAATGTCATATCAACAGAAGAAGTCTTGAAAAGTAGGACTGAGAAATAAAGACCTCTCTGCCTTCTCTCCCTGCAAGGGAGTTTGAAAAATATAGAATTTCTAAGTTTCATGTTAAATATCCTTGGGGTTTCTTTCCCTTCCCTTTAAAAAAGTTTTTTTCTATTAACCAAAAATCCAACAGAGACGCTTGTGGGAAGATAATTCCTTCTGGCTGGAGCTTAAGCTTCGTGTTCTGAGCTTTTTAATTTTCTTTCATCGGCAGTGGGTTGAGACCCAACTGTGCAGTCACTGGGGCTCAGCACAGTCCTGTTGTTGGGCAAGTTATCTCTGAGAATCTTTGTTTCCCCCTTGTACCTACCTAGTGAAAGCCAAATGAAATCAATTTTTAATCAAGGAGATGAAGGACGAGGCTTTCCTTAGAAAAGAAATCGTAAGGCCCTGAAGTTTAGGTACGTTAAAAAATGAAGTTTTTATTTGCTGTCTGCTGTTAGGCATGGTTTAATGTCAGGAAAACAGGAGACACTTTTAAAGAAACATTTGGAAAGCTGCCAAGCCAGGGACAGCAATGAGAGTGCTCCTTTTCTCTGCTCGTCTCCTTTCAGTCTGGGCACACGTGTGTGCTGCCGGCATCCTATGCAGATGTGTTCAGAGGCACTGGATGGCACTGGATGCATGGAAGGTTGTGTGGTTAGGAGCTCCTTCCTCTCCTTCCTGCTGCTGCTCCTCCTGGTCCCTCACTCTGCTATTTGTTCATTTTCCTCAAGGGTTTGCTCATTCTGCGTTTATTCCCTCTAAGTGCTATGAGGGTCAATTTCAAGAAATAGGGTGAAGGAAACATTTCCAGTGGGTTGAGGCTGAGCGACTGATTGGGTCTCCCCTGTACTTTGTATTTGTTTTGGAGAGCAGTTGCAGCAAGATTGCCTTCTCCGTCTGCTTTGGCAGATGTGGTTGGTTCCACCTACTGCTTCTCCTTCTGGCAGTGCAGGATGGAGGATGACGTGGGAATGGAGACTCCAGCTCAGTGGCTAGCCTAGGAACCTGTCTCTATGGCCAGCGAAGGGTGAATGTGTCAAGCCAAGCTTTCTTTGCTTAGGATTTGAATTCTGTCACCATAGGCCTCACTTTTAGGTTCTGGGCTCATAAGGCATTGACATTTCTAAAGAATCCATGCAGGGCCAGATCTTCCCCGAAGCCACTGGTATCTGTTGCGTTCAATGGGCTGTGAGTGCTTTTTTTTTTTTTTTTTTTTTTTTTATCTGAAGAAAAAAGTGAGTTTTATTGAGAGCTATTTAAAGAGTTCAGCAGAGTAGATGTTGGTTATTCCAGTAACCCTGGGTTGAGCAAGTAAAAGCTGCGTGATTCCTGCTTCCTCACTGTGGCATTCCGCCTGAGTCTGACCTAGAGTCTGAAAGCCTCTAGGAGTTGCCCTCTCTTAGAACGTGAGAACGGCTCCCAGCAATTAGAGATTTAAACGGGAACATGGAGAATTGGAATGCTTGGTAAATAAGCTGAGAGTAGTTGACTATCAGTAGGAAAGGGAAAGTGGGAACACAGGGCTCTTGTGTTTCTGAGTTATCGGACAGCTCCATGGAAGGAGAAGGCATGTAGAGTGAAGAACAGGATCAGTTTGGGACTTGAGTGCGAAACAAACAGGAAACTATGGTAGGATTATCCTTAAGGTTGAGGCAGCATGAAGGTTATGTTGAAAATCTCATGTTGCTTTGATGTTCAAATTATTCACTGCGTTATGTCTCTGTGGACAGGTAATGTGATTGAACTCCAAATTTTGTTTACCTCTGAGTTGCAAGACTAAAGAATAGTTCATGAGCAGAGTTCACAAACTTTGTTGAACCACTTATCTAGATGGCAAGGTTCATTCTCGCCCCCTTTTTCTCCTTTAAGACAATTTTGTAAAGAGATTCCAGAGATTTGCTAGGACAGCACAAATAGTTATGTGTTCAGAACTTATATCTGTATGAAAAAGAAGGTCCTTGTATGTTATGTTCATTGTCCATTAGCTCTTTGCTCCAGCGTATATTTGTTGAAATAAATGCATACACCTAGTTTTGGGTCTCCAAGTCTTCAAAAAGCACTGTGGCCTCTATTTGAGCTGTCCCTTCATTGTCTTTTGGCTAACTTGTTTTCCTCTTTCTTTCTTTCTTTCTTTCTTTCTTTCTTTCTTTCTTTCTTTCTTTCTTTCTTTCTTTCTTTCTCTCTCTCTCTCTCTCTCTCTCTCTCTCTCTCTCTCTCTCTCTCTCCTTTCTTTCTTTCTTTTTTTCTTTAAAGATTTATTTTATTTATTTTATGTATATGAGTACACTGTTGTGAGCCTTCATGTGGTTGTTGAGAATTGAATTTTTTTAGGACCTCTGCTTGCTCTGGTCAACCCTGCTTGCTCAGGCTCAAAGATTTATCCCTGTTTGCTCTGGCCCAAAGATTTATTTATTATTATAAAAAAGTTCTTCAGGGGCACCAGAAGAGGGTGTCAGATTTCATTATGGGTGGCTGTGAGCCACCATGTAGTTGCTGGGATTTGAACTTAGGACCTTCAGAAGAGTAGTCAGTGCTCTTACCTGCTGAACCATCTCACCAGCCCCTGTTTTCCACTTTCAATCTTCCAAGCTTACTACTTCTTCCAGTAAGCCCTCTATGACCCCATACAATGTTTGCACTCTTGCCTGAAAGCTATCTTTAGCAGGACTCTAACTTAGTGTGTCCTTTGTCCTTCTGGGACCTTCTAGGGTAGAATATCTCTGTTTATTCTGTACATCCTTGGCACCTGGTACATATTTAGGGTGTTGCAGGCCTTGACAAATACATATGAAAGGACGTATTATCTTCCAGTTGAATGTGTTGAAGTAACAACTGGATATGAATGTTCCAATTTTAATTTTTTTTCATAATGTATGAATTTTTATTGGTTTTATAGTGCTATTTGGGAGGGTGAACAATTTGCAAAAGTACGTTTTTAGGATTGGCCTGTTAACCACTTATCTGGCTTTTGTGTGGGTATAAGCCTCAGGTAGTAAGTAGGCTGTATGTCAGTGCTGTGTGGGCATAATACTTCTTTGTGTTTTTTGGATGTTTTCCACATTTCCCTGAATTACAAGCTAAACATCTGGCTTCTCTGAAGCCAGGGCTTATGTCTTTACGGGTTGTTTATGGGAGAGGTTGCTTTTCATGGTGAGAGCCTACAGTATTAATCAGACTTCTTGAAGTTAGTATTTTCTCTAGGCATTAACAGAGGCTGCTGCTGCTGTTAGTTTGAGAATCACCACAAGAAGAGTCTGAGTGGTGAGAGGCACAGTGGAATAATTGTGAAGAATGGTTTCTCATCTGACAAGCTCTTAGGCAAAATAGAGGAAGGCATAGGGAGAGGCTGAGCAACAGAGACAAAGTGAGGTCAACCAAGACTGAGGAAGTTGTGCAAGGAAACGATAATGAACTGAGGTACTTGTTATAACACTAGACAAGGAAAGGACTAGCATCTCTCATATCCTTGTTGTTCTTAAAATTATGTTATCTTAGGTCTGGAGAGATGGTCCGTGGTTAAGAGCACTGGTTAAGAGCACTCTGGCAGACAAACAGGCTTGATTTCTAGCACCTACATGGGGGCTCAGCAACCATCTGTAACTCCAGTTCCAGTGGGTCTGACTCATTCTTCCTTCTTCTTTTTTTTTTTGTTTTTTTGTTTTTTTGTTTTTTCGAGACAGGGTTTCTCTGTATAGCCCTGGCTGTCCTGGAACTCACTTTGTAGACCAGGCTGGCCTCGAACTCAGAAATCCGCCTGCCTCTGCCTCCCGAGTGCTGGGATTAAAGGCGTGCGCCACCACGCCCGGCTCATTCTTCCTTCTTCCACAAGCACGAAGGCACACATGTGGTACACAACATACATGCCGTCAAAACACCTATGTACATAAAATAAAACTAAAAACCAAGATGTTGTCTTATTTATGACTCCCTGGGGTTGGGTTATGGCATGCCTCAACTATAGGCTTTAAATGATTTCTGGGTTTTAGCCAGATATACTCTGCCTAAAAGCCACTGGTAGAGTGGACTGGTTCTAGGATATGCTTTGAACAGGTTAGTGGCGTGTTGTTCTCATTTAGCTGATCTGGTTCAGGGAGAAGACTAGCTGGTGAGCCATCCCTGAGCTTACTGTGGCAAGAGAGATTTACAGGTCCTGCTGGCATCTCCATCAGAAGCTCACTCATTGGAACCCAGAATCCCTTTGCAAGTTCCTGTCTTGGATGCTGCTGTTGGCTAGCTGTTCCTCTGTCAGTTGCAGGCTGATGATGCCTGGCAGGCTGGGATTTGGTTGGTGGCATCTTGCAAGGCCCCTTGACCCTACCTGCTGTCACAAACCCTTATTCACATGCATGAATGTTTCTTGATATACCATTCCTAAGAACAGATACCAGATGGGAAAAATAACTCTCTTGGGTTTATGTGTACTTTAAAAAAACTACACTTTAAAAAAAAGTTGTAGCTGCCTTTGATTCTTTCCCATGCTAAGAATGTATTTGTTGGTCACGTTCTTGCTCTCCTGTGGAGACCAGAAAGCCTGTAAAGAGAAACCACCTCATTAGGAGACTCTAGAAGAAAACCTGAACAACTCTTTACCAGGGATATGCATCTTTCTCCTGCCATACCTTGCTAAAGTAGGGGCCTAGGAATGACTTCTCAGAGCAGTGTGCTTCCTACTGTCATCCAGTGCTCTTAAGTAACTAGTAGACCAGGGGTTGTTTGAAGTGAAAGTGTTGCACTCTTCATATGAAACAGATATTTAACTAACACTTTGTTGGTGGTTTTGGTTTGGTTTTGTTTTGAGACAGTGTTTCTCTGTGTAGCCCTGGCTGTCCTGGAACTCACTCTGTAGACCAGGCTGGCCTTGAACTCAGAAATCCACCTGCCTCTGCCTCCCAAGTGCTGGGATTAGAGGCGTGCGCCACCACTGCCCAGCTTGTTGGTGTTTTTAATACTGTTTCTTGAACTCACATTTGGTTACTGTAGTTGACCTAGACACTGGACAAATGCAGGTTCAGTTTACAGCTGCTGACATAATTCAGCGGTTTCCCATGCTGATTGCTCCCCTCTGTAGTGCTGATGCAGTGAATTGTTAATGGATAAGCTCTTGCTGTGCCAATCAGGGTTGCAAAGAGGCCATTTGGATAGTTGGAAGTAAACTCTGAGTCTGGGAGGACTTTTAATATCATGTTCTCCTTCAGCCCTAGCATAGAACCTAAGCTTTAGGGTGCGCTTTGATTTGAGGGCTTTATTCCTGCCACTTAGAGGGTAGTAGTTAAAGATCAGAAGTTCAAAGTTTAAGTTCTCATTTTCAAATTGTGTTTGTCTTTCTGTTGTTGAGTTATATTATGTATGCTGATATTATATTCTTTTTTTAAAAAATTTACTTAAAATGTTTTTATGTGTATCAGTGTTTTGCCTGCATGTGTGAGAGTATCAAATCTTGGAGTTGCAGTAGTGAGCTGCCATGTGTGTGCTGGGATTTCAACTTGGGTCTAGGAAGAGCAGTCAGTTCCCCTAACTGCAGAGCCATCTCTTCAGTACTCTGATGTCATCTTATCAAATTCGGTCTGCAAATCTCTTCTCCCCAGTGCTGGGCATACGAGAGCCCTGGCCTTGCACATGCTAAGGAAGCACTTTACCAACTAAGCTATAGCCCCAAACTTGGTTTTTTTGTTTTGTTTTGTTTTGTTTTATTTTTTTCCCAATCTAGAATATGTTTTTTGATTAAGAAGAGTTTTGAAGATAAAATTTAAAAATAATATGTACACATCTTCATCTATGTATCTTCAAAAACTTTTCTGCATCAAAAAACATATTCTAAATTGAAGTAACCTACATGCACACACACACACACACACACACACACACACACACACACACATACACACAGAGGAAAATAATATTCTTTTAAAAGTCAGTTGCTTATGGATAGTTGTATTCTGTCCTCACAGTCCATTTCCACTGCTTTATATGTTTATCCTATGTTAGTTCTTCCTTTTTTAAAATTGACTTTATAGTACATTTTGAAGTAGGAACTTGTAAATTCAACTTTTTTCTCCTACTATGTTCTTTTTTAGGATTGTTTTGAGTATTTAGGGTCCTCTAAAATCCCATGTGAATTTTATGATTTTTTTCTTATTTCCATAAAAAATGCTGCCAAGAATTTGAGAAGAGTTGCGTTGAATCTGTGCATTGTTTTGGGTGGAATTGCTTGCTTTTTCTTTTTCTTTCTTTCTTTTTTTTGGAATTGTCACTTTGACAGTGTTAAATCTTTTAATCCACCCCAAGATGTCTTTCTGTTTGTTTAGGTATTTTTAAATTTCTTTAGCAATGTTTTATAGTTTTTAGTATGTAGTCTTTCACCTTTGTTAATTAATTTCTAAGCATTTTATTGTTTTTGGTGATATTTTAAGTGACATTACTTTTGCCCCTTTCAGTTTTTCTTATTTAAAAAATTTTTAAATGACGTATTCCTGCACGTGTCTATGTGGGTCAGTGAGTGTCTGTGGAGGTCTTGGGGGTCCTTCAAAGTTGGGACTCCAGGCAGTGGTGAGCTGGTTGCTGTTGGTGCTGGCAACGGAATATAGACCACCTGCAAGAAACATGCTCTTAGCCACCAAGCCATCTCTGGCCCCATCTTCATTCCTTTTTGGTAACTCCTCTTCCTTCTCCTCCTCCTCCTCCTCTTCTTCCTTCCCCCTCCTCCTCTTCCTCTTCCTCTTCTTTTTCTTCACCACCACCATCATCATCATCTAAGAACTCTAGCAGAATCTTGGTTGAGTCTCTAGGTTTTTTTTTTTGAACACATAAGATGATGATGTCTTCCACAGAGATACATTTTCCTCTCCTTTGGTTTTAGATGTCTTCCTTCCAGTCACACTGGCTCTTAGTGCTTTTTAGAAGTGATCAAAGCAGATATCTTGTGCCTGATTTTAGCTGAAGAACCTTAGTCTTTACCAAGGAATATCACATTCCATATAGGTTTTTCATGTACATTCCTCATTATTTGGTGAAGTTCCATTCTATCCTGGTTTACTTTGTTCAGGTGCCATGAAAGGGTTTTGGGTTTTTGTTAAACAATTTTCCTTTATCAGTTGAGATGATCATGTGTTTTCCACGTTGGTTAAACTTCCCAGGCAAATGTGATTTGATCATGTTGTAGAAGCTTCTTAATACGCTGTTAAGTATGGTTTACTAATGGTGTGTTCAGTATTTTTACATTGATATGCCTAGGTAGGGGCCTCTAATTATCTTATGTCATCTTTGTCTGGCCTTTATATTAGGGTTAGGTTGATCTCATAGACTAATGGATAAGGAAGTGTTCTCTTATGCTTTTTGTTTGTTTGTTTGTTTGGTTGGTTGGTTGTTTTTTTCGAGACAGGGTTTCTCTGTGTAGCCCTGACTGTCCTGGAACTCACTTTGTAGACCAGGCTGGTCTCGAACTCAGAAATCCGCTTGCCTCTGCCTCCCAAGTGCTGGGATTAAAGGCCTGTGCCACCACTGCCCGGCCTCCTATGCTTTTTGGAAGTGTGAGAAGGATTTGAGCATGCTACCTTTTTCTATTTAAACCATCCTTTGTCTATGTATGATGTATGTGTGTGTATCTATGAGCACCCCCTCCACGCACATGTCATTCAGGCTCACTGACCCATATGTTTCCTAGGATTTTCCTGTTTTTATCGCCCACCCCACACAGGAGTACTACAGCCATAGACATATGTGCTACCATGTCCAGGTGTTTTTTTGCTTTGTTTTAATGTGGGTTCTGAGAATTAAACTCAAGTACATGGTTTCATGTCAAGCACTTCACTCACTCAGCCATGTCCCGCCCACTGCTGTCACTCTTAACAATTGCTCTGCTGTCCATGATGTCTTGGCATCCTTTGTCTGACACTCCCTATTTGAAGCTCTGGCCTTGAAGCTGAGTCAGGTCAACTTTTTCATACTTTTTTTTTTTTTTAAAGATTTATTTATTATATGTAAGTACACTGTAGCTGTCTTCAGACACTCCAGAAGAGGGCGCCAGATCTCGTTGCGGATGGTTGTGAGCCACCATGTGGTTGCTGGGATTTGAACTCTGGACCTTCGGAAGAGCAGTCGGGTGCTCTTACCCACTGAGCCATCTCACCAGCCCAACTTTTTCATACTTTGCCTTGACAGTTCTTTCTTGACCACTTTTCTGGGGAGCCAGTCACACTGATCCTTTAAACTCACACTGAAGGCTGCCCTGACAAGTAGGGTGAAGTTGTAGCTTTCTCTATGTGTTGTATATTCCTTGCACTGATAAGCGGATGGTCTGATCTTGGACTTGCTGAGCAGGCCTACGGAGTCACCAAGAGATCATTGAAAGGGAGCTCATTTAAATGTTTCTTGAGTAGTTAACATTTTAGGATAAAAGACTCTGTTGAGCACTGCTTTCTATAATTTTAGGTTTATATATGATCATAGATGTGGCCACACATATTTTGTTTAAATGAGTAATTCATATATATGCTTCTTCTACTCTATTTTGAGAAGGGGTGCATAGTGACAGGGTCTCATGATGTAGCTCTAGCTGGCTTTGAACTTTCAGTGATCCTTCTATTTCTGTCTTCTCAGTAATATTTTCCTTACTCGTTTTTATTGATCCAAATAGATGTGTTTAGGTGTTTTGCCTGCATGTATATCTGTGTACCATGTCTGTGCTGCTGCCCATTGATGCCAGAAGAGGGCATCAGATCACTATGACAGGAGTTACAGAGAGTTGTGAACTACCATGTGGGTATTTGGAATTGAACCCAGGTCCTCTGGAACAGCAGCCAGTGCTGTTAACTGCTAAGCTATCTTTCCAGCCCTCTAAACAATTTTTAAAATGGCTAATCATTTGGTATCCTATGATTTTTTAAAAAATATTTTTGCTTTTACTCAATCAACAGATATTTTTTTGAGCGCCAGACAGTGTTGGACCTTGAGGATACAAGGGCTAGGTTGGGCAGACAGTTATTTCTAACCCTTGTGGATTAGCCAGTCAGATGGATTTCAGCTGCGACAGCTGTGACGAAGAACTTGACTACCCGAGAGAGCCCAGGTTCTAGTTTCCTTTCAGTTGCCGTGCTGAAATACTTTAGCTAAAAGCAACTTAGGGGAGGAAGGAGTTTTATCCTACACTTCCAGGTCACCGTCCATCATTGCAAGTGGGATCAGGTCAAGAACCTTGAAAGCAAGACTGCGTGTATCCCACACAGCATTTCCTCCAATCCAGGAACGCTTTCACTGGCAAGGAAGCACAGCATAAACTATAGAAGAGTGCTGCCTACTGCCTCGTTCTCTGGCTTACTTATCTATCTTCCTCATAGAGCCCAAGACTACCTGCCCAGGGAATGGTTCTGGCCATGGTGGCCTTCCTACTTAAGGTAACAACCAAGACAATAACAGACAAATCAAACTGATAAAAGATGGTTAACAGCCAGGAGTGGTGGCGCACGCTTTTAATCCCAGCACTCGGGAGGCAGAGGCAGGTGGATTTCTGAGTTTGAGGCCAGCCTGGTCTACAGAGTTCCAGGATCAGCCAGGGCTACACAGAGAAACCCTGTCTCGAAAAACCAAAAACCAACCAACCAAACAAAAAAGATGGTTAACTTAGACCTTTTCCAAGTGATTCTAGGTTGTGCCAAGTTGACAGTTAATGCTAACTAAGAAACCTTGAAGAGACTTTTCTTTTCCTTCCCTTTTTTCTTCCCTTCCCTTCCCTTCCCTTCCCTTCCCTTCCCTTCCCTTCCCTTCCCTTCCCTTCCCTTCCCTTCCCTTCTCCTTACTTTCTCCTTCCTTTCTGTCTCTGTCTCTCTCTGTTTCTGTCCATCTCTGTCTGTCTGTCTGTCTCTGTCTCTCTCTCAGGCCTGGAGCTTCCACTTGTGCTTTTCCTGTTTGTGGGATCATGGGCTCACTCCCCCCACCCTTTGTCACTTTCAGTGTTTCAGACTTTACACGAGCATGTAGTAATACATAAATAACTGGTCTTATGGCATTTTCATACATGCACATACTGTATTTTGTTCATATTCACCCATTACCTTCCTCCCCTCATCTTTTTTGAAATAGTCTTGACTAGAACTCACTATATAGTCTGCTCTGACTTCAGACATCCTCCTGCCCAGTCTTCTGAGTGCTGTGATTACGCTGCCATCCTTGTCTTCTAAGATGCATGGAGACTTAGGCTAAATAGTGACAATTCTACTAAAATGAGTATCTGAGCAAAGCCCAGGAAAGCTAGTCCTGGGAACGTGGCAGAGGTAGTTCTGGAATGGGGCTGCCGTTTCCTAGGCAATACTCTGCTTAATATTTTTAGCGTGTGGTCACGGCAGAACTAAATGTAGTTTCTGATCCCAAATTGGTAATAAATGTAGATATATTTAGAGCCAGAAACAATGCATTTAAAATTCTCTGCTCCTTAATTGTGTGCCAAGTGCTGAGTTTAGGTTTCTTTGTTTCTTGGCTACCTACCCAGCCTCCCACCATCTTTTGGAGAAGGCTGGAGAAGGCGCCTGGATTTTCTCTGGGTGTTGGGTGGGATTGTGAAACCCGAGAGTTATGGGTCTCTGAGTTATGTTGAGAGGCATCTGATTTTGTGTGTGTGTGTGTGTGTGTGTGTTTCTGCCTACATAAGTAAATGTGTATGTTTTAAAATTCATCTCCCTTTCAAATTTTTAAGGATGTGGTATTATAAATAGCTGTGGGCTCTCAGGCACTTTAAAATATAATGTTTCAGTTACCTGATGACAGTCAAAGCCAACATGGGTAGTTGTAATTTCTATGCTTGGCGACCCATCCTCTCATATTGCCACGAAATGTTTTTGCAAGTAAATGTTGTTGTTGTGTGTCCCCTGTAAGTTAAGGAACACCCTCGTTGTTATCTATCTTCCAATTAGAAAGTTGTATTTCACATGGGCTACAGAAGTGTCTGTTTTTTCATGGTATAGCCCCAGGGAACTTTCTTTTAAATCGTTGTACCATCTGAGCCTTAGATGTGGGAAGGCTGGTTCAGAGAACCTTGTTCCCAGCATCCACAAGGCAGCTAACAACTGTCCATAATTCTAGTTCCAAGTTATCTGATGCCCAGTTCTGGCCTCTGAGGATACTATATGCAAGTAGTACACTGTTGCATGTAGCTTTTGCTACCCCGCATAAGCCCCTGGAATGGGGTGCACTACAATCCTGACCCAGAATCCACCAATAAAAGTTGTTCAATTTCAACTTGCCTTTGGAGCGGGCGTGGTGGCACACACCTTTAATCCCAGCACTTGGGAGGCAGAGGCAGGAGGATTTCTGAGTTGGAGGCCAGCCTGGTCTACAGAGTGAGTTCCAGGACAGCCAGGACTACACAGAGAAACCCTGTCTCTAAAAAAACAAAAACAAAAACAAAAACAAAAAAATCAACTTGCCTTTAGACACAATTGCTGGGCTCTACTATCTCCTGCCTGGGAAAGTGTGCCCTTATTAATATTCTTATCTCTGTAACTTCCACCTGCCCTAAACTTTAGTAGCTCAAACACATCTAATCCCTGTTAAATACCACAGAACACCTACCTATAGGAGCGATCACAGGCCATCACTCCTCCCTCCTCCCAAGACCTCACATGGCTGCTTGGTTTTTCTCTTTCCGAAACAAGGCAAACTCTTCTCTTCTCCCTTGTCTCTTGCCTCCAGGGACCTGGAAGTACCGCCTGTTTCTTCCAACCAGCAATTGGCCCATGGCTTCTTTACTGACAGATCAAAAACCATCTGGGGAACAGGATAGCATCAGAACCACTTCTACAATGCACTTATGTACATGCAGGCAAAACACTCATACACATAAAAAATAAAGATAAAAATATAAACTGTATCTGTAAAAATATGAATACTGAATGCTTTTAACCCACACCAGCATATAATAGGGCTTGGTATGTTGTTAGGAACTATCAGTTTTACCTTCCTCTAGAATCTTCTGGTCCCAGTAAGAGACCCTGCTGTCCTTTGGAAGCTTAGAGGCCTTAGAAAAAAAGGAAAGATGAATTCTGATCCTTGCTCTGCTGTGCTTGCTGTGGATGCTCCTAAAATCCCTGATGCTCTGTAGAGGTAGAAGAGCAACAGCAGGAGTGTGGAGATAGGCCCGAGTTATCAGGAAGCTGGACTCCGAAGGCAGCCAGTATCACTTAGGTTTCAGCGTGTGCACCCCAACCATCAAGTGGTCTATGTTTGTGGGTAATTTGTAGCTCAGGCCTGGGCTCCAATCAGAGGCAATCCTGGATAGTGACAGAATCTACTACTTTGCTTGGCTTTGTGAGTTTGGCTTCAAACTCACAGAGATCTGTCTGGCTCTTTTTCCAGAGTGCTGGAATCAAAGGTTTGTACTACCATGCCCAACTTAGCTACAAGGGTTTTTGAACTTTCACTTTGTCTCAGGCACTGTTCTGTATGTTTTGTTATCTGATTTAATCTGATAACCATACAACTAAGTAGTTACTTGCAAGTCTCCTTTATAGATATTGAAACTTAACAATGTTAATCATCAAAGTCACACAGCTAGTCAGGGGAATCTGAATCAATCCAGAGTATTGGAGTAGAGATGAGATGGAGTAGAGTTTCTTGTGACTTTGATTGTTACTGTCAGCATCAACTGATCACTCTCAGGAAGAGCCAAGAAATAATTATAAAGGAGAGTCTGCTGGGCTCACTTCATGCTTACAGCTTATCTAGTGGAAGGCATAGTGATCAGGCTGTGGCTCTTACTCACATCCTGTGTCTGTGTGTGTGTGTGTGTCTGTGTGTCTGTGTGTGTGTGTGTGTGAGAGAGAGAGAGAGAGAGAGAGAGAGAGAGAGAGAGACAGAGACAGAGACAGAGACAGAGAGACAGAGAGACAAAGAAAGACACAGAGACAGACTCAGAAACTTGGACACATAGAAGCAGGTCTATCCACAAGAGGGCCTCAGTAGGCTCATTTAAAAATTTTTCTCATGACAAAAAATGTGAGTTTTTTTTTTATATTATTGCAGAACAGATAAAATGATGGACTGAGTTTCTGTGGCTGATTTCACAGACCAGTGGAGAGACAGCATGACCTATGGAAAGAGCCCTGGTTCTGGGGCCAAATTGGCTTTACATTCTCAATCTATTGTTCTCTGGCTGCATGAACTCTGGCTAGTTACTTAACCTCTGAATTTTGGTCCTCTCATGGGTAAAATGAGCAGCATATTAGAACCACCTCAGAGGGTTGTTGTGGCGAGTAAATGAGCTTAGCATTTTGCTCAGCACATATACAGTGCTCTATAAATGTAGGGTGTAGTTATTATTTAACAGAATTGATTGTCCTCCGAGATGCTTAGTTACTGCGTTGGAATACGAGGGAAGGAGTCTGGTGTGGTTCTCTTCCACACCAACTGCTACAACTCAACCAAGAACAACGCTTCTGAGCAGGCTGGGGCAGACTAAGGCTCAGCATCAGGAGAATTCCGTCCAACTCGAGTTTCTCCTTGGAGAATCTGCCTCCCTGCCCCATTCTCTGATGGGACGACTGCTCCTCACTGACCTGGGAGTGTGTGCAATGGGACATGGCGATATATTGTCATAGGAACCTGATCCATGGCATCGGAGAATCCCTCGATGATACTATTAAAGAGTATATTTTTTATTAAGACTCCAGTGGAATGTTGAGTATTTCCAAACTCCAAAGTATACAAAGTTAAAGCAACATGCTGCTCCTCTGTGAATGAATGAATGGCTCTCTTGCTGCCTCATTGTCAAACCCAGTGTATCAGTTCCTCTTTATTCAGATTGATCTCTTGGCAGTGCTGTCTACAACTTGATTTTTCTTGTAATTTTTTCTCTTAGAAATATTTATTTTTATTATTTTTAAAAATGTGTACATGTAGCCAGGCGTGGTAGCGCACGCCTTTAATCCCAGCACTCAGGAGGCAGAGGCAGGCGGATTTCTGAGTTCAAGGCCAGCCTAGTCTACAAAGTGAGTTCCAGGACAGCCAGGGCTATACAGAGAAACCCTGTCTCGAAAAACCAAAAACCAACCAACCAACCAAACAAACAAACAAAAAAACCCACCACCACCAAAAAGACCCAAAGAAAACAAAAAAATGTGTACGTGTATGTATCTGCATGTGAGTACCAGCATGTATGTTCAGGTGCTCCCAGAGGCCAGGGGCATCAGAACCCCTCAGCTGGGGTTACTGATAGTTCTCAGTTGCCAGATGTGGGTGTTGGGAACTGAACTCATGCCCTCTGGGAGAACAAGTGCTCTTAACTGCTGAGCCATCGTTTTAGTTCCTTCTCTTACTCTCTTTTAAAAAACATTTTAATTTATTCTTTGACAAATTTCCCCAGCACTTGGGAGGCAGAGGCAGGTGGATCTCTGTGAGTTTGGGGCTAGCATGGTCTACAAAATGAGTTCAAGGACACCTAGGGTTACACAGAGAAACCTGGTCTTGAAAAACAGTTTTATAATGCACATAATGTATTTTGAGTATACATTCTTCCTTACCTATTCATATCCTCTTTCTGTTTTCTCTGAATTCCTTTTCTTCCCAGTAAGTTCTTCTCCTACTTTCATGTCTTCCTTTCCTTTCCTTTCCTTTCCTTTCCTTTCCTTTCCTTTCCTTTCCTTTCCTTTCCTTTCCTTTCCTTCTTCATGACTCAGTTTAATTATGGTTGCTTGAATGAATATATAGATTTTGTGTTACTTACTAGAACATAAGTAACTTACCAGTGGCTATACCACTGAAGAAATATAACTCCCCCAGTAGTTATTAACTGCCAGTAGCTTTTCAGCTAGGGTGGGGCCTCATGAGCCCTCTCCCATCAATGTTGGAGTTGATTGGCTTGGTCTTATATAGGATCTTATGCAGGTAACCACAGCCGCTGTGAGTTCATGAGTATAATAGCTGTATCTCATGTCCAGGGAGCATTCCTCCTCATCCTGTGGCTTTTCTGACCCATATTTGGTGATGTTTTCTGAGTCATAGGATGGAGGGAGGAAGGGAGGAAGAGGTGGGGGGGAGAAGGGAGGGAGAGAGGGGGAGAGAGAGACGGATTGATTGAGATTCTATTTAGGGATACTTAACAGTGCTCAACAGTCAGTGTTTCTTTGACCAGATATGAATCAGCATTAATTGCTGCCTACTGTAGAAAGTTTTTCTGATTAAGGTTGAAACCAACACTAACCTCTGGTTGTAAGCATATATAAAGACTGTTTGCTAACAGGTCCATTTTGCAGAATGACAGCAGGAGATTCCTCACTAGGGCCTATGACCTCGTTGATCATGAACTTTTCAGCAGATTTACAAGTACCAGTTATGAGTTGCCTCCAGTGGAGTAGGCCTCAGATCCAGTCAGAAAGCAGTTGATTACCTCCATGTAGTCATGCCTCTATTGCTCCAGTGGTTACATCTTGCCTGGCAAGCTGGTTCTGTAGTACTCAGTTTTAGCCCATTATTGAATAAGATCATTGATGATGATTCTTTCCAGCAGTATAAAAGCTAGCCAGTAGGAAGGAAGGTCTCAGGTCAATTCCAGCTTGATTTCTTTATGTCCTTTATGTTTTATGTTCTTTATGTATTCGTGATGTCTTCAGCATGAAGGTCTTACCATTCTGTTGTGGTGTGTAGCCAAGAGCAATATCATGAAGCCTATATTTTTTGGTACATCTGGGGCCTCCCTGACATGGCAAGGTATCCCATACTTGGCACTGAGAGTTTTTACTTCACAACCCTTGGCTTCTAGGAGCAGCACTACTCATCCATGCCGTCTCCGCTCTCCTGGACTGGGTAATGCTACACACGAGTCTTACTGCTGCCCCTCTGGTTTCTCAGCCTACTGCCTCTCTCTCCTGACCTGAGGTGGGCCCTGAGGACTATTTTTGGTCTGCTCTCCTTTGCACTCTGAGGTTTCTACAGAGACTACTGTTGTTTCGGTCTCCAATTCTCACTCCTGTTCTGATGGCACTAAGATCCTTGTCCTACCCAGCTCACCTTTCTTTTTATTCATAGATCTACTCTGTGCCCTGTGGCGAATTAAGTGGCTTTCTTGTCATCTGCATTTTAGCAATACAAATGAAAACTGAGCCTTGGCTTCCAACATTCAGATTCTTTGAAGGCTGTGTCCAATCTGGAGAGGGTCAGGCAAAATGTTCTTTTATTCAGTCACTTTACTTGTCTCTTGGTTGTTCTTAGAGCCATCATCTTTTGTCTCTGAAATTGTAATTTTGCAGTAATCTATTTAGCCACTTTCTTGAAAATGTGTACTTCATCCTCCTGGAGTGGGCGCGGGGTAGGTCACGTCCTCCCACCTCCCGGAGAACAGAGTCAAGCCTGCACTTCATTGCTTCCACTTCTCTGTGCTGTTTCCCTCTCCTTCCAGGGCTCTGGTTCTAGTTGGGCCCATTGAGCTCTCTTGGCCTCCTGTGTTCTCTTGCAGAACCAGAATCTGTCCTGTACTGCTGTTGGAAAGGCCTCTTGGGCTGTCTCTTCAGACTGGAAAAGTAGTGTCTGGCCAGGAAAAGGCTTGTGCTCACTGGAAATGTCAGTCTCCAATAGTCTCTCTTCATTTTCACTCTTGGTTGGCAGCCTTGAATTGGAGAGAAGTCTTTACCTGCTTCATCCTAGGAATGTACTTCTCCTTGGGACAGATAGAGTACCTGCTGTACAGATGGCCAGGTTTGAGTCCAGAATGCCAGCTAGTTGGTGGACTGCAGTGAGCAACCATATTTCTGTTGATCTTCAAACACTCTGTGTTCTGTTCTTTCTTGACTTTCTGCTTACTTTGTATCTTGGGAGAAAGCCTATTTGACTACTCCAAACCTAATTCTCTTGTCCTTCAAGTTGTTCTTTAACATTCCACTTCTTTTCTTAAGCCTTAGTACATTGCTCTTCCATGTCAGGGCTGTCCTTTCAGTCTCCTCTTTACGTTTCATATTTGCCTGCTTAAATTAGGTGGTTAGCTTCTGTTTGTGGAGAGGTGAGTGACTGTGTGTGCGTTTGTACAGCCCATAAATAGTAATGAATGTGTCTGTGGGAAGAGCTCATCCTCTAACCTTCAGTTTGCAAAGCACGGGATGGTTTCACAGCTGTTCCTGCAGCTGGCAGTTCTGTGTGCTTGGGTCTGGCTGTCTGGGTGCTAGTATGCTGAGAAAGCTCTGAGTGGATTAGGTCTGCCCTGGGATTTCGGTTCAGACCATATTCTGGTGTGGGGGTTTTCATTAACATCTATTGTCTTCACCTCCAGGGAGCAGGTACCCAGCAAAAAGCCTGTGGGTTAGCTGGAAGAGGTGTGGGCTCTAGAATGTGATTTCCAGGCTAGTGGCCTGCCCTGGTTGGCTGTCGGGTCAGGGACCACAGTAACTACTGTACCAGTGATGGAGGACAATGAAGTGCCAGGTGCTATATACTAAACACTTTTCATGCATTACTTATTGAAGTCTCCTGTCCATTCTCTGTCGTAGAAACTCTTACTATGCCCATTTTATAGGTGAAAAAGGTAACACTTAGCAGAGTTGTGTTTTTAACTTTACTACACTTGTGTGTGTGTATGTGTGTGTGTGTACGTGAATGCCACAGCATGTGAGTAAAGGTTAGAGGACAATTGTTTCCTTGTGTGTGTATACATGTATGCCACAGCATGTGAGCAAAGGTTAGAGGACAATTGTGTGTGTGTGTGTGTGTGAATACATGTATGCCATAGCATGTGTGTTAAGGTTAGAGGACAATTGTGTGTGTGTATACATGTATGCCATAGCATGTGAGTAAAAGTTAGAGGACAATTGTGGGAATCCTTTCCTTCTGCCATGTGGGTCCTTGGGATTAAACTCTGATCATCAGGCTTATTGGCAAGTGCCTTTACCCACTGAGCAATCCTGATGGCTTTGCAAAGTTGTGTCTGAGGTCATGTAGTTAGGAGATCGTCAAAATCATCTTTTTAGGGCTGTAGGACTCTAAGTTGCTGTGCTAAACTTTCTACCCAGTCTTTTTGTCTCCTTATTCCCATTTCCTATTTATAAAATAAAATTTGAAATTCATGCTCTTTCACTTCTTCTAGAAGATGGAAGAAAACAATGTTTCCATATACTTCAGGCAGGACAGGTATATGTGTTTCCATATACTGCAGGCAGGACCAAGTATATGTGTTTTCATATACTGCAGCCAGGACCAAACACCAGCAACGCCAAGGTGGGCTGCTCAACTGGCTGGCTGTGCACTGGACATTTTCACATTTCCCTGGTTCCTCCTGTGCACCGTTCCTGTGGCTTGGAGCAACCACCATCCGCCTGGGTCAGCTAGCCCTGTCAGAACCTGCCTGGTACCCAGAAATCCCCCCACCCCCCTTACTGGCTTCCTTCAGTTTTCTTCCTATTCTTTTGTTTTCTTTTCTCAGAAAAGACTACTGGAGGTTGTCTTGTTTACACAGGGCCCAGACTTCTCCCCAGTCTGTGTGAATGGAGCAGAGGATAAAACAGCATGAGGTGCCAGAGAGGTGGGAGCTTGGCAGCCTCTCCTCATCCATCCCCCAACGTTTGTTCTGGGCTACGGTAAACTGACAATACGGATTGCAGAGCTCCTGATCTCTGTTTAAGTAGACACACTGCCTACAAATGGCCAGTTTTGATAGAGAAATGGTCATCTCAAGTACCTTATTATCTCCCTGTCTCAGAGCCCAAGGGTACTTAAGGAAAAAGTTACTGGGAGACACTGAAATAGTTTCCCTTTTCCTGGACTGATTGGTGCTTTAAGTTGGATGAAGGCCATAAATGTAAAGCTTGTAGATCTGTTCTCTGTGAAGGCCAAGCATGATGGGAGGGTTTGTTTGGCTGGCCCTGAAGGGTGAACTCGGGCTTGTGGATGGCAAGTGCTTTGGGAGGGTGCTCACCTCAGGCCTAGTGGGGTGCCATGACTTTGGCTTTATGTTCAGGTTTTCTTTTGTGGCCCCAGATGCCTGGGTGCCTGCTATGGTTCACAGATCATCCTAGCAAAATGCAGCTCTGTCTGCTTCCACTCTGCTCTTTCTCCTTCTCCATTGGTTTCAGCCAAAGCTCGAGACAGGCTTTGCCTGCATCCTCTCTACCCAAACCAAGTGGCAGGGCTGCAGGCCGGGCCTTAAAGGACAGACACGTGTCCCCTGCTACTCGCTACAGAGTTAGTATTTGTTCTCTGGATATCCCTCCAAAGCCTGGGAAACGTATTCCTTTGAGCTGACCCCACTTCACCTCTATCTCTCCTCAGTCTTCCCAATGGCCCACTCCTAACTCCATGCCTGCTCTCTTTTGTGAGAAAACAATTGGAGGCGATAACTAGGTCAGCTGTATGGTCCTTGTGGGATCATTGAGGAGAGATGAAGGATCCATTTTCACTTGATCTCTCATCCTCTGTATTGGCAGAAAATGTTGCTGCTGCATGAGTGTGTGTAGGAGACAGAGGAGATGAGAACCCTGTGGAGCTGCCTTTCCCCTGCCCTCCGGTCCCCTTCCTACTCTAGGAGATAAGGAAGCTGTTACACTGCAGTGGCCACCTCCCACCTATTGCTCCTCAGTCTCTTCTGGGCCTCTTGTTCATTTCTCATTTTGCCCTTGACTTCTTCTTTCTCATCTGTCTTTCTTATTGCCAGTTCCATATTTACCCCTAACTGTAGGAAGGGAGCATGTGACTGTGTGTGCACATGCATGTATGCATGAGCACTGTCACGCAAGGAAGGACATCTGTGGCTCTGGGGTTAGTGTGCTTTCTTTTATCTTTCCTCCTCTCCCTTCCTTTCTTTGCTTTTAAGATAGCATCTTCTGTGGTCCAGCAGACTGGCCCTGAGCCAGTATCCTCAGTGTCTTCCTGAACGGACTTTCCAAGGGCATAGATTGCAGAAGTGAGCTACCATGCCTGACTATTTTCTTTTGTTTTATATTCTGATAATGTACCTCACATTATCCTGACTCTCAAGTCAAGTTTGCAGGGATAAGAAAGATAAAAAGGCATTTGGGAGATCCAGGGCTGTGTCCTCTTGAGACCTTGGCCTCCCTAGCCTCTCTTAGCGTGGTAGCCCCATCCCTTGATCATCCTTAGCCAGCCTGGCCCCTTTCCATCACCCTGGATATGGACAGGTACCTGCTCAGAACAGTGCAGTTGCGGTGAACCCCTTCTTTGTCTCAGTGTGATTGGTGCCCCCAGGAAGCCAGGATGCTGGGAGGAACTTGTGTGGCACTCAGCAGTTCCATTTTGTGATTAAAAAAAAAAAAATGGAGAGGGAGACTGGCAGAAAGCAAAAGCTGTTGCTGCTGGGTGAATGTAGCAGCTATTTTTAGCCCTAAGCCTTTGCTTTTCCGTTTGGCTGTGCTTTTTTAGCACAGTGCTGGTCCAGCAGGGATGTTTTCTTTCAGGGCTGCAGATGTCCTTAGGGAAGGTTTCTGTCTGCCCCTGGGAAGACATGGGCTGGTCAAAGGGCAATAACTTCAGAGAGTGGGTCCATTTTGCTGCAGTTATGTCACAGAACCAGCAAATCGGAGCAGGGTGGAGCATGGCAGGGGTAGGAGAGAAATGTAAACAGCATAGTCTCAGATACACAGAAATACTCCTCTGATTCAGTCACTTCGCTGCACGGGACTGGAGGGAGCAGCATCAGGCTGTGAAGCATCTTCCCAGAGTCTGGGCTAACACATTCTGAATCCTTCTGAGCTTCGTGTCACTCTGTCTTAGTGTTGTTTCTCTCCCTGCCCCTCCTAGATTATGTGCTAGTTTGAGTAAAGTTGTCTTGATGTCCAACTTTATTACAAATTGTATTGCTAGTCTACAGAGACTCTCTATTAAGCATGATTCCCCACTCTCCCTTTCCTTCACCCACTTGCAGACAGAGAGATGCTCCTTCCTCCCCTTATGATTTCTAGATACTTCATGAAGGTCAAATCACATTATATATGTCCTTTTCTATGTGGCCATTTCACTTGATGTTATGTTCTGGGGCTTTGTGTTCCAGTATGTACCCAATTTCATTCTTTTTATATGACTGGTTAGTAGTCTCTGTGTGTGTGTATAGTAGATTTAAATTTTTTGTTTCTTTTTTGACAAGATCTTACATATGCAGTCTGTTTTTGAACTCACTGTATAGTTAGGGCTGGCTTTGATGTCCTGATCCTTCTGATTGTACCTCCCAACTGCTGGAGTTACAGGTATGCAGCACTGTGCCTGGCTAAATCTCTTTATCTGTTGTTGAGCACTTGGGTTAGCTCTACTGTAGGTGTATTCCTGGCTGTAGAGCAGTTTTATCTGTCACTTTTTGTTTTGTTTTGCTTTAAAGACATGGTCTCACTATGTAGTCCAGAATGGCATTAAATTCTTGATCCTCCTATCTGACTTAAAAGCAGAATTTTTGTTTGTTTGTTTGTTTGTTATTTGTTTTGCTTTAGGTTTATTTTAACCACGTGTACTAATGTGTCAGTATATGTATATGTGACATGGGAACTGCAGAGAACACCATGTGATTTGATAGAATTACATTGAATTTGTATGTTGTTTTGGTTAGGATTGTCATTTAACAATATTGTCTCTAATCCATGAATATAGGACATCTTTCTGCCCTTATGCTTTAAAACTGTTAATATCTACAAATAATTATGCCATGATTTGTTTGGTCATTTAAAAAGGAGTGCAGAGGATTTTGTGGCTTGGAAATGTTGAGCTTTGCTGCAGGATGCTGATGCTATCTGTTGTCAGCTGTGATAATAATGGGTATGGTTAAAAGAGGATGCTACAGATACTGATATGGACCTGGTCCTGATTCTGTTCACATGTAGTTCAGGTGCATAATTTCCTTCTTTTCCACCATAGCCAGTAGCACTATCTATACGCCCAGATACTGTCAGTGGGGAAGGAAGGGCCAGGGCTGTTATGCACATGCATTTCTAACCAGGGCCAAACCCGAGTGATGAGAGATGGGAGCTGCAGAGATTTATGTAGCAGCAGTAGAAGGCCTATTGCACTTCTGTACAGGAGCTGTCTGACATTTGTGGAGTTAAACACTGTTATGGGAACCATGATGGTGGGGAGGAACCAGGCCCTGACCTTCTGTTTTCTGTGCTTGTACCCTCAGGTCCTGGTTATGGCTCCTCAGCACCTGCCTTCAACTAGGATGGCCTCTCCAGGAATGCTGCTGGGGCTGCTGTTGACTTCCTGTTTAACTCTCTGCCTCAGCTGTCAGAACTCAGTAAGTGTCTTCCTATAGATTAGAGCCGGCAGGAGGAGGCCTGAGTCAGCCCCCTTGTCCCCAAGACCACTGTGGGATGGGCTAGGTTTAGAGTTTTCTGTTTGATGGGAACAGTTTTCTCATTTCCAGTTCCTTTAGTTCCTGTTTAAAGGTCATGGCAGTTTCCCTTTGAGGAGACAATGGAGATAACAATGATGATAATGAAGTAATAATAAGCTCCCATGCACCAAGCATTGAATGAAATGTTTCGTTTTTTTTTTTGTTTGTTTTTTTTTTTTTTTGTTTTTTTTTGAGACAGGGTTTCTCTGTATGTGTAGCCCTGGCTGTCCTGGAATTCACTCTGTAGACCAGGCTGGCCTCGAACTCAGAAATCTGCCTGCCTCTGCCTCCCAAGTGCTGGGATTAAAGGCGTGAGCCACCACACCCGGCTATGAAATGTTTTATGTGTATTCTTTTTTAAAATAATAATTTATGTGCATTGGTGTTTAGTCTGCATGTAAAACTGTGTGAGGGTATCCAGTCTTGGAGTTACAGACAGTTGTAAGCTGCCCCGTGGGTGCTGGGTGTTCTATTAGCCAGTGCTCTCAACTGCTGAGTCATCTCCTCTGCCCTCTTGTGTGTATTCTTTTTTTTTTTTTTTTTTTTTTTTTTTTTGAGGCTTTCTCTGTATAGCCCTGGCTGTCCAGGCTGGCCTCGAACTCAGAAATCCGCCTGCCTCTGCCTCCCAGGTGCTGGGATTAAAGGCCTGTGCCACCACCGCCCAGCCTGAGGTACTTTTGTCAGAATCACCACTATGTGGAGAAAAGCTGGGGGAAGTCAGGATTATCCTGACAACTCGATGGCAGCTCCCAAACAGACTGCTCCTTCCTCTTCTTTGTCCTTGTCTTCTGTCCAGAGATTATGTCTCCTTTTCTTGTTCTTCTCGGGCCTGTCCTGGTTAATTTAGACCGCATTGTTCAGAGCTGCAGTGTTTGTCACAGGTAGATAGAGATTGCCAAAAGAAGCCTGGCTTGCCTGCAGCACATTAAACCTTTTCCCCCCCGGATTGTCTCCACAGCAATAGACTGCTCTTGACCAGCTATCTCCCCTTCCCTACAGTTTTACCTTCCCTGGCCACCTTTCCCAATCCCCCAGGGCTCTTACTAAAAGTTGGGTAAAGCTTTGGAAGAGAGGCCCTTGAAGTGCAAATGACAATTGTGATGAATTCTATAACAACCCAGCTCAGCTAAGGTTCACCTCTGGCTCCAAGCTTCCACCTTCTCTGTGAAGTGATTTGTTTCCCCAACCTCACTTGCTAAGTGGAGTGGAGAATGTACAGATAGGAGTCACGAATCCTTTTGAGCTTTTGATGTTCATTCTCTGACAGATCCTGTTGGTCCTGATCTGCAACCCCCTCCACATGCTCGCTTGCTCTTTCTCTCTCTCTCTCTCTCTCTCTCCCCCCCCCATCCCTCCCTTCCTCTTCCTCCTCATCGTCCTCCTCCTCCTCTTCTTCTTCCTCCTCCTCCTTTTTTTCTTTGGCTTTTCAAGGACAATGGGAATGGAATCCCAGGATTCTTGGGGATAGGACTAGTTACAACATGATGTCTCTGACATAGCTTATAATAAAACTTACCCAGAAAGGCACCCAAGAGTCTTGAGGGATCAGACATGTGTCCCCTTCTCAACTTAGAGCTCAGGAGGATCCCTATGTTCCCTGTTGAGAGAAAGCAGATGCACAATTAACAAAGCATGCTGATGAATTTACTTAAGGACTGTGTGTTAGCAAGTCCCCTTTGGATAATAGTCTAACCAAATAGATGAGCTTTCAGAACCGTAATTATTCTGGCCCATTTATATTAGCTCTATTGAGTCTCAGAAAAATGTTAATACCGACTCTCATCAAGAGAAGCTGCTTTTATCCTTGTCTGTTCCTAAGCTGTGTCTGTTTGTCATAATCTCTCATCATGTGCTAAGAGCAGTAGGAGTTAAAGCATCTTTTCTCTCATATCATAAAAGTGCTGCCCCGATGGCATTTAAAATCCAAATTATGCAGCCAGCCAGTCACCTTGCTGGTATTATAAATGGAATCAGTGCTTATGACCCTTTCTTCAGAGCCTGGAGTCCAAGCATTGTTCTTGCTGAACTGGAATTGACCTGCTTGAAGGCATTTGTTTTGGTTGATACCTACCCACGGCAGGATATCTGTGCATATCTGTGTGATCTGGGGAAGACTTTTCTACCCAGCACCTGATGTCATACTCCCTTGTGGGAGTATTTAATATTCGATGTCATCTTGACAGGCTTGAGGGTTGCCTAGGAGACAAATGTCTAGGCATGTCCGTGAAGGAGTTTGTAGATGGGTTAATTGAGGTGGAAAGACCTGCTCTAGCGGCTGGTGACAGCATTCTGAGTTGGGATCCTGGACTACATGGAGAGGAGAAGGCAAGCTGGACCAATATTCATACCTCTCTGCTCCCTGACTGAGGATGCCAGGAAGTACTTAGCCTAGGCTCTTGCAGCCTTTCCCCACAAAGGACACCTTCCCCCTTTTAATATGCATTGGTATTTGGCCTGCATGTATATCTGTATGAGGGTTTTGGATCCACTGGAACTTGAGTTATAGATACTTGTGAACTGGTCCTCTGGAAGAGCAGCCAGTGTGCTCAGTCACTGAGCCATCTCCTTCCCCTACTGTATCCCTTTTTAAGACACTAGCCAAAGTAACCATTTCTTCCTAAAGTGGCTTTTATCAGGTATTTTGTTACAGCATCCAGAAGTGTTAAATTGGATGCCACATCATAAGAGGAGGATAAGGGCTGAAGGGACTGTGCCTGTGAAGTTCTTGTCTGCTAAGATGCTGTGAGCGGGTGGAGAGGCTGTGGAGCTTAGTGAGACGAACATAGCCCTTATGTTCTCTTTTGTGACCATGTCTGAGGTTTGTTTCCTCATCTGAGAGACTCGTTGCTATCTCCTTCGCAAATTTTTATTGAGATTAAATATGATTGAATAGGTAAATACCAGCACTAGTACAATATGGCAAATAAATACCAGACGTTGTTTTTAGTATGGGAGTATGGATTCCAGTGGTTAATTTTTCAAAGGGGGGTTGTAATATGCTACCCTAGAAGTCTCTCTATGTCATAGTGTTGTTGACACAAAAGCCCACAGCTCTCTTCTTAAAGGGAATAAGAAATAGCTTATTTGGGAGGCATTTTGAGTGACCATGACCTATAAACACAGATTTTGCTTATCCAAAATATTCCATGTTCCAACATGGCAGCAGTTTCATAAAGTGTTTACAGATCATAAATCAAGGCAAGTGAGTCTATCAGAGATGAAGCTACATCAAGATGGGTGAAGCTTTCTATAGGCTCAAGATGCTATCTGAGGACACTACCAAGAATGTCCTCAGACTGGTAGAACCAATTGTTTGTTGGGTCAATAGATTCTAAAAGTTTTTTTTTAATCTATTGTCACAGGATGCTCTGATGTGTGTGTGTCTGTGTGTGTGGCATGGGGAGCATGGCTGTTCTGGAGGACCAGATCTTAGCCCAAGAGAAGGGAATTAGGCTCCGGACCTGTGACATTCCAGTCTCTCCACAGTACTAAAATTCTAATCAGCCAATCAGTTTCTGCAGACAGAGATTCCTCCTGGGAATTTTTGTTCACAGCCAGATACATCTTCTTTTCAGAACTTTCCGTTCACAGTGTCTACCATCTATGATTAGGGTTTATTCATTCTCTTTGATCTTAAAGGTTTGATTTAGCCTTTAAAACTATCCGACGCAACTACAAGCACCAGAAAGTGTGTATGGCTGTTTAATGTGTTTGTCAGCTAACACCTCTGTTGGGAGTCCTTGCTAGTCAGAAGAGAGGACATTGATATTTGGAATGATGTGATAAGGAGGAGAGAGTGCTGTGTTCTAGCATGGAAAGGAGCCATGAGAAGCCAGCTGTGCGTGCTGGAACACGAGATTTATTTTAGACTTGACCAAGAGCAACCCGCCTCTCTCATCTTTTAGTTTCCCTGTTAGTCAGGACACTGTTCTGCTCTCCTCAGACCCTGGAACTGTGGTTTTTCTCACCTGGCCCGTGAGTATCTGCTTGGGAGGAGGGATATGCTGGTACATATATCAAAGTGACCTCTTGTTCCAGCTTTACTTCCTTAGCATTCAGGGTACACCACTAACTAAGATATTTAACTAGGAAATAGGAAAGTGAGTCTGATTTCCCACGTGAGTTTCAGAGTCATGCTGTCCAGAATGTAGGTCCTTGCTCTTCTGAGCAGTGAGATTGTGAATAGGCCTTATCCTCCATCTCATCTGTACAGTGGGGATAGTCTGTCCCTCACAAGCGAGGCTCTGATGAATCCAATCATGGGAAGCAATTTAACCGTTAGCTGCCATGATTATTGTAACCCCATTCTTATGATGCTGTTTCTCCACAAAATCTCTTCTCCAATTCTCTTTTGAATTTACTGTCCAGTCTGGGATGTTGATGCCACTGACTTTCTGTGATTCCTGGGAAGATATCTAGTCACTCAGAGCCAGATCTGGTGAACAGAGAGAACAGATTGAACACAAGAGCACCGAATTTATGTCATTTTCCACTAAAGTCTGAGATTTCTTAAAATTTGATTCAAAGATGATACTAAGAAATGATGTTTTTTAAAAAAAAAAGTTGAGCAAAAAGGACTGTTGAAAATGTTAGGCCCCTTAGGGCTTAAAGGCTGTTGCTTCTTTCTGTGGATGCATTTTATTCTTAATCAATGCAGTCCTCATACACATTTATGAGGTATAGTACATGTATAAAATGTGTAACCACCAGGCTAGGTGATTGCCCGATTTCTAACCCTAGATGTTTATCATTTCTTCAGTTCAGGAACGTTCAAACTTTTCTCTACTAGCTAATTTGAAATACTCAGTTGACTGTTATCAAACATGATTGTGTTTCTCTGTTATTGGACTTCATCTAACAGCACCTGTATCCACTAATCATCCCAGTGCCTCCTTCGTTCCCTATCATGAAAGTAACTGACTAGCCTCAGTGTGATTAAGGACATGTGGTTTTCTGTGTGGTCTAGGAATGTAGTTTGGTGGTTCAGCACTCGCCTAGCCTTGGGTTTGTTTCCTGGTACCACATAAAAATACAAAACAATCCTTCTGTGCCTGGCTAATGTCACATAACAAAGTGTCCTCCAGGCAGTCCCATCAAGCTGTTGAAGACGTGTCTATTGTATATGTGCCAGTTATTTATTATTTTCACTGTCGATCCACTGTTGGGCACCTGGGTAGGTTTGTATCTTAGTGGTTGTGAGTAGTGCTATAGTAAATGTAAGTGCAGTAATTTCTTTGTCATACTGATTTCAGTTCTGTGTACATGATCAGTAGTATGACTGATAGACCCTGTGTCAGTAAACCCTTAACTGTTTTTGATAATGACTACACTAATTTATATTGCTACCAACTGGGTGTAAAAATTACCTCTTTGTATATCCTCACCAGCATCTTTGTATGTGTTTTCTTCATAATAGCCATTCTGACTCAGTAGAATGATAACTTGTTGTTTTTATTTGTATTTTGCTAATGGTGTTGCTGTTGCTTTAGGCATCTTATAGAAGAGTCTGTTGGGAGTTTTCACTTTCAGAGGGTCAGAGTCCATGATCATCATGGCAGGAAGTATGGCAGTGTGCAGGTAGGCATGGTGCTGGAGCAGTAGCTGATAACTTATATTCTCTTGACCTAAAAGCATGAGAGGCAGAGACAGGAACAGGGCTGGGGGGCAGGGGGAGACTGAGAGACTTAGTCACTGTTCTATTGCTGTGAAGAAACACTGTGACCAAGGCAACTCTTATTAAAGGAAATATTTAATCGGGGGCTTACTTACAGTTTCAGATGGTCAGTCTGTTATCATGTTGGGAGCATGGTGGCACACACGGTGCTGGAACAGTAGCTGAGAGCTCCTGATCAAAAGGCAGAGGGAGAAAGCAGAGAGACACGGGGCTTTGAGGTTTCAAAAGTGCTACTCTAACAAAGCCACACCTCCTTATCCTGATGACTAATCATTCAAATATATGAGCCTGGGGGTGGGGTGGGGTGCGGGTGGGGGTGGGGGCTGGTATTATTCAAACCTTCTAGAGACTGGAAATGGATTGAGAAAACTTAAAGCCTGCCCTCAATGACACACCTCTTCCAACAAGACCACACTTCCCAATGCTTCCCAAACAGTTCCACCAACTGGGGACCAAACATTCAAACACAAGAGCCTGTGACTTCCATTCTTAGCAGCACAATGATACCGAATATTTTTCACATACTTGTTAGCTATATTTAAACTGTGTCTGTCCAGGGCTTTGTGCACAGCAGGTAGGTGCCCTGTTACTGAACAGTACTGGAGATGAAATCTAGGGTCCTCATATATGTTAGCTAAGCATTCCACTATGGAGCTACAACCCAGTTCCATGTAGCCATTGAGTTTTTTCATGTTGGTTTGTCTGGTCTCTTTATATATTCTGGTTAGTAATCTCTTGGTGACTAAGAATCTTGCAAATGTTTTTCTCCACTTCTTTAATTTTTTTTATTATTATTGTATTTATGATGTTGTCTGTGGGGACACATCTATAGAGAGTGCATACACTCAGTACAACTTAGTTGATCCTTTGTATGGTTCCTAGGGGTGCTGCAAGTACTTTAACAACTGGATTATCTTTATGGCTGCATTTATCCATTCTTGAAACGTCTTCTCTGAGGTTATGCTGTGTGGAAAGTGTATACCAGTGATGACGTTTTGTGTTTGGGGATCATGTAAAATACAAAAGCCCTTTGCTCCGTCCAGTGTCCTCATGTGCTCCCCTGTGATTTTGTTTATAGTTTCTTATGTTATTTTTTTCTCCCTCTCTCTTTTCCCCCTCCGTTTTCTCTTTTCTTTTTAATATGGTCTCTTGTATCCTGGCTGTTTTCCAACTCCTTGTGTAGCCGAGGATGACCTTGAACTCCTGATCCTCCTGCTTCCACCATTAATGCTGGGATTACAGCTGTGTGCTGCCATGTCCAGTTTATGTGGTGATGGGAGCTCTGAGCCCAGGCCAGCACACATTTGGATGGCAGCAGAGGTGCAGCCCAGCAGCCCTGACAGCTTTGTTCTCTTTGTTCAGGATTGTGTTCACGGGGTTCCACAGTTCCACATGAGTTTTTTTTTTGTTGTTGTTGTTTTGTTTTGTTTTGATTTTGCGTTTCTCTGTGTAGCTCTAGTTATCCTGGAGCTTGCTTTGTAGGCCAGGCTAGCCTTGAACTCAGAGATTCTGGCTGCTTCTACTTTTCCAAGTACTGGGATAAAGTCATGTGCCACCATGGCTGACTGAGTTCCACACAAAGTTTTGCAATTAATTTCCTCCTATTTATCTGTTTATTTTGAGTGTGTATATGTGTGCTTCCTGATACATAGAAGTCAGGAAAACTTTTCAGGGGTCGCCTATCTCCACCACATGAGTCCCGGGGATTGAACTCCTGCTGTAGGCTTGGTGCTGAGCATACTTACCTGCGGAGCTGCCAGCACAAATTTTAGCAGGCCTTCTAAAAACTAACTCTGTAAAATTACTCAGCTCTGTAGATCTTTCTGTGGTATGGGCTGTTGGTAAGCCTGACCTATGAATGTAAGGCGACTTTCCGTTTTCCTGGGGGAGAGATAACCCTCCCTACTCTGCATGTGCACGAGAGAGAGAGAGAGAGAGAGAGAGAGAGAGAGAGAGAGAGAGAGAGAGAGAGAGAGAGAGAGAGAGCGCGAGCAAGAGAGAGGTTATTAAGTGTTCTTATATAGAAAATCACAGCGTTTGCAAACAAGTAATTTGACCTCTTTTTTTTTTTTGATGTCCTTTATTTTTCGTTTTGTTCTAGATTTGTGAATAGACAATTCCAGTTTTCTGCTGCAGCATGCTGTTAACTGTGGATTTACTGTGTGCAAGTCTGTTTTAGATTTTTGAATCTAAGCACCACTGAATCTTATTAAATGTGTTTTTTTGTTTTTTGTTTTTGTATCTGTTGAGATGCTCATGTGGTTTTGTCCTCAGTTTTGTTGATGTGATTAATTATGTTTATTTGTGTATGTGTGTTGAGCCATGCTTGTACCTGTGGAATAAATCTTATTTGATAACCCCCCTAGGAAGTAATTTCTTTTTATCCACCATGGAATCTAAGGATCTCTAACTCAGCTCTTGTGGGCAAGTGCTTTTACTCACTGATCAATCTCAATAGCCCTGTAGGGTTTGTTCGTTCTTAATTGTTATTGGGTTTTTTTTTTTTTTTTTTTTTGACACATTGTTGGGTTTGATTTGCCATTATTTTGTTAAGAATTTTCACATTTATGCCATCACTTATATTGGTCTCTAGTTTCATTGGATTGTTGTGTTCTTATCTAGTTTTAATATTTAAAATAATGCTGACCTAATAGAATGACTTAGGCAGGGGAATCCTGAACCAGACAATTCTTTGGAATAGTTTGATGATCGGTTATAGTGTGGTGAAGGTTTGGTAACCTATACCATGGAGCCTTCTGGTCCTATGTGAAAATGACCTTTATTCTCCAGAAATAATTGTCCTCTCTCCAAGGCTTACTGCCTCCATCTGCAAACCTAGGCCTAGTTCTAGAAGCTCCTATCCTCTATACAATCAATTTTATCTAGAATGTTTTCAGCCTCTGAGACTTACTGCTGAATAAACTCACCTTTTCTTTCTGAACTCTAGCTGGCTGGTTTAACTCAGATATTCTGGAGCCAACTCCTCTCCCAGCTGACTGATTCAATCTGGCTTCTCTCTCTGCCTCTTCTGAATCGCTCTACTTGGTCTCAAACTAACTCTGGCAATCTGTTTTAATCTTCTGGCTCCTTCTTATTCTCTGACTCATTCTGTCTTTATCTGTGTCTAACTTGTCTTTAACCTGTCTCTGTAAAACTCTCCTGGTGAAACTGCTTCCTCCCCTCCCCGCTTGCAGCTCTCTTTAAATAGTTTCCCTTTATTCTCTCTTCTTGTTAGAGTTGGGCATATTCTATTCTGTCAAATCTTTCTGATTCATCATTTTGTCTGCCACCCAAAACTAGACATCATTTTAAAACATGGCTGCTTTTTCCTACAGACTAATTTTACCTTCATTGTTTTGGATTAAGGCTGTGTACTAAGGGTGTGTCTGTTTTCCAACCAGAGGGATGTGCCAAGGACTGAACCACACCACAACTAGAAACATATTTTTTGACATTTTTGTTCTGTTTTGTTTTTTGTTTTTTAATTAAATAACAATCTCAGGATTCACGGTGTGGTCTAATAACCTGCAATGCCTATGCTTGTTTTTTTGTTTTTGTTTTTGTTTTTGGAGTCAGGGTTTCTCTGTGTAGCCCTGGCTGTCCTGGAACTCACTTTGTAGACCACGCTGGCCTCGAACTCAGAAACCTGCCTGCCTCTGCCTCCCGAGTGCTGGGATTAACGATGTGCACCACCACGCCCAGAGTATGTTTGTTTTTGATGGGAGAACTTTTTAGTACTGATTCAGTCTCTCTTTATTTTGGTCTGTTCAAGATTTTTATGTCATGTTCAGCTTCATAGGTTGTGTGTCTGAAAATCAATCCATTTCTTGTGGATTTTCCAATTTTTAGTATTTAGTAATCGATTTCTTGTGGATTTTCCAATTTTTACTATTTAGTTGTATATAATAGTACTTATATTTCTGTAGAATCTGTTGTAATACCCCCCCCCCTTTTTTTTTTTTTTTTTTTTGGTTTTTCGAGACAGGGTTTCTCTGTGTAGCCCTGGCTATCCTGGAACTCACTTTGTAGACCAGACTGGCCTCGAACTCAGAAATCCACCTGCCTCTGCCTCGCAAGTGCTGGGATTAAAGGCATGCGCCACCACACCCAGCCTTTCTCTTCTCTTCTCTTCTCTTCTCTTCTCTTCTCTTCTCTTCTCTTCTCTTCTCTTCTCTTCTCTTCTCTTCTCTCTTCTCTTCTTTCTTTCTTTCTTTCTTTCTTTCTTTCTTTCTTTCTTTCTTTTTAAGGTTGCTGTAAACTTCCCTCTTAGTATATCACAAAGGTTTGGATACGCCATGGTTTGATTCTCATTTGTTTCAAGAAGTTTTGTTGTTTATTTAGTTTTGGAGATAGTTCTGGAGCAGCCTTGACATCACTGTGTAGTTGAGGAAGATCTTGATGTGCTGATCTCCTGACTCTGACTTCTAAGTGCTGCTCTACAGGTGCTTAGTGTTACATTTGGATCAAGAAAATTTGATTTAAAACATCGTCATTGACCTGCTGTTTATTTAGAATAATATTAATTTCCTCCCATGTATTTGTAGAAGTTCTTCTAAATTTTTTATCGTATTTATTGTATGTAGGTGTGTGTGTGTGTGTGTGTGTGTGTGTGTGTGCTTCGCATGGTGTGAGCCTACAGTGACTTGTGGGAGTCAGTTCTTTCTTCCCACCATGTGAGTTCGAGGGATTGAATATAAAGTAGTCAGGCCTGGTGCACGTGCCTTTGCCTGCTGAGCTACATTGGTGTGACCCCTTTATACCATTTCTAAAGTCCCTCTATAGAGTTCTTGTTTTATTCAATTGTGAGCAGAAAAAAAAAAATACAGGTCTTTTCAGGTGTAGTTCTTATAACCTTTTTTTTTTTTTTTTAAAAGACTTGTCGTCTAACATATAATCTATCCAGAAAAAAATTCCATGTTCTGAGAAGAAAAGTGTATATACTGAAACTGTTAGATGAAGTGTCCTGTAATTATCTGTTAAATTGGCCTATAGTATAATTCAACTCCAGTATTTTTTCCTTGATTGCCTATTATCTTTCCTTTTATGAAAGTGGGTGTTAAGTCCCTATGATTATGCATGAGAGCCTGCTTTGTACAATTGGATGTTCCAGCATTGGGTCTATATACATTTATACATGCTATTTCATCTTGCTGAATTGGTCCATTTATTATTATATGATGACCTTATTTGTGTTTTAAAGTGCTTGCTTTATTTTATCTAACACCTGTGCAGCTACTCTTGCTCCTTTTTCTTCCTGTTTGCATGATATTTTTCCTCCATATCTCCAAGTTCAGTCTATGTCCATGTTATGTTACTGGTGGAATGAGTTTCTTGTAGGCAGCAGTCTCATTTTTTACTCCATTCAACCTGTTGGTATATTTTAACTGAGGAATTTAATTCAACAGGATAGGTTGCGTTGCCTTTGGTTCTAAATGAGTACTTGAGAACATGTAGCTTCTTCAGCTATAATGCATGTAGATGATGTCTGTGGCATGCTCATAGCCTCAGCTGCAGCAGGGGTTGTTGGGTTGTGCCTATGTTCTCTTAGGTGGATTTGCTAGCAGCTCTGGGTGTAGTATATTTGTTTGTGGGTGTGGGATCCCTGTTAGTTTCTACAGGTCATATGAGGATTTGGCTACTCGAGAGGGCCAGCACATATAAAGCACCGCAGCAGAGCCATGATTCCTGTCTATTTGCAAGGGCCATGTGTCTGAGCACTCCACAGGGGCTGGGTTGCACTAGTGGACCCAGAGGGGTATTTGTGTGTGACCAAAGGTTGTATTACGGGCAGTGTTTCAAAGGACCATCTGCCTAAGGTAGGTTCTGTGTACTTCTCAGGGCCTCCAGTTGGCAGAGATTCTGAGAATGCTCAGCCTGGTTGCTTCTTGGCTACAGGATGATGGATAGGACCACTGATCTGTTCCCTTAGGAGCTTCACTAGCTACCTTGCTCAATGCTGGGGTGGCTGTCCAGCTGCTTCTCAGGATCCTAACTGGGGAAAGCCTGTGTGAGGGAAGTACAGGAGCTTTCTTAGTGCTAGCTCAGTGCTAGCTCCTGAGACTGGGCTCAGGACCTGTGAGAGCCACAGGCTTTTCCAGCAGGGAATGCTTCTGGTGTCAATGGCCTGAGGGAGAACTGTTAGGGCCTCCTGATAGCTCTTTCTCCACCAAGGAGTTCAAGTTGATTTTAAGTGAACTGTGTAAACTTTGTTCCCTTCTTATTAAGACCATGTGTCTTAGTTAGGGTATTAGTGCTGTGAATAGACACCAGGACCAAGGAAAGTCTTATAAGGTGAATATTTAATTGGGGCTGGCTTACAGGTTCAGAGGTTTAGTCCATTATCAAGGTTGGATCATGGTACCATTCAGGCAGGCATGGCGCAGGAGTAGCTGAGAGGTCTACCTCTTCATCTGAAGGCTGCTGGGGAAGACTGGCTTTCAGGCAACTAGGAAGGTCTTAAAGCACACGCCCACAGTGACACACTTCCTCTGACAAGGCCACACCTTCTAATAGTGCCATTCCCTGGGCCAAGCATGTTCAAACCACCACACCACGATTGATCTGTATTCTTTATGATGTCTCTGCCACATCCCTACCACACCCAAGTGCTGTGCTTCAAATACTATGCAAACGCGATTGTTTTCTAGGTTTTGGTCTGTTATTATGGAGGAAACCATGTCAGGTACCTGCAGCAGCTTTGTTGTTGGATGGACCTGATCTGTTACCTTTGTTAATGAAATCCAGAAAAAGAAGCTTTTCCTGTCTCCCCAGTCATCAGCATGAACTCTCCTAGCCCTGTCTGGGTTTTGAAGAGCATTAAATGGCATGTTCTTCCAAATTACACCATTTCCTCCAAGTTGCAGCATTTGCCTGTAGAGTGGAAGGTGTGGTAGGCAGGAGGCAAACAAAAGGTCACACATCCAGGAAGTACAAACACTTGGAATGTTCTTGGGGAACCTTGCAAGTGTACAAGGGAGTACACACTGCAGGGGTGGTGCGTGTGGGTAGAGAAGAAGCAGCCACACTGCAGGAAGACCCTGGGACGTGGAGCTGCATCCAGGCTTAAGGACAAAATGCCAGGGTTGTCAGTGTGGGCTTTCTGGTGACAAAGCTGCTTCTGAGTTAACCCTGCTCCTTGTAAGTAATTTCTCCTTTATTTCTGTTAGTAACCTTATTAACATTTTTATTGGGTCACCAATTGGACTTTGGTGCTGTAATTACTTTGGTCTGTCCTGGGTTCCTTTTCTGGCACTAGTAGACCTTTGTGTTGCATCTCCCCAAGAAAAATCTGCCATACAGTAAAGGACTTCTTGCTTCTCTAGGTGTGATGGTTTTTATGTGCTTGGCCCAGGGAGTAGCACTATTTGGGGATATGGCCTTGCTGGAATAGGTGTAGCCTAGTTGGAGTAGGCATGTCATTGTGGGAATGGGCTTTAAGACCCTCATCTCAGCTGCCTGGAAGCCAGTCTTCTCCTAGCAACCTTCTGCTAAAGATGTAGAATTCTCAGCTACTCCTGCACCATGCCTGCCTGTATGCTGCCATGTTCCCACCTTGATGATAATGGACTGAACCTCTGAACCTGTAAGCCAGCCTCAATTAAATGTTGTCCTTATAAGAGTTGCCTTGGTCATGGTGTCTGTTCACAGCAGTAAAACCCTGACTAAGACAGATGTTGGTACCAGGGACTGCTGTGATAGGCCTGACCATGCTTGTATTGGGAAGAATGTGGATTTTGGAACTCCCTGATTTGGAAAGCAATGGAATGCTTTAAGTAGGGCTTAATGGGCCATCCTAGTAGGAATATGGAAGACTTGGTTGCTGAGAGTGATTTAAATTGTGCAGATCTGGCCCAAGCGCTTTCAGTAGAGAACACTATCAGCATGTGGCCTAGACACTGTTTTTGTGATATTTTGGTGAAGAATGTGGCTGTGTTTTGCGCTTGTTTGAATAGTCTGCCTGAGGCTAAGGTGAGGAGATTTAGATTATTTGCTTTGATAAAGGAAGTCTCAAAACAGCCTGGTATAAATTCTGTTGTGTGGTTACTAAAGTTTACTCTTATGAAGAACATTTTAATGAAAACAAGCAAGCTGAGAGAGGAAAAATATAAAATATATGGTTCAAGTATTAACGGGGCTACAGGAAGTAGAATGAAGCTGAATCCTGTATTTTAGGAGTTAACAGATTAAAGAAATGGGATTTTAGTGCAAGATTTCACCCAGCTAAGTTTAGGACCAGGCATGGTGGTACACACCTTTAATCCCAGGTGACAAAGCCAAGCAGATCTCTGAGTTCAAGGCCAGTCTGGGGCAAAGGAAGTTCTGGCTGAAGAAAAGCTAAGTCCAGGCATGGTAGTACACATGTTTAATCCCAGGAGACAGAGATGTGCAGATCTCTGAGTTCAAGGTCAATCACCAAAGCAAGTTCCAGGACAGCCAAGCATAGGCACTAAGGGAGCTGGAAAACAGAAGGCTGGTGATAATGTAATAAAGCTCCAACTTGGCAAAGCAGCAGAGCTCCACAGCGTTGGCCATGTGGCTCTGGCTTTAGAGTCAAGAATAGAAGGGACTACTGGGACAATTGATGCTGGTTAGCTGGAGCTAAGAAATTAGCAGTGATTAAGAAGAGACCAGCATCACTGAGGTGAAATCTTCTGGGAAGTGTTTTCTGAGAGCACAGAGATAGCCAAGGTTGTACCTCATGCTGCAGCTAAACTTGGTAACTTGTAAGAATCACCCAGGTGGTACTAGTTTTGAAGGTATGAAGGGGTCACGGAGAGCAGCTGAGGCCTGGCACTGCAAGAGGCCAGGGAAGGTCATTGGTGAAGGTGCAACCTCAGTTGTAGTTGATGGCCCAGGACTGAAGTGGTTGTGCAAAGAAGTTTAGGCTTGGCACCATGAAGAGAGCCTATGAGAGGCTATTGGTGAAGCCTAGTTACAGCAGAAGACCCCACCACTATATTGGAGATATCAGTACCATGGGATGATCACCAAGAACAGCAGCCATAGTGGAGTGGAATCAATCAGAGCCTGGAATCAATCAGAGCCTAGAAGGCTACAGAGGGCAGAACTGGAGAAGTGGCCCAAGCCCTTTGAAGGAGCCCAGAAGATCATGTGTAGATCCCAGACATTGGAACAAAGAGCTGAAGTTGTCTTGGAGACCCCAAGATATTAAAGATGCCAGAGCCGTGGGATACCTGCAGAGGAAAGCTGATAACAGGGAGTGGAACCAGCCCAGGAGAAAGCAGTTTGTTGCAGTCAACAAAGATGATAAAGGAGTGGAGATCTGAAGACCATTTCACATCAGACATGGAGATGTAGAATTTGGAGTTTGCCCAGCTGGTTTCCTGTCTTGCTTTGAGGATTACAGTTAAGTCATTGAATGAATCTTAGAAGAGAATTTGAATTTTAGACTTTTAACATTGTTGAGACTGCTATAGGTTATGGGGACTTTGGAAGTTGGACTAAATGTATTTTGCATTATAGTATGTTTAGATATGGCCCCCATAGGCTCATGTGCTTGAAAAGCATATAGGAGCCAGGGAATGGAATGTGATGGTTTGTGTATGTTTAGACCAGGTAGTGGCACTATTAGGAGGTGTGGCCTTGTCAGAGGAAGTGTGTCCGAGGACATGGGCTTTAAGACCCTCATCTCAGCTGTCGGAAAGCCAGTCTTCTTCTAGCAACCTTTAGATGAAGATGTAGAACTCTCTTCTCCTCCTATACCATGCCTGCCTGAATGCTGCCATGTTCCTCACTTGACGATAATTGACTGAACCTCTGAACCTGTAAAGCTGGCCCCAATTAAATGTTGTCCTTATAAGAGTTGCTTTGGTCATGGTGTCTGTTCACAGCAGTAAAACCCTGACTAAGACACTAGGTTATGAGACTTACTCTCCTGCTGTCACACATCCTGGACTTACTTCTTGATACACTAAAGCAAAGTTGCAATTTAAAGCTTAGGTGTTTAGTTTGGTCTTCTTAGTAGTGTAAAAATGAGAACAGTTCACGTAAAAACCCAGATTTCTGTTTGTGTTCAAGTTATGTAGCAGGCATGTGCAGCAGAGTGGCAGTTTCCTTAGCAAAGTATGGGTCTCCCTGCTCTCAAGGATTGGCTGATTTGGTCTAAAAGGGCAATGGGAGATGTCAAACAGTTCGTATGGTGAATGATCACACTGGGGCTGCTTGTCAGTAGGCAGATCAACTTTACTTAGGGTGATTGAAGTTATAAAGTTAGGGGACTGAGGGTAGGGACTAGGATAGGCAAAGGTCACTGGCTGAGGCCTTAGGGTTCCTGGCATAACTCATTAGCCTGGTGAAGCATTTCAGGAGTCTCAGGTGCTGACTGAACAGGTCTTGTCAGAAGAAAGGAAATTGATCCTGTGTGCCTTTCTTCAGGTAGAGACCAGTGTGGGAGCTTAGAAAATCCCAGACAAGGTCAGAGAAGGAGAAACTCTGTTAACAAGGAAGTTCCCCACTATTCACTGGGTCCCAGAAGGCTACCCAGTCAATGGTAGACTTGGACCTTAATTAGCAGTTTCCTGACCTCGAAGTTCCCCACAGACTCAGTGCTCCCTGTTGTGTTCACCTGGCCCACTTCACTCATCTTCACCTATTTCTGCCTGGCTCCTGGAGGCAGTCGATCTACACAGTTCTAAGGAAATGTTTATTAATATTGTTCTAATCCTGTGGTCTAGCCCTTTTGGCCAGGGGCTGGCCAGCATGGCTTTGTCCTAGCAGTCATAGGTTCTGGATACTTAGCAGATAAAGTAGTCTTTATTCTTTTTTTTTTTTTGAGACAGGGTTTTCCCTGCATATCTCTGGCTGTCTTGGAATTCACTCTGTAGACTAGGCTGGCCTCCAACTCAGAAATCCGCCTGCTTCCGCCTCCCGAGTGCTGGGATTAAAGGTGTGCGCCACCACGCTCTGCTGTCTTTATTCTTAAATATGATATTGCTACCTGTCTGCAGAAGACTCAGGGATTAGGGGTTGTCAAAAGCCCCAAAGTCACACCTGTCTATGAAGTATGATTCATTCATTCACTCACTCACTCACTCACTCACACAGACACACACACTCATTCAGCTGTTATGAACTAAGTCTTCTGTGCTAGGTCTTGGACATACAGTTATTAAAGGATGGACCCAGTACCTGCCTCAAGAGACTTGGTAGTTGGAAATCCTGGATGGTCACATCCTCCTGACAAGTTCTCCTCTGTAGTCTCACAAACACATCTGCTATTTTGTTCTTAATTCATATTCTCTCTCCTCCCCTCCCCTCCCCTCCCCTCCCCTCCCCTCCCCTCCCCTCCCCTCCCCTCCCCTCCCCTCCCCTCCCCTCTTCTCTCTTATTTCTCCTTCTCTCTATTCCTCTTTCTCTCTCCTTACCATTCTTCCTTTTCCCATTGGCAGGCTCTTATATAGTGTAGGCTGGCCTTACAGTTGCTTATATAACTGAGGCTAGACTTGAGCTCTCCTGACCCTCTTGCTGTCACTTGAGCTTTCAAGTGCTATGCTATGCTTACAGATGTGCACTGTGGGTCACATCCATCAGCTCTCAAGTGCTGTGCACTGTGGATCACACTCATCATTACACACAGTCATTTTTCTTTTCTTTAAAAACATTTTTATTAATTTTATGTATGTGAATGCTTTGCCTGCATGTATTTCTATGCACAATGTGTTTGTAGTGTCCGTGGAAGCCAGAAGCAGGCTCTGGATTCCCTGGAGTTACGGATGGTTGTGAGGTGCCGTGTGGGTGCTGGGAATTGAAACAGGGTCCTCTGGAAGAGCAGGCAGTGCTTTTCACCACTGAGCCATCTCTCTACCCCTAACTCCTGCCTTTTGTATTAATCTTTATGCGGACTTAAAATTGAATAGCTAAGAGAGATTTGAGCTAGGCTGAACTCCTGGGGCACAGAGTGATCTCCCCTCAACCTGTTCTGAGTGAAGCTGTACTGTGTAGTTCCTCTAAGTTATAGCACAGACTTCTCTGACCTAGAAGCGTAGACTGCTTTTATAAGTAAGGTGGTGATGATGATGATGATAATGGTGGCAGCAGTGGTGGTGGTGACAGGTACCATGTTCTCAGAGCTAGTGGCTTATAGTATATGAACTAAAGACCTATCCTTCAAAAGTTAAATAACTTGCCCAGAGTCACACAAATGATGGGATTTGAACTTGTGTTATATGTCAGAGAGCTCCAGTTCTTTACCTCTGTGCCGTAGTCAGTGTTCTCATTAATTTGTGAAATGACTTAAGAGCAGTCTTTTGCCTAAGATATTTTCTTTTCTGGCTCTTAACAAGGTGTGAAATTCTGCCACCTAAATTTCATGCTTTTATTTCTTGTTAAATGTGAGAGTTCTTGGAGAGGCTCTGTATTGTCATCAGCAGCACCTTAGCACCTTAACCCTTCCTCTGACAGCTAATTAAAGATGAGACACTAAGGGACCCAGGCAGGCGAGAGTTCCTTTCTAGTGCTGGGCTAGTACTCGAGGGAGTACCTGCATGTTACACTACCCAGGCAAGGTTAGAATTGTTGAGAAATCAAAGTGAGGGAGCGCAGATGTGTCTCTAAGAAATACACTACTAGGGTAGGAGTTGGGAAGTGGATGAAGAGTAATGAAGGGGAGTGGGGTGGCTGGGGTCGCCTCCTGTGTTCCTGTGCTGGTATGGCTCCTCCTACTATTCCAAAGGCAACTTCCCCAGGATCTTATACACATAAAATAAAAATAAACATTAAACAATAGGGAGACCAGGAAGAAAACAATGAACAACACTTGGTGTTCATGTTCCCAGCCTCCTAAGCTCAGAGTGGATTCCATCCTCCTGTCTTTGGTGTCTCTGGTGTAGGGAGAAGCAAGTTTGGCGAGCAGTTTCCAGCTGGGATATGTTCTTGCCTCAGCCCAGTTGGAATCCCACATTTTCACTTGTAACTTTTACTCCATGGTTTGGAATGTTTCAGAACATTTATGCCCTATTGATCTTCAGGGAATTTGCCAGACTACTTGGGAATCAATTAGAACTCAGCCACCAGCATATTTACTTCAGGCAGTTAAACAGAAAGTAAAAACAGTGCTAACCCTCTCCCTAGTATTTTCTTTAACCCCTTCAAGAGAATATGGAATCTTCTGGTGGTGGTCCTGTACATGTACAAAAATACCGTATATACCCGAAAATATGCTGTGTTCACTTAACCATTTTGCTTCATGTGCTGGTTCTGAGGCTGACCTTGTGAGAGGAATTGCAGGTGTTGAAACGTGTCTGAGGATAAGGAGGGGCATACAGGGAGGGTGTATCACCTCAAGCTGGTTCTTTCTTCTTGCCTTCTTGGAGTGGTGGGTCACGCACTATTTTCTCTTTTCAGAATAATTTTGCACTCACCAACCCAGAGAAGAGCATCCACCAGGAATCAGATACAAAGGAGACCAGGGAAGAGGAGGAGCTAGACACCGAGGTCCTGGAGGTGTTCCACCCAACTCAAGAGTGGCAGACCCTTCAACCAGGTACCGGACTTGCTCTGCTCCTTAGAAACACTGACTTAAAACCACAAATGCCTTTGTTCTTGAAGGTTGGGAGCAGGCATTCTCATGATGACCATCACAGTGGTAGCTGCAATGCAGTGGGGTTTGGGAACCTCATTCTCCAGCAGAGCAGTGTGTGGTGTTATCAGTGCCCTGGGAGGGAGGTCTGTGGTGGGTGGCCGTGCTTTCTGAGCAAGTGATGGAAAACTTTGTGAAGCATAGGAGAGGCAGTGACATGTGCCTTGCTCTGCAAATGCTATTTTGGGCTGCTGCTTGGCTCAATGCTGCTGAAATAGTGTTCATGGGAGAGTCCTGATCACTGGTGCTGGGCCCAAATGTTCTGTTAAAGGAACCTGTGCCAAGAAAAAAAGGGGCTGGTCCTTGCCTGATTGTAACTGAGGCATCTTCAGAGGGAACAACTTTCTAACTCCTTTATGACCCTGAGTCCAGGGTTTCAAGTGATAATGACAATGACCTGCAGTTGTGAGATGTTTACTGTAATCAGACCCACTGCTAAGTTCCTCATGTACACCATGTTGTTCAGGAACTATTAGACTCTACCTTCCAGTGGAAATGCTGAGCTCAAAAGGTTAGATGACTTGTTGCATTATTCACCTGATGTCAAATGTCATGGGCCTTGGAGCCTTGATCTGCTGTCTTCCCACTTCTCCTTCCCAGCTCCAGCCGTCCTTGAGCCTGCTCTGCCAACGCTGAGACTATTCTCAGGTTCAGGCAGCTTGTGTTCTGTGTTGTGGCAAAGTGGATGGCAAGTTCTGGCAGCAGTCATCGTACAGCTTCCTCAGGTCCTCGCTGATATTCATCACCATGTCCTCACAGCCCCCGGTGCTGCTGTGCTGCCAGGATAGCGTTGATGTGCCAGTAGCAGGATCACTCTTGCTAGGCTTGCATGTGGGTAGGAGCTGCTGCAGAAGACTGATGAAGCCCCAAAGAAGCCAAGTGAGAGCTCATGGCTTCAGCAGAGGGAAGTTTAAGAACAGAGGTAGAACAGAGGTATTGGATTCAGCAGGTCCAACTCTGCCTGTCCTCTCTCAGCTTCTCTGAGAACAGAATTCAGCCTTTGAGGAATAATATGGAGAGGCTCTCAGGAGTTGGGAGGTAGAAGATGTGGCTATGGTCCTCTGACTTTATGTCAAGTTACTGGTAGTCTTGTAAACTGGAAAGTGTGTGGAGTCAATGGAGGCTGATGTTCTGGGATCCTACTTCCACTTCTGTCCCTTTGGCTAGGTCAGTAGTCCCCATCAAGCCCTTGGTCCACACTACAAGCAGGACAGCACTAGTATTTCAGACTTTGAGCTGAGCCTAGTCTTCTGGCAGTAGCACTGCTGCTAGTGGCTCAAGAGCCCCTACATGTATTCTTTGTAAGGAGGAGCTAGGACTAAGTGAGGAGCGGGCTCTGAGAGCTGGGAACTAGAGAGAAGCACTCATCGTACATGGAAAACTGATGCTCCTTTGACAACACCTTCTAGCTTGTAGTTTCTCAAGAGCTCCTTGTAGACTCTTCTGTACAAAATTCTCTTAAAGCACTGAAAAGGCTGTTACAGCTAAAGCACATTGTAGATTCAAATCCTCTACCCAGTGTATCGCTTGGTTTAGAGATTGGGGTTTTCAGAGGTAAATTCCCACTTGTACACATCTTTAGTCCACTTGTGGAACTGGACACTACTGAGGGTGCATTGAGCATGCAGCCTTCTTTTCCTGGTGATCTTACCTGAGGAAGGGAACTTAGGATGTGAAGGAAAAACTTACATGGTTATCAGATGTTCTTTCTTCCTCCTTCAATAGCAGTTTTGATGAGGGAGCAGGGATGAGCACAAACAGAATGTTTAGTACAGTGTTTCTTGCTTGAGAGCCAGAGGTGGACATGGTGAGCACTGTTTGGGGATGTTGAAAACAAGGGCAAGTTTATATAGATAGTTGTTGACCCTATCTCAGCCAACCAGTTCTGTCCTTCTGTTGGAAGGACTTTTGGTCTTTGATGGGAAGGCTGTACCTCTGATTTCCTTTTGCCTCAAAGGGAAGATTATTAGGGTATATGGGCTGTTTGGGTTATAGGCTAGGCTTACTGAAAGGCAGATTGCCAGACTACCTGCTGCAGCCTGGCACTTGTGACTTTTTAGGTCTTCCCACTGGGCCAGGTGGGGACTTGGATTCAGCCAAACAGCACTGAGACAGCTACAGGTCTCACCCCTGGAGTTTGCCTGCAATCGTTATTACTGTCAGTATCGTCACTGGGAGTTGCTTGTTCCTGGAAGTGATTTTCCTGTCTCCCTTTCTTTGGTTTATTCTGGGATCTGCCTCACCTAACAGAGCCACAGCAAGCATTTGAGTGTGGATTCAGCACCAGTTGTTCATAAGCAAGCAAGGAAAGCTGTTTGCTGGCAGATCCTTTTGGTTCTGGGCAGGGAACTGAGACATTTGTCCTGGAGCTGAGGACTCCTGGATTCCAGAATTTTGTGCCTGTGCACTTGTTATTATGGAACACTGATTATAGCCAGACTCTATGGCTTTATCTTCCCCGAGCATTTTCTGAGATCCTACCTTGTGCCAGGGATAAATAGCTCACATTTACTAAGCATTACCAGGCACTCTTTGAGGGTAGTTGCTATCACTATCTTAACTTTTACAGACAAAACTAATTTGCAGCAAGAAGAGCTTAGACAGACAACCAATAAGTAGTAGTGTGTGTGTGTGTGTGTGTGTGTGCATATGTATATGAGTGTGTAAATGTGAGTGTGTGTGTGTGTGAATGTGAGTATGTGTGAGTCTCTTTCTCTCTCTCTCTCTCTCTCTCTCTCTCTCTCTCTCTCTCTCTCTCTCAAGATTTATTTATTTATTATATGTAAGTACACTGTAGCTGTCCTCAGATACTCCAGAAGAGGGCATCAGATTTCGTTATGGATGGTTGTGAGCCACCATGTGGTTGCTGGGATTTGAACTGGGACCTTCGGAAGAACAGTTGGCTCTCTTAACCACTGAGCCATCTCGCCAGTCCATGAGTCTCTCTTGTGCGCAAGAATGTGAATGTGTGTGTGAGAATGTGTGTGTGTATGAATGTGAGTTTGAGTGTGAGTGTGTGTGTGTGTAAGCTGTTTCTTCTTTCTTTCTTTCTTTCTTTCTTTCTTTCTTTCTTTCTTTCTTTCTTTCTTTCTTTCTTTGGTTTTTTGAGACAGGGTTTCTCTGTATAGCCCTGGCTATCCTGGAACTCACTTGGTAGACCAGGCTGGCCTCGAACTCAGAAATCTGCCTGCCTCTGCCTCCCAAGTGCTGGGATTAAAGACGAGTGTCACCACCGCCTGGCAGTGTAAGCTGTTTCTTAAAGGACCTGACATACAGAGCATATTCAATATGTTATCATTAAAAAAAAAATACACCTTTGCACCCTTTGGTAACTTGAAGGAGAAGTGGGGGTGAGGAGAATACTGGACAGTGGCCTCCCCATCCTTCCTGTTTGTCAGTGCTGCCCATCAGCCCCTCTGAGCTCAAGAAAGCACAGCCACTCTCAACCTGAGGCTTCTTATTGACCCAATTTGACTTCAAGGCAGCTGTGAGGATCCCTGAAATATTGGCATTAGAGCCCAGTCGATGGGGGCTTGCAGGAAGCCTGTACAAGAACATGTTCATGTGAGAGGTGGAAAAGAGAAAAAAAAAATCTAATTCATCAACTGATGAGAGCAATCTAAGAATTACAGAGTACCAGCCATCTGGTCATCATTTCAGATCTGCATGAGCAATAAGAGGGGATTGAATTTTAAAATTCTCATTTATAGTAGACCAACTACTCTGGTTTCAAGTATTTAAGAGAGGAGCCTGATTCCCTGCAGGCTCTGGACATCTGTCTGAAGGAGCACCTGACCCTAGTCCAGGTGACAAGGCTGTTTCTCTAGAGCTTTTGATCCTTTGCAGCTTCAGAGAGGCTTGTGTGTCCAAGAAATTAGTACAATTCTAAGGATTCATATCAGATCCTGCGAGTTAAAGGCTCAGTTCCCCTCTCACTGCCCCCATTTCAGATGTCACTTCCAAATCATGGGCTACCTGTACCTCTCACTACCCAAGAGTTTCATGCCCTTTCTGTAGGTTTGATAATTGTGATAATTAAATAAACTCAGAACTCAGAACACAATACTTTAGGTGTATCTTTTTGGTCTCAGTAGTGCAACTGAGGAGCCGCTAAGGGGAAGGGGGCAACCATGGAGGTCAGCCTTCCCAACTCCCATGTCCTCAGTGGGTCCACCATCCTGCAATTCAAATGGCATGAGGAATTACCCTAAAGCCTATTGTTCAGGACCCTTAATGGAAGTTTTGTTACATAGTCATGATTGATGCCCAAGCACTGGCCATAAGTGATCCCCAGAGACAGAGGATGTGTCTTGGAATCCCAGCTCTCTAGTCACGAAGCAGTCTTTCTGGTGACCAGGCTCCATGGTGTTCCTGTGAGTATCCCCACCAACAGTCACATATTAGTGTAAATTCTAGCCTGGTTGAAAGGCACTGGTTGAGAATAATAAAAGTCTCTGTCACTTAGGGAAGTTCTATACATTTTAGAAGCAATGTGCTGAAGGGTACAGGGCAAAGAAAGATCATTTTTTTTTTCATGCATACACACGCGTTGTAATTGAGGTGAGACGAAGGTTCAAAGCTTCTAGTATTTCTCCAACCTGAGAGGCAGAAGACCATCCTCTCCTAGGATCATCTTTATAGCTTACCACATTTCAGGATGCCTGTTGAATTTTTCCCACAGCAGAACTGTGCATATACCAGGGCATGGGACCTTCATGGTGGGAGCCTAGCAGAAGCCTAAAGGTAGTCCATACCTAAATATTTGTGGCTTATCAGAGTGCAGATCTGGGACTTCTTGATTGCCACTAGGAGGTAATGGCACATTCACACAGGGTCTCACTATGTAGCCCTGGCTGGTCTAGAACTTGCTATGTAGAACAGGCTGGTCTATAACTCACAGAGATCTGCCTGCCTCTGCCTCACAAGTACTGGAATTAATACCTGTCTCTACTTTCTTTTTAGCTCAAGTTGCCACACCTAGCAACCTTTCAAGGAGAGATACTCAGAGCTAATCTTAGGTTCATTCACATGTACAATGCCTTCCTTTCCTAACTTAGGGCCTTTCAAGTCTCCTAGGGATTCCCTGAGAATTGTCACCTCCCCAGGCTTTTGTTAAGCATTATTTACTCTGAGCATCTGCTTTGCCCCTTGGTAATGCAGGTTTGTCAGATGGGACAAGGAAAACCACCACTGACCAGATCATCATGGCCAAATTAAAGCAAGCCTTTAAAGACTTGTACACATGGGCTGCCTCTCTCTAAAGGCAGAGATCAGGAGAGCAGCATTAGACAGGGGGAAGATAAGGGTTTTCATAGTTCAGGAGTTAGGGGGTTTCCAAATGGGGGATTTGGCAAGCAAATAGGTGGGGTTACAGAAACAGAACCTAAGTATAACAAGTTGATCATAACAACCTCCTGAAACGGGCTGGAGATTTGGCTCTGTGTTAAGAGCACTGACTGCTCTTCCAAAGGTCCTGAGTTCAAATCCCAGCAACCACATGGTAGCTCACAACCATCCGTACTGAGATCTGATGCCCTCTTCTGGTGTGTCTGAAGACAGCTACAGTGTACTTAGATATAGTAATAAGTAAATCTTTGGGCCGGAGTAAGTGGGGCCACATAATGGCTCACAACCATCTGTACAGCTACAGTGTACTCATATACATAAAAATAAATAAATATTTTTAAAAAGTGCATAACTTTATATTAAAAAAAAAAAAACAGGGGTTGGGGGTTTAGCTCAGTGGTAGAGTGCTTGCCTAGCAAGCACAAGGCTCTGGGTTCGGTCCTCAGCTCTGGAAAACAAAACAAAACAAAAAACCAACCTCTTGAAACAAAGACAAGGTGGTCATAACAAGGTGGTCACAAGGTGGTCATAACAACATATTCATTACAAGGTGGTCATAATAACCTTTTGAAACAAAGGCATAGTTGCCATTTCCTGAAACAGGCAATACAGAAACATTTGTAGTTAGGATTACAGGTGGGACATAGCCCAATCCTTGAGAAACAGGTTTAATCATAAACAGGAATGAACCTAGTTTCTCTTTACTGTAAGATGGCTTTCAGGCTCAAGATGGAGACAGGATCCATCAGCATCACACCTTGTCTTATGTGTCCCTGTCTAATCCTTGATAAGGTCTTAGCATTCTTTATCTAGGAGGGGAAGCAAAATTTTAATGTGTCAAAAGATGCCTGGCCTGGTCATATATATCTGTTTGGTTAGCACAGAAAGAATAAAAATTTTAAGGCCATATAATCTTGGTATGCCAACAGGTTCTATAGGTAGCCATTTTGTTCCCTTTGCCATGGAGTTTCCTTTTGGTCTAATATCTTAGTGTTTTATTGAGGATAAGGGACAATCTGTTCTCTTCTGTGGCTACTTTCTGGTGAAATTAGGATGTGATTGTCAGGGCCCAGGAAGGCTGGGATTATTAGTCAAAGGCTGATCGAGGATTAGGGCAATGACTATCCATCAATACCATCAGTTTTCAGTTAAGTCAAGGATTTTCCTGTTTGTTAGAACTCCTAGCACCGTGAGAAGCCTCTTAAACCCGATGTTTAGAAAACAACTAGAGGAAACTTAAATATTGAACTTGTTACTCATATAGTAGTCAGTGCTCCACCAGCTTTAGTGGTCAGTGCTCCACCAGCTTTAGTGGTCAGTGCTCCACCAGCTTTAGTAGTCAGTGCTCCACCAGCTTATCAGACCTTCTCTGATTAATGTTAAAACTTTGAACTTTTGAAATCTTAGTATAACAATAGTATAGAGAGTGAAAGAAATCTGAAATATCTCTCATCTTTAAAATCATTTCTACATCTTTATAATTTGTGTTTATCTATCTTAAATTATTTTCTTAGAACCTCATAACTTATTTAGGCTTTTATATCTTAAGACATTTATAACTTATTTTTAGACTTATAGTTTACATAAATTTAAAATTTTGTATCCAATTATTTTTCATTAGACACATTTAAGTGGTTGATTATTGAGAACAGTCTTTGGAGAGCAAGTTACTTTAAATAAAGGAATAGTAAAAGTTACATTGAAACCTGTTTTGTGAGTTTATCTTTTGGTATGAAGTAAACAGTGTCTGCCTTTCTCAGCAGGAGACCTAGGAGCTCTAGAAAATGACAGAGCTACAGTTAGCCTTCAGTCTCATCAGAGACCTGCGAAGATAAATTATAGCAGGAAGTGTAATCCAAATAAATGGCTTCTGTACTAATTAAAGTGTCAGACATACCAGCTCTCTGGACAGTTACCCTAGGTTCTCATGATGGTCTTCATGGGGGTGGGGGGTGGGGTGGCAGAGGTCATGCATGGGTCCTTGGCTGTCACACGCAACAGCATTACATCTTCAGCTGTTGCACAGGACCAAAAGTTTGAGAGATTTAACTGTGGATGAAGAATTTGAAAAAACTGACCCTCCTTTGTGAGGGAGACTAGATCAGTCAACCCAACAGTGTCCACAGTGTAGGCAGGCCCTGGGAGCTGGCATGTCATGTGGCAGCTTTGCCCAGTGGTTAGTGTTACTGCAATTAAGGTCTGTGCCCTACCATCTTCCTTGGAGACCTTAGGGTCACCAATAGGAGCTGGTGTTTCTGTCTATCATAGAAAGCTTTTTCATTAAACATTGTTTTTTTGTGTGTTTTGAGACCCAGTTTTTCTGTGTAACCCTGGCTGTCCTGGAACTTAATCTGTAGACCAGGCTGGCCTTGAACTCAGAAATCCTCCTGCCTCTTGTCTCCCAAGTGCTAGGATTAAAGGCTTACACAACCACTGCCACCTGGCATTGGTTTTTACACAGTACCAAATAAACTTATAAATCTCAAGGTACAGGAAATTCATATACTAATCTTGAAATCTTGAGAAATCTTAGTAAACATTTTAGGCAGTTTAATGAGACTAGTAGTCTAATTGGTTTTAGCTGTTCTGCCTTGCTTTTTTTCCCCTACCACAAAGTCAGAAACTTTACAACTCCAGAACCAGCTTTTTAATACAGAAGAACAACATAAAATAATATTTCAATATTATCATTACCCCAAAAGACATTTGAATTCCTGCTAAACTGATTTACAGTGACCAAAAAGCTCGGAGGTAAGGAATTCTGAACCCTGGCTATCAAAGTAGCCATGGCACATGGTGGCAGTGGATTTGGGCCAGGGAGGTGGGAGTACACAAAGCTGCCCTGGTTTATCAGGACTTCTTGAGGAAGACAGGATGCCAGGCTCCTTGAGGCTGACAAATGACCCTACAGTAGGAGAGGAGAGTGGCAGGCGGGCAGACATGTATGAAGGTCCCAGAAGACTCTCTGAGGACTTTTTAGATTTCTTCATTTCATTTCTTCATTTCAGAGCAGTCTCATTTCTCTTGATGGTAAGTTTCTTCTCTAGCCTGCCTGGACATCTATCCTGCCCCTCCGCAAGCAGATAGAGTCCCACCCCAAAATGAACAGATTGAGGCTCAGACAACAAGACTTGCTACCTCCATTGCAGGTACTGCCAATGCTGAGGGCATTCTGTACTTGGCTGAGCTCTGCAGTGCCGCCAGAACATTTCTGTCCAGGATTTGGCTTTATTACCGAGATAGGACAGGCTGAGGTCCAGGGTGCAGTCTGTGGGCTGGAGTATGAGAGACAGCAGCTGCTGGCCAGCCTCTTTTTAACAAGTATTTGTATGCTTAATGCTCATGCGATGGCCCTTCTCCTCCTTGCCCCTGCTTTCATCCACCTGTTCTCCCCAAGGTTTAATCAAGAGTACTTATCAGAGTGGCACAGCCTTAGCTTTCAAAGGTCAACTCCCAAAATGGGTGAGATGAAAACCTTAGACTGAGCATGGACTACCAAGAACTAGATGTCAATACCAGAGTCAGCCTTCGTGCCAAGGACTCTGCTTCAGTTTAGGAAATCTGTGTAGCTCCAACTGCCCTTCTTTCTTTGGAGTTGGCCTCACCATTCTGGTGAGATAGCTTGAACCATCTCCAAAGGGATTATGCAGGGCTTAGAATAACTCTCAAGGGCTGGCCTGGAGCTAGACTGAGAGACCCTTTTCTAGAACTTCTTGCATGCTTAGTTTTAACAGAACACATGTAGGAACTCTATGGAAGGCATGGTAGAGGCTTGCCTCTATGAGCTTAAGCTATAGGGAGGACTGACCCCTAGGCAGGGATGCAGCTCTGTGATAAGAGTACTTGAAGGGAAGACTTCCCAAAGGCAGAGCCATTGATGCTTCTTGTAGAGAGATTTTGGTATGTATTGGAAAAGAATACAAATGGATTTAAAATTCAGGCTGGGCAGGGCAGTGGTGGTAACACCTTTAATCCCAGCACTTAGGAGGCAGAGGCAGGAAGGCTAGAGAGCTCTAAGACCTCCTGTGAGCTAGTGCTGTCTGTCCCTTTTCTGAAGACAGGAGGTATCTATAGGATACTGTGAGAATCTTGACAGTGGCTTGTCAGAGTGGCATCTGTACCATGCTAGCCACTGCTTTTCCAGTACACCTAGAAAGAGTGGCAGTGGAGCAGGGCAGTCTGTGCGGCGGCGCTGTGAGTCTGCTGCTTCTCAGACTGTGGCTGTGCTGACAGTGCTGCTGCACATGGCTAAGCTTCTGCTGCTGTTGCTCAGAAACTCACATTGCTGAATTCTTTTATTTCCCATACTATGTTAATTTGGGCAAACCAAAAATTGAACTTTATCTAATATTTTTAAATTCCCAGAAAAGTATGTTTATATTTTGTGTAATGGTGTTGTTTAGAAGATGGGAACTATTTCTTTGGATTAAACAATTTGAAATTTGATTATCTGTGGCCCTAATTAGTTTATGGGGGCAGAGGTGAGTGTTTATGGAATAGTAATAGGGTATATTTGTAACAGTCCATCCCCACCCCAGGAGTATGGAAAGAAAGAGATCTCCTGGACCTAGCAATAGCTTCCATATTTTGAGAACACCTTCATTTGACTTCTCTGGTTTCTCCTCTCCTGCGTTTGCTAACTCTGCTTTAGACAGAGGAGCAGAGGTTGTTTACTGTCTTTCATGGCTGAGAGTTAAGAAGATACAGGAATTTTAGTCCAGTAATTGGGTAGAGAAGAAAACCTGCTTTTGCTTTTTTTTTTCTTTCTTAATTGCCCCCCCACCCCCCCATGTTAAGTTCTGTTGTGTACATTGTTTGCTCTCAGCTACATATAGAGAGCTGGAGAGCAAGCCAGCCTGGACTGTGTGACACTGCCTCAAAACAAACAAACGTAGGCCAGTGGAGAGATAACCTATGCTGAGGACCACTAGAGGACAAAGTAATGTGGCATTTGGAGGCTGTGGATGTGAAGGGAAGCACTACTCAGGTAGACACGAGTCTCTCCAGGCTGGCTGTCTTCCTCTGTTTTCTTTTCTTTTTTTTTTTTCCTCTGTTTTCTAGATTCCATCTTGGATTTATATCCACACAGTGGGGTAGGTGGCTCTCTCTGAAGGGGGATTAGAATTGTTTGGCTTCAAATCTAGGACTTTCCCCACCGATTTTTTTTTTTTTTTAATTTTTTTTTTTTAATTATATATAAGTACACTGTAGCTGTCCTCAGACACTCCAGAAGAGGGCGCCAGGTCTCGATGTGGATGGTTGTGAGCCACCATGTGGTTGCTGGGATTTGAACTCTGGACCTTCGGAAGAGCAGTCGGGTGCTCTTACCCACTGAGCCATCTCACCAGCCCCTCCCCACCGATTTTAAAACTTTATCTGTGATTAAGCCAATCAGTTAGTGTTTTGGTTTCATAGTTACTAGACAAAATGTTCCTTTCTTCCCTCCCTATGTTTTGCTTGTGTGCATTGGTGTGTGTGTCTGCACGGGTTTAGGGATGTGTGTGGAGGCCAGAGGTGTCCTCCTTAGTTGCTACCTTCTTCTTTATTATTATTTGTGTGTGTGTGTGTGTGTGTGTATGTGCACATGAGTGTTTGATGTGTATGTGGAGGCCAGAGGATGTCAGGTGTCCTGTTCTACTACGCTATTCCCTTGAGACAGGGTCTCTTAGTGAACCTGGAGTTAGACTGGTAGCCAGCAAACCCAGCAGTGTTCTTGTGTGTGCCTCCTATGGTTCTGGGTTAAAGGCTTACACATGGCCATGTCCCTGGGTGCTGGCCATTTGAGCTCAGGTCCTCACGCTTGTGTAACAAGTACTCTTAACCTTCAGTTTCTCCGTGAGCTTTCGAGACAGGGTCTCTCATAAACATGGAGTTCACTAATGGCTAGGCTGCCAGTGAGCTCTAGAAATCTGCTTGGTTTTGCTACTCTAGCACTGGGATTGTAGACACCATCATTCATTATTTATTTATGAGGGGTCAGGGGGTCTGAACTCAGACCTCATACTTGTGCAACAAGAACTTTATCCAGTGAGCCATCTCCCTCACCCCACTCTGGTTTTCATGCTCGCAGCTTGTCTTCCTTTTCCCTCATAGTCTGCCTTTGTTGTCTCCTTTCCTGCCTTGCTATAATGGCCTCTACCTGCAGTTGAGTGGCAGGTGGCAGGGATGGATAGATGGGATGTATGTAGCTGAGGGAATATTTTCTCAATTCTGTTAGCATCAAAGAAATGACTTCCAAGCCAGTCCTTCCAGCCATGCATTTCACTGATCAGTCAGAATGAGAGGAAAAACACATTAGCATTGCCAGAGAGGGGATTTGGGGAAAATCAAGTCTGTGAAACTGAGTGATCTAAAGTCATAGCATTAAAAACAAATCTTGAAGTGTAGCTGGAACGTTTCCTAGTCTGTCTCCTGTGGCCAGGTCCCTTGATGGATACCTGCTTGCTGTACGAATGGTATGTGCTCAGCCTGAAACAACCTCAGGCTGAAGAGGGGGCACGAGCCTGTGTTGCCTATCATTAGACCTTCTGGGTATGACACAGGGAACCAGCAATCTCAGAGGGTTATTTTTCTTTAAAAACAGAGCTATGTTTTAATTATATGTATATAAGCGTGTGCAGCATGTGCACACAAAGTGCCTGGGGAGGCTAGAAATAGGTATGATCTCCTGACACACGGTCAGCAGGTTATGTGCTGCCCAGTGGGACTGGCACTGGAACCAGGGTTGTCTGCCAGAGCCCCAAGAGCCTTTTAAGTGAGTTTCAGTTTTAAAGCCTGTGACTTTCCTGGCTCTCCATATTTGCAAAGGTCTTGTAAAATATAAGCATTCTCTTGAATTAAGCATGCCTTCATGATCCTTATATTTCCCCTGCCTTACGCAGGTCCAGAGTGAGGACCCTGGAGAACAGCCTCTTTGTCCTAGACTCGCAGTCCCCTTCTTATTAAGAGAAAGAAACTTTGCGGTTGTGAAGACTAAAAAATGAAAATTTTCTCCATTAGAAAAGAAAAACAACCCTAATAGCGCCCCCTCCCCCCAACCTTGGGAGTGAGCAGGGGGCAGCAGCTGGGAGTGTTGGCATTTGGTTGTTGTTGCAGTCCTCTGAATGTCACAGCTGCCTAGGTTCATGCTTTGACCTGAGTCTTTTAGAGCTGTGTAGCCTTGGGCAAGTTACTTAATTCACCAAGATCTAATCAAATATATAATGAAATATTTTTCTCATTATAAAGGAGTCTGGTGGTGGAGGAGGGGAGATTGCTCAGCAGTTAAGAGCACTCACTGATCTTGCAGAAAACCCAAGGTCAGTTCCTATCACTCACATCAGGTAGCTCAGAACTTCCTACAACTCCATTTCCAGGGTAGCCTACTCCCTCTTCTTGCTTCTGTGGGAACCTGCATGTGTGTGGTACATATAAACTCAGTTATCACCCCCCCCCACATACACACAAAAGTAAGAATATTCTTTTAATAGAAAAATGCCCATCAATAAAATGCAGTGAAAAATCAACTAATATTTATTGAGAAAATAATATGAATATGGCATTATAGTAAATACTTAATATTTCTAAAATAAATATTAATTTCTCTTGTTTCTATTGTGTTAAAATTGGGTAGCTATCAGACAAATTAAAATTGAGGCAAGAGCTGAAAGGGTGGCTCAGTGGTACAGCACTTGCCCGGTTCAACACTGTAGAGTAACAGATTCCAGGGCATAATCTGAAAACAACTGGCCAGTACTCGTCAAGTCAAGCATGACAGACACTGCAGTGTGTAGGTTTTTTTTTTTGGTTTTTCGAGACAGGGTTTCTCTTTATAGCTCTGGCTGTCCTGGAGCTCACTTTGTAGACCAGGCTGGCCTCGAACTCAGAAATCCGCCTGCCTCTGCCTCCCGAGTGCTGGGATTAAAGGCGTGCGCCACCATGCCCGGCTCAGTGTGTAGGTTAAGAATATCAAGTGTGAGAACTGTGAGGGAAGGGTAGTGGCAACCACCTTTAATCCCAGCACTCAGGAGGCTGAGGCAGGCAGTGTCTCAGAAACAAAACAAGGAGGTAGGGGTGAGGAGAGGTGGGAGGGAGAGGGAGAGGTGTAAATATGGGGCTGCAGAGATGGCCCAGCATTAGGAAACATGCTGAGCAATCATGAGGACTTGAGTTCAGATCCCATCACCCGTGTAACAAGCCAGGCATCCCACAGATGTCTGTAACTCCAGTTCTGAGGCATCTAGTACCATCTTTCGATAAATGTGCATGTATAGGCGTGTCCACCTGCACACATGGAGAGGCATACATTCACACGGACACATAGACATATGAGTAAATATAAATCTTACAAAGTGTCAGACACCAAGAACTGTCACAGGCTGGAGGATACTAAGAACACAAGAAAACTAAATGCAGTGTCGTATCTTAGATGACATTCTGGGACAGAAAAAAAAGTGGACAATTGGTGAAATCCTAGCGTCCTACTGCTCTATCAGCAGTAATTTCTTAGGTTTGGAAATTGATTTATAGCTATGTAAGATATTACTATCAGGGGAATCAGGTGAAGGGTGTGTGATAACTCTGTACTTTCTTTTCTGCTACTTTTCTGGAAGTCCAAAATCCCTTCAGAATACAAAGCTGAAGTACAGTAAGTGCATGTCTAGGATATAATTGGTGAAAAAGGAGTAGACCACAACGTAGCCCGAGTGTAGCAAATGACATCTGATTCCATCTCATTCCCTATGGCAGAGTGAGGGCCATTACCAGCCTCTTTTGTGCCTATGCATCTCCACTATCCTTAGGAGATGGCTACTCTAGGCAGGTGATTGGTCAGATAGCAATGCAGACAAGCACCTCATTCTGATCTGGTAGCAGTGCAGAACGTCTGCTGGTGAGGAGTGCGTTCATTTAGTATTAGAACTCTACAGATCTGAGTGATCAGGGCAATCCCCTAAGTCCCTTGATATAATTTAAATTCTGCCTGTTTTATCCCTCTGTCTGAGCACCCAGTCACTATGGCAATATGTTTGCAGATTGCAGCTCCTACCCCACACTCACTGTGTTTGATCATCCAGAAGAAAGAAAGATAAGTTCAAACCCAGCTTTGCAATAATTTATTTTCTTTCCTGTTTTAAGTGCCTTGCTCTTTCACGAAGCAGGTGTTTGCTGCTTTTCTTGAGTGCAGAAGTGACGTGTGCTCTTCTTAAGACTGATGTGGCCGTCTCTGTCACACTAATAACAGGGTATGTAGAAGAACACCATTATTAGCGTTGGGAGAATGTGAGTCTTTTACCTTTTATTTTTCTTTGAAGTTAGCTGTCAGGGGGGTATAGAATATATATTTCTGTTCTAGCCTGTAACTCCCTTACAAGTATTTACCAACAGCAGCTCATATTTTCTAAGTTAAAAAAAATCAATGCTAAAAATTGTTCTTTGTATTTTAACTGAGTAGCTGAGGTGTTCTGCTTTCTGCTATTGATTTTCAGATTTTATTGTCAGACCCTTGGGATGCATGTGGATTACTCAGTGCTCTGACACATGACTGGGCTCTGAATTATGTATTGTATTATGGGGGAGTTTATAAACTCTATTTCGGTATTGGTTATTTTAGGCATAAGACTACTGAGCTGCTATTTCTCTTTTCGTTACATGTGACTGAAAGGAAGATAAAGGGGGACACTGGTGAGAGAAGTGTCTGGCTCAAGATGCACTTTCCGTCCTGCTCAGACTGAATTCAGAGCTTTAAGATGGACGGGATTGGGGTAGGGACTTGGGAGTTGGAAATGCCTGCGGTAGAAGAGAGAATCCACTGAAAATCAGCCCTTTTGTTGTGTCTTTGCTCACGCCAGAGCCCACTGGAGGAAGACTGGCTAACCCGTCTCCTGGGCTTCCGGGGCCAGAGCCCTGAGATGGTTTTCTTTGCTGTTGCCTCTCCCTCCGCCCACAGACACTCGTGCTGATGGATGTGCAAACCCTTTACAGACGGTTTGGCACTGCTTGGCTTGCAGAGATCATCTGTCTCTTTTGAATGAGCAACTTTATGTTTGCAGCTCCTTTTCCCAGCACAGAGAAAAATTGCCTCTGCTGGCTTCTGCTTTCTGATGGAAATGTTTACTTTCCCCAGGGAGAGGCACTGTTCTTTGGTGTTAATGTCTACTAGCACTCCCCATTCCTTGTGGGAGCGGAGCCTGAGCTCAAGGGTGGACAGGAAGAGGTGGCCATTGGAGCATGCACAATCGCCACTGGGGCAGCCATCTGCTAATGCTGCGACTGCTAGCCTGCCTCAGAGCAGGCTGTCAGGAGGGAGAGTCCATACTCCAGGGCCTGCATGCATTATGCACAACCCATTCCCTAAATGAGCTTCTTAAGTGTATATAACTCCTGTCTACCCTGTTCTTGTATGGCCTGCCTCAGGGCACCATTCAGAATCTCCCCTAATTATACTTCTAGTGAGGAACATTTAGAGTTCCTGGTAATAGCTGATTTTGGGGGGTAGGGTGGAGAGGGGAGTATATTTCTAAAATTGCAGTGAGGGATTGATTTATAGTTATGGGAAGATTTGCTTTTTAGAGGGAAATTATCATGTTGCAATGATACAGTCTCACAGCAGTGGTGTTTTTCCTCCATCCAAAGCCACAGCTGCCCTACCCCCACCTATACAGTTCCTCTCAGAATGTATTTCCTGTCTTTGGTGCAGGCTCCTCTAACAGAATGAAATGTGTTCTTCCCAGTGCAGACCACCACTTTGTTCTCATCACGTTCTCCTCCCAACCTTCTCTTCCTGAAATGGAGGAATCTTTCAAATGTTGTTTAGAAAAAGGGAACTCATACCATGCCTCAGTCCCCGCCCACTTGGCAATGGTGGCTGCCATGCAAGCATGCTGTGTATGAAGAGCAAGTCCTACCGTTCTTCTCCATGCTGCTCCCTTTATTGCATAGGTCTCTTGGATGGAGTCTGGGCAATCCAGCTTTTTGTTTCCTTTGCTCCCCTCTAAGCAGGTTCTCTTCAGTCAGGATTGACCTCTGGTAGTTAGACAGCTTCCTATATCTTCAGGACTTCATTGGTGGACTCACGTTAACAACTGAAGTCTGGAGGTATTTGTGTGCTCATCATGTGTTGTGGTAAGTGCAGTGACGGTGTAGCAGAATGCTTTGGCCCACTTGGGAACCAGTCTTACCACCAGCCACTCCAGGGTCTGATTTCCAGTTTTCTAGTGTCCTTGTTCTTCTTAGGGTGTTGACATGGCAAGGTCATGAGGCCTTGTGTTGGATGTGAGTGAGCTGCTGCTGATATTGGCTTCTTCCTGTATGTGAGTTCCTCTGCCGCAGGACCAGGTGTGGTACTTTTCATCAGAGCCACTGGCAAGTGCCTGTTGAAACAACATTCGTGTGGTTAGGTCAGCACAGCAGATATACCAAATTGAATTTTCCTCCTCCTCACTGGCTTCTATAGGATTTCTTCCCATTTCTGGCCTCAGCTAACTGACTTACTCCAGGTTCTGGAGCCTTCCTAGCCCTGCAGTAAGTCTCATTTGGCAATGACACTATCCATTATAGGGATGCAGTTATTGAATGCCTTTGAAATGAACTTTACAGATATTCTGAGTACTCATGGGAGACTCTTCCCTTCCTGATGTAACACCTATGCTCCTTCCTATATGAATTACTGTGCTTTTCATTCTAAACATGGCTGGCAGTGACTTGGGGGATGGGAGTGGGGATTTGCTTTCTTCTGCACCAGGAGTGAAGTATGTCTAATTTCATTTTCACACTCTGTTTCTGAGCGGAACCCAGTCCTCTGTGCCCATGTTTAGTACTGCTGTGTTGCTGGACTCTCCTAGCAAAAATTAGGCTAATGTCTCCAACGACTACATTAGGCAGCAAAATGAGGTTCTAAATTGTAGGTACTATACCAAGGCTCTCTCCAAGGCATAGCCTTGTTCTGGTTTTTATTATTCAAATTCATTCTCTCAATGATTCTCTGCAGACTGACTGGCATACTGGTTCAGTGCAGTGCATTATACTAGCTGAAAGGCAAGACCACCTTTTTAGAAGAGGGAGAAAAAAAAAAAAAAAAGAAAAAGGCAAAAGATGAATCCTGTGGTGCACAGAGTCAGCATTAATCTAGTCTAAGCTTCTAGTGGGTCTTTGTGATGCCTAGGAGGCAGAAGAGATCCTAGATCCACAATCCTAGATCGTGGGCAGGGAGGCATTGAGTGGGGCAACAGCATTGTACCAGTGATACCTGCTGTCTGTTTGTGGCATCTTCTTTCCATCACTGTATATTTGCCACTAGGGTGTATGATTAGCTGGGTGCTGGGTATCGGAATTCAAAGTCACAGGTCTGAGGATCTTGCCCATCAGGAGCTATAGTCTTGGAGATTCACCAGTTGCTTCTGTCTTGGCTGTAGGGGTATGTGCTGAGGGTAGAGGGGTAAACGGGGAGCTATGAGAGGGGGCTATGGTGGGTCCAAGTCTTAGGATTCTTCATTTTATACATGAAGTAGGAGCCTCTTGGCAGTTGGATACCTAGAGAGTTGAAAACTTGGCTCTTATATGTTTGTTTCTTAAAATGACTCTCTTCCACCCCCAGTGAGGAAAAAGTAGTAAGTATTCAAAGCAGAAAACTTAGAAAACAGAAAAACACAAAGAGAAACTTAACAAAACAACAGCGAGTTGCCCAAGTCCTACTGTACAGCTATAAAATGAGCACTTTGGCACTGTTGCTCCAGTGTGTTTACCAGCGTTCTCCCATTCTGAGCTTACTGTTGTAAGGCTGGTGCCTTCCTTTCATGGATGAAGAGCAGTTTAAGCCAAGCTTGATGGCATCCGTCTAATCTTGACACCTGGGAGGCTGCCAGAGGATCATTCATGAGCTTGAGCTCAGCCTGGGCTAGCTACATAGTAAGTTCCTAGCCATCCTGGGCTACAAAGCAAGATCCTTTTTTACAAAAAAAAAAAAAAAAAAAAAAGAAAAAGAAAAAAGAAAAGAAAAGAAAGAAAGAAAGAGAAAAAAGAAAGAAAGAATGAGGGCTGGTGAGATGGCTCAGTGGGTAAGAGCACCCGACTGCTCTTCCGAAGGTCCAGAGTTCTAATCCCAGCAACCACATGGTAGCTCACAACCATCCGTAACGAGATCTGGCGCCCTCTTCTGGAGTGTCTGAAGACAGCTACAGTGTACTTACATATAATAATAAATAAATATTAAAAAAAAAAAAGAAAGAAAGAAAGAATGAAAGAAGGAAGGAAAGAAAGGAAGGAAGGAAAGGGAAAAAGAATAGACAGAAAGAAAAAACAAAAGAAAGCAAAGAAGAAAGAAAAGAGGAAGAAAGCAGGGGCTAGTGGCGGAGCTCAGTTGAGTGCTTATCTCATATGCACAGCCCTGGGTTTAAACCTTAGCACCACATAAACTGGGCATGGTGATGCATACCTGTAATCTCAACAACAGGGGCTGGAAGTTCAAGACCATCCTCTGCTAAATAATAAGTTCCATGCCAGTCTGGATTACATGAAATTCTATTTCTAAATGGATGAATAAATGCTGGGACTCAATGGATGATGAAGGCTAGTCTGGGTTACATGAGATTCTATTTCTAAATGAGTGAGTAAATGAATGAATGAATGAATGAATAACAAAACAAGGGCTGGCTAGAATGCTTAGTAGGTTAATGCTCTTGGTGACAAGTCTGATAATCTGAGTTCAGTTCCTGGGACCCATATGGTGGAAGGAGAGAACCAACTCCTGCAAGTTGTCCTCTGACCCAGGCCATGGACTAGCAGCCCTAGTCCATGGCAGTCCATTTATTTAGCATAAATAAATAAATGTAATAGTATGACAGAGAGAGAGGTGTTTTGTTTGCTTGTTCTTGTTTGTTTGTTTGTTTGTTTGATTTGAGACAGGGTTTCTCTGGCTATCCTGAAACTCACTCTGTAGACCAGACTGTCCTCTAACTCAGATCCATCTGCCTCTGTCTCCCAAGTGCCGGGATTAAGTGCCCCACCACCACTACACTCATGCAAACACACACACACACACACACACACACACACACACACACACACGTGTACACGTGCATACACGTATACCATCTGTGTGTGGTTATCTGAGGAAGCCAGGAGAGGGTGTCAGATCATCTGGAGCTGGAGTCACAGGTAAGCAACAGGAATGCTGGGACTCAAACTCCAGAGCTCTGCAGTAGCAGCAGAAGTCACCCATTACCATAGCTAAGCCATCTCTCCATTCCCGAGACAGAGAATCTTGAAGGTTAGGACCTCCGGTGTGTGATTAAGTCTGTGGTGAGCATTTTTTGGGCGTAGTAATTCTTAGTGACATTCTTATATATATTTTCATATATTCTCTAAGTTCTTAGAAAGGGAATACAAAAGTAGAAGCACTCATGTTTTCCGATTTTTTTTTTTTTTTTTTTGGGCAGGTGATGGCCTGGTATCTCAGCAGGGTAACATCTTTTCAGAGCTGTGCATGTATCAGGCACACACGAAGTTTTGAGTATTTCTCAGCCTGTTTTGCATCACACATCAGACTCCTTGAGATACAGTCTCTTTATAGTCCCTGGATTGTTCTGGTTTTGACTGGGAAACAGCCAGCTTCTAATGAGTCAGGGCAGCAAGTACAAAACACATATCCTTACTGTCTTGTGCCAAGATTGTAATGTCCCTGGGGACAGAGACATTGTCATCGACCTATTTGTCTGTAAACAGTTATTGAATGACTGTATAGTCAGAGGGGAAGATACAAAGAAGGCCCCTGCCACACACAACTTTTGATGTCTGGATAACAGAGTTGACAGGAAGCCTCATTATTTGTGAGCACTCACTCTGTGGTAAGAACTAACTGAGATTGTGGTTGAGGGGAGGGAGGATGATGGCACAGAGAAGGCTGCTTTCCTCTTCCTCCTCATCTTCTCTCCCTCTCCCTTTCTTTCTTCTCTCCCTCTAGTTTTAGGTAAAGTTCACTAGCCGCATAGGGTACTAAGTGACATATAGACACAAATGCTGTAGGGTTGGTTATAAGCATTGTGGCACTAAGGCTATTTTGGAAAGGAAGCTCATTGTACTAGATAAATTTCAGAGAGAAGATAGGACAATACTTGTGGCCCAAAAATAGCTGGAATTTGATGAAGTGGAGTGGAGAGGGTTTTCCATGTGGGTGATGGCAGTAATGATTGTTTAATAATGACTGCCAGCTGTAGAGCATGTGGAGCAGGGTGAGGGTGCAGGGATGTAAGGGACCAGAGAAAGAAGAGATGCATATCGGAAGCACTCAGACTTCAGAACCCATAGCTGTAGCGAGAAGAAAGCTCCAACTTTGTCATTGATCAAAGCTTCAGTTTCTCGAAGAACCACAGTGCCTGCAGGCCCATCCTTGGACTTTGTCTACCTTTATCTGTCCATACTGTGTCCTTGGTGAGCTCAGCTAGCCAGACATATCTTTATGTCTGTATGCTGATGACTCCCAATTTATTTGTTTATCTTCAAATCTCTAAGCCTGACTTCTCTGAACTCGAGATCTCTCTGCCTACTAGACAATTTCTACTTGAGTGATTAAAATTTATTGTTTCTATAGCTGAATTCCTGTAACTTTCTCCCTTCAGTTAATGGCAACTCTCCATTCTGTCAATTATTCACATCAGAAGTTTTGCAGCCATTCTCTGTTCTTTCTCTAACTTCTGACAGCAAATCCTGAAAACTGTCTTCAAAATATATCCTAAATTTGACTGATTCTCATCACTCTAAATAGCTACCATCATCTCTTACCTGCTTATTATGGTTGACTCCAATCTGGTCCTCCTCCTTCCCTTATTGCCAATAGTCAATTCTCAGCACAGTAGCCAGTGGTCCTGTTGCTTTATTTCCTGTGCTGAAAAATACCCTTTGATGCTCCTTCTTACATAAAGAATAAGCCCATCCCTGGGCTACGACATCCACTGATGTGGGCTCTACCTCACCATTACCTCTGTAATTTAATTTGGTAATTCCCTTCCATTCCTAGTTACCTTGGCTCCCTCATGTCTCTTGAGCATACCCAGCCCACCAACCTTGAGATATACAGCAATCCTTCCCTACATAGCCCTGTGCCTGGCTCCCTCATCTCCTTTAGTTCTTCACTCAGAAAAGACCTCTTCTAGTAGCAGAAACTGGATTGAGTTTCAGAACAGAGTAACCAAGGTAGTTGTATAAGTCTGTTTTCTGTTAAGTTACTATGGCAAAATACCTAAAGCTTAGGCTGGCAAGATGGCTCACTGGGTAAAGAACCCTGCCACCAAGCTGATGACTTGAGTTTGATTTCTAGGACCTACACGATAGAGAGAGAATTGATTCCTGCAGGTTGTCTTATGACCTCCACATACATACTGCAGCATGCACACCTCCTCCATAAGATAAAATGTAATGGAGGGGAAATTCTTTAAAAGAAGCTTATTTTTAAGAAAGAAATTTAACCAGGTATGGTTGTACATGCCTATAATCATAGTACGTTATTGGTGGAGGTTGGAGACCTGGAGTTGAAAGTAATCTTTCCTTGCTCTACAGTGCAAATTTGAGGCCACTCTGGGACCCTACATGAGACCCTGTGTTAAGACATGAAAACTAAAAAAAAAAAAAAAAAAAAAAGCCAAAACCAATTTAGGCTTGTAGTTTTGGAAGTTCAAGGTCATTGCTTTGACATCAGCTCTGTTCTGGTAAAGACCTCATGAAGGATTGAAGCAGCTGTGAGTGGGTGAGGCCCTCTGGCAAGACAGGAGATCAGGGAACAGAAAGGGGCAATTCTGTACTTTTATAGCAACCATCTAGCTAGGGTCCCAAGAGAACAATATTAACTCCTTCCTCAGTCAGCCCTCCAAATTATGATAGTCTCCCTGCCTCTTAGAGATCTCACTATCTCTTAGCACTCCTACTGGGGGCCAGGCTGACAACTTATCCCCAGCTTTGGGGGAACTTTTAAAAATAAGGTCTTGTTATGTAGCTGAGGCTGGTGTAAAACTTACTAGGTAGTCTAGGCTGGCCTCAGACCTGTGATCCTCCTGGGGCTGAGGTGGCATGTCAAGAGTTACGGTTTTGTTGCAGTCAAAGAAGTGTAATGTCCCGATAAAATGTGTCCTGCATGCCTTAAAGCAGTAGGGAGTTGTGGCAACACTGGGCTTGGGGCAGTTGGTGAATGGGAGGTAGGGTTATTTGATGAGGTTATGGGAGAGGCTGTAGGATCAGGTGTGAGTTAGTCCCAGGATCAACCCAAAGGAGCCAGGTTGGTGACCTTAAGAAGCTGGTAGCTGACTGAGGGAGAAGATGAAATGATAGGTTTGTATTGTTTAGGAGAGGGGATGTTAAAGAGGTCACAACCTTGGAGGGAACCGTCTATATCCAATCAAGTAGAGTCAAATACAGCTGCCAGGTTGAAGGCTCAATCTTCTGGAATTGGGGACAAGGTGACTGATCTCGGTGTCCTCTGAAACGTAAGGGATTGGGGTTGTTGGAGTTGATATGTAGGAAAGGAAGTTGTCTTGAGGCAAAGGAGTGAAGGTAGGATAGGTGGATCCATTGAGGGAGGCCCTCAAACTTAGTAGCTGTGGGGTTACAAGAATTACCTTAGAGGGGCCCTGCCATTTAAGAGAAAAGGATGAAGGGTGATGGTCTGGAGGGAAGAGAAGGTCCTGATCACCAGTGTTGACTGGCGATAGACAGGAGTTGGCATATAGTCGGGGTTGGTAGTAGTCAGTACATTTCCATAGGAGGAGGAGAGATGACCAAGTAAGAGAGTGAGCAGGTGATCAGGGAGAGGAGAGGGTTTGGATGATGACCACTGATCATCTATCTCTACCTGAGTTCAAATGGCAAGATGAAAAGAGGTCGCTTGTTGAGAGCCTATCGCCTGAGAAGGAAGGGCCAATGGTAGGAGTTTTACCCACCTGAGGTGAAGTTCATGTGAGAGTTTGACAAGAGTAGTTTGTTTTTTTTGGTTTTTTGTTTTTGTTTTTGTTTTTGTTTTGGTTTTGGTTTTGGTTTTGGTTTTGGTTTTGGTTTTGGTTTTGGTTTTTTGAGACAGGGTTTCTCTGTATAGCCCTGGCTGTCCTGGAACTCACATTGTAGACCAGGCTGGCCTCGAACTCAGAAATCTACCTGCCTCTGCCTCCCGAATGCTGGGATTAAAGGCCACCACGCCTGGCTGACAAGAGTGTTTTTAAAGGAGCCGTTAGTTTGTTCTATCTTGCCTGAGGACTAGGGATGGGATGGAATATAGAAATGCTAAAGGATGTTTCGAGTTTTAAATAGGGTCTGGGAAATATGGGAGATGAATTCAGGGCCATTGTCCAACTAGAGGGAGGTTGGGGAATGATTTCCTTGGGTAGGAGATCAGAGACTGTCTGGATTGTCTAAGCCTTTTTGTTGGTAGTGGGGTATGCTTCTGTCCATCCTGAGAAGGTATTCTCCAAGACCAGGAGGAACCTGATGTGTTTGCTTGTGGGCATGTTGATAAGGTCAAGTTGTTAGTAGGTTCTGAGAGAGTACCTCTGACCTGGTGAGTGGGAAAAGGGGGGCTGTGATAACTGGAGTTGGGGTCTAACATTTGACAGATTTTATAAGTGAGTAGTAATTGCCCTTAAGAAATGCAAATCCTCAGGGGTGGGCTGCAGACGGGCCTTAAAGAAGTGGAACAGCCTCAGCTATTAGGGCTAAAGGGCTGGAGCAGATAGGACAGAAATTTTTGAGTGTCAGAAGGTGATAGTGGAGATGTGGATTATAACACAAGGATGTCCTGTTGTGGGTTAAATGGATCCAGGCCTCTAAGGGCTGCAGATCTAGCCACCTCATTTGCTCAGTTATTTCCCTTAGAGATGATGGAATTCTCAGTCTGGTGGGACCGGCAGAGCACAGTTTCTATTGCCTTGGGGAGATGGGAGGCCATGATTTGGTCTGAGTTTGTTACTGATCTTCCTTTTGTTGTAAATAGTCTTTCCAGATGCAGTATGGGACAGGAGAATGTGAAAGGCATATCTAGAGTCTGAGTAGATGTTTAGGGATTGTTCATGTGCCATTTGGAAGGCACAGGTGAGAGCTCTTAGTTCATCCTGTTGATAAGTGGTGTGGGCAGGAGGGCTGCACCTTAGCTCAGCCACCTCAATCTCTGACACTATGGCATAGCCTGCTTTTCAGGCCCCATTGTGTGAAAAGGAGCTGCCATCTAAATACCAGGTAGAGATGGTGTACTGGCTGGTTTTGTGTGTCAACTTGACACAGCTGGAGTTATCACAGAGAAAGGAGCTTCAGTTGAGGAAATGCCTCCATGAGATCCAACTGTAAGGCATTTTCTCAATTAGTGATCAAGGGGGAAAGGCCCCTTGTGGGTGGGACCATCCCTGGGCTGGTGGTCTTGGGTTCTATAAGGGAGTAGGCTGAGCAAGCCAGGGGAGGCAAGCCAGTAAAGAACATCCCTCCATGGCCTCTGTAACAGCTCCTGCTCCCTGACCTGTCTGAGTTCCAGTCCTGACTTCCTTTGGTGATGAACAGCAGCATGGAAGTGTAAGCCAAATAAACCCTTTCCTCCCCAACTTGCTTCTTGGTCATGATGTTTGTGCAGGAATAGAAACCCTGACTAAGACAAATTGGTACCAGCAGAGTGGGGTATTCCTGTTACAACCTGACCATGTTTTGGGGAGGACTATGGAAGGACTTTGGAACTTTGGGCTTGAAGATCCATTCGTTGTTAAGAGCTCTGTCAGATGTTGTGTAGGAGCTTGGAAGATAATGCTGAGAACAGTGCAGAAGATGGAGGCCTGGTTTGTGAAATTTCAGAGGGAAAATTAAAGACTCTCTTCAGGGCCATTGCTGTTTTTATTGTGAAGATTTTGTAGTTCTGGTTAGCTGGGGCTGAAGAATCAGCTGTGATTAACAAGATACCAGAACTACTAAAGCAAAAACTTTGCATTACTGGGACTATTGATGCTGGTTAGCTGGAGCTAAGAAATTAGCGGTGATTGAGACCAGCATCGTTGAGGTGACATCTTCTGGGAAGTGTTTTCTGAAAGCACAAAGAGGCTGTGTTCCAGAGATAGGCAAGGGTGTACTCCTTCTGCAGTGGGACTTGGTAATGTGTAAGGGTCACCCAGGTGGTACTGGTTTTGAAGGCATGAAGGGGTCACACAGCAGCTCAGGCTCAGCACTGTGAGAGGCCATGGAAGGCCATTGGTGAAGGTGCAGCCCCAGTTGTAATTGAAGGCCCAGGACTGAAGGGGTCATGCAGTGTTTTGGAGATGCCAGTACCACGAGATGACCACCAAGAGCAGCAGCAGCAGTGGAGTACAGGCATCTGGAGCCCAGAGGACGACGTGTGTGCTACAAAGGGCATGGCTGGAGAAGTGACCCAAGCCCTTGGAGGAGCCCAGAAGATCGTGAGTTGGATCCCAGACGTTGGACGGTTGGAGATTGATTTTTGCTTTGATTGTGACTGTGCCCTGATATTTTCCCTCTTGAAGGAAGAAACTGTTTTAGTGGAGCCCACAGTTAAGAGACTTTTAATTGTAAAAAGACTTTGGATTTTAAAAGAGATGGATATTTTAAAGAGATTGAAATTTTAAGAATATGTAAAGACTGTGGGACTTTTAAAGTTATTTAGATCTTGGGGATGAATAAGAATGTAAGGGTTGAGGCTTACTAGTGATGTGTTTGTGTGTCAAGTTGACAAGGGGTCAATTGTACTGGCTGGTTTTGTGTGTCAACTTGACACAGCTGGAGTTATCACAGAGAAAGGAGCTTCAGTTGAGGAAATGCCTCCATGAGATCCAACTGTAAGGCATTTTCTCAATTAGTGATCAAGGGGGAAAGGCCCCTTGTGGGTGGGACCATCCCTGGGCTGGTAGTCTTGGGTTCTATAAGGGAGTAGGCTGAGCAAGCCAGGGGAGGCAAGCCAGTAAAGAACATCCCTCCATGGCCTATGTATCAGCTCCTGCTCCCTGACCTGTCTGAGTTCCAGTCCTGACTTCCTTTGGTGATGAACTGCAGCATGGAAGTGTAAGCCAAATAAACCCTTTCCTCCCCAACTTGCTTCTTGGTCATGATGTTTGTGCAGGAATAGAAACCCTGACTAAGACAGATGGCCTGAGGCAGTGTGCCCTCCTGTATGTTCTAGGGATGGGGTAGTAGTTCCTTTAAGATTTCAATGCAAGAATGAGATGAGGAATGGTATGTTATTGGTCAGGGAAGAAGAATTTAGATGTTGAGGCGTGGGCACCATTGGAAAGTAAGTGTGGCATTTTCTTCTAGTGCCAACTGGAGGAGAACCCAAGAGAGAAGTGGAGTTTGTAAGCCTTTATACATTAGGAGGTGAGACAGGTTGTGAGAGGAGAAGATAGCGGTAGGTGACCCATTTGGATTCACGAATAAGGAACTCAGCAGCTGTGAAAGTGTGTACACAGGATGACCATCTCTGGGTGGTAAGGTCTAATTCTTTTTGACAGGTGTGCCATGGGTGCAAAGGAAGGTTCTGGTTGGTGGCTTAAGACCCTGCCTTAGTGTTTCATTGCTGTGAAGAAACACCATGACCAAGGCAACTCTTATAAAGGACAATGTTTAACTGGGGCTGGCTTACAGTTTCAGAGGTTCAGTCCATTATCATCATGGTGGGAAGCATGGTAGCATCCAGGCAGACATGATACTAGAAGAGCTGAGAGTTCTATGTCTTGATCCAAAAGCAGCCAGAAGACCTGAATCACACTCACTGGCTAGCATGCATATGAGACCCCAAAGCCCCACCTCCACAGTGACACACTTCCTCTAACAAGGCTACACCTCCTCCACAAAGGCCACACCTCCTAATAATGCCACTTCCTATGGGCCAAGTATATTCAAACTACCACACACTGAGGGTATATCCCTCTTTTTCTGTTATAGTAAGGGAGAAAGGATGGGTTAGGTGTGGATAGTGTAGTGTCAGGCCTAGACAAGGACCTGTTGGAGCTTCTGAAATGGCTTGGGAATAAGTAGGAGAAGGGGCTGCCTTACATAGGGGGCAGGCAAGGAGTGAAAAGGAGAGGATCCAGGAATATTAGAAGGAATGATACAATCTCCTTTTTGGTAGAGGGGGCTGCCAGGGACTGGGTTAGGTGTTTTCTATAGCTTTGTGGGTTGTGGTAATGGTTAGTCCATCCCTGAGGGATTAGTGAAAAGAGTGTGTAAGAGTTAGCTATGACAAGATAGACAGGGACTACTGCAGAATTGATGAGCCAGAGAGTGATCTTGAACCAGGTGGTAGGTCCCATTGAACTTTTTAACTGCAAGAATAGGGGTACTAAAGGGAGTTCTTAGGAAATCAGAGATGATAGGCTCAAGTTCCCTGAGGCTCTGGAGGAAGAGAGGGTATGGGCTTGGGTGATATGTCAGGAAGATTCCTGTCATTTGATGACAGAGGAATGGCATTTGGCAACAGGGGTTTTGGGTATCCAAGACTTGGGGATCTACCTGGGAGACTGGCAAAGAAAATGATTTGTGGGAATTGGTATGTTGGGTGGCTAGGAAGAAAGAGAAGGGCAGCTGGTGAGCTTGGGGTCAGGCTTACGTGGGAA